>NC_033798.1:99670252-99712796 GCF_001876935.1 Asparagus officinalis | reverse complement strand
AGCCACACTATCAGCACCAACCATCCTGCCAACTCCTACAACAATACCGGTGGCGGTGCCAACATTCGAGTCGGCCAAAGGCCCCCTTGCAAGACAGGAGTGGCCAAGAGATCCTCCAAGAGTCGACTCCTATTCCAGTCGGTCCAACAGAAGGGACCGACAAAAGGATCCGACGCCGAAGTCAGGTCTCACGATCTTCGAAACCTCTCTCACCAATGCTCTCTCCATGGTTCAAAAGGAAGGACACCTTAAAGGGCCTGCTCCTCAGATGAGGTCGAATCCAAAGAACTAATACACCAGGAAGTTTTGCCGTTATCATCAAGACCACGACCATCTTACCAATGACTGTTGTATCCTTAAAAGGGATATTGAGGACCTGATTAAGAGGGGATACCTGAAGAACCTCGTCTCTCGATGGGATAGAAACAAAGCTACTCCAGCCAGAGATGATAGGAGATCCCGCTTGCGGTCACCTCATCCTTAACCACGCCAAGACAACCGACCCCCGGAGCCTAGCCACAAAGGTGTCATCAACCTAATTAGTGGTAGTCCTACGGTCGAGGGGTCATCCAACAATACCCGGAAAAGATATGCCAAGAGGGGGCATTGCAAGTTGACCAAGACCACAAGAGGACGAAGGCAGAGGGGCCTATATCTTTTGGGGACGCCGACATGCGAGGCGTTGAGACACCTCATGATGACCCCATTGTCATAACCACGACAATTGATGGCTATCGGGTGAAACGAATCATGGTCGATACAGGGAGTTCAGTAGATATCTTGTATGTCGATGCCTTCAACTAGATGGGTATCGACAAATCTCGCCTGCTCCCCTGTAAAGGACCTCTTGTTGGATTTACCGGTCATTCTCTTTTGTTGGAAGGGATGATTACTCTCCCCTTAATGGTCAGAGAGTATGTTCAATATGTTCTCGAAGTAGAAACCAGTTGGTGCTTCTTTGATAGATATGTCTTTTGTTAATATTAGTTCAAGTAACTTGTAGACACTTGGAAAAGCTGGATTTATTCCTTCACTTCTCCATTTGAAATGACAATTTGATTCTTTCAAAGCATATCTCTGAACATTTCGATAGTCTCTTCATACATAACTCCCTATATTTTATTACCCTACAAATATCATTAACATCAGAGATTAATGGTTGCAAAATATAATTAATTAATACCAAGCTATATATTATATTTTAATTAGTTATATATAACATAGACTTTAATTAACTAATGCTACTTAAGGGTAAATCACACACCCCCCCCCAAGAACTTTCAGTATTTTGTAGTAAATCCCGAATAACTTTCAAAATCTAAAAAAACTTCTTTAATAATTTTTGAAATTGCAAAAAACACAATAAATTACCGCTTTTTTAGATAAGCCCTATAAATTAGAATAGAAAAACTACACAAAAAGGCATTCTAAAACATATCAAGATTTTAGCATAATTTACTTAATGGATATTGACGTTTACTACAAAAATTATTAGGGGTTTATTGACATATTTGGCCTTATGCTCTAACTGCAAAAAATTCTTTTCTATTTGATGCAAGATCTCTATCAAATCTTGCCCCAAATGATGTGAATCATAAAATATTGTTGTACATTTTAGTGTAGCTTCGAAACTTAATTGCCTCTGGTGATTGTATTTGTGACGCCCCTGTTTTCACACTTGGCTGCAGTCCAAGGTGAACCCAGAGATGTCAAACCTGTCATGCACCTCCACTGTGCATCAACATGTTTCACCAATCACAGTAATATCCTCTAGTGGAAACCAATATAAATGAAGGTACAAAACAGGCAAATAAGGGAAATAAATACTATAGACATGATACGGAAAGATATATCTCATAAATGAAATCATGTCCCAAATAAACTAAACTGGAATACAACTGATATACATCTGAAATCTAAAATAACATTATATGTCTCAACATGAATCGATTAGAAATCGTACTAAGGAATATTGCCTTAACAATATGAGTACAAACTCAAATAACTGAATGGAAACATAAGACCACTGTGGAGTCCATACTAGTAAAAATACGCGATGACGACTATGCAAGAACTCCGTCACCCTGCGACTCTCCGATGCTCTGAGCCGCCTGAAAGTTAAAATAAAAGAAAAAATAACAACAACAAGAGCGTCAGAGCGCTACAGCAAGTTCACCTCTATCCGCCCCCAGGGGAAGGGCTGCTAAATGATGAAGTGGAGGCTCTATCTATTAAGCATAGTCTACCTAGATCATTTTCCCTGTATCTAATGGAATTAATATTTAAAAACTTACAACTTGAGACGTAGTACGTCGAGCGAAATAATCCAAACAAGGAAACCCTCATGTATATACCGTATGTCTCAAGTAGTAAATAACTAAATATTAACCCTGAACTAAGCAATCAAAATATAACTGGAAAGTAAAGCATCAGCATATGTATCTCGTGTACTCGTATAGCAAAGTATCTCAACAATGAGTAGAAACACTTTTGGCATCCGCCAAATACTCATGTAAATAGTTTATAATATTATCATTCTGAACTTCTTCCAACTCATCGCATCATCGCGCGGATCGACAAATAGGTATCATCGCATCATAGTGCGGATCGACAAATATGTATCATCGCATCACCGTGCGGATCGACAAATAGGTATCATCGCAGTCTCATTTGCGGTGTACTAACTCACAAGTAAATAGATCTCAATTCGTCATAATCCCCGTGGGATACTCAAATGCGTATTTCGTCATATTCATGACTGTAAGTATAACATCAAGCAGCTCAAACTCCACGATCGCGTCACAAACGGCGCAAACAAACTCCAGATAATAAAACTAGGCCAAACTGTCCAGTAAATGATCAGGATTTCCAACCCCAACTATCTGCTGTATTAACTAGTTGTGAATAATATCAGTACTTAATAATAGCAACAGTACTTTACGACTAGTATCCGTACTCATGAATAGTAACAGTACATATGAATAGTACCGTATGCATGAATAGTAACGGTATGTATAAATAGTACCCATACGTATGAATAATGTCAGTACTTATGAATAGTGTCGTATGTATGAACAATAACAGTACGTATGAATAGTACCCCCAGTATGCATGAATAGTAATAGTACTTATGAATAGTGCCGTACGTATGAACAGTACGGTATGATTATTGAGATAGTGACCATAGTAGTGATGAATATAGACCCCTGAATTAGTGTCCGTACGTGATGAAAATACGGTATTTATGAATAGTACGTACATATGAATAAGTACCGATGGATAGCTGTCTTTCGTAATGAAAAATAGGTATTTTGAATACTAATGTCACATATGAACAGTATTGTATTATGAATTAGTGTCGTACGAATGAATAGTGCCGGTACGTATGGAATAAATATAGGAAGTATTTCCCAGCGGTAGACATGTACGTATAGTTCTAGCCTAGCAATAGGTATGTCTTTAGGATTTGGTCTTAAATTCCTACTTCTCATTTTCATCAGTATCAAGTCTTTTCTTCATAATCATGTATAGTGCATCAATTTTTATTATATCATCGTCTTGTTCATCAGTATCATGCTATATTTCATCAATATCATGTCTTTTCATCAATATCATGTATATTCTCAATATCATGTATATTCATCAAGATCAAATTAGCTGGGGATGGGTTTGGAAAGAGATGAACTGCCTTATTTGATTTGAAATTAGAATCTCTTATCTGTCCTGGCTTTTCGAATTTGCCGAAAATCCGCCTTCTTCTTTCCCTTTCTTTTCTTCCTCTCTCTCTCTCCCCTTCTCTTTCTCTCTCTTCTTTCTCTTTTCTGCGTGCTCAGAAGAGAGGGAGGGGAGATGCTTTTATAGGAGATGAGAGGAGAGGGGTAGGTGAGAAGTTAGGCAGGGTAGGTGAAATAGGAAAAAGAGAGAAAATATATATATATATATAATATTTTATATTATTTTAAAAATAGGATTTCAGACTTCGTTCTCAGAAAGCAATGAAAATTTACCCATAGCACCGTCTCGTCATTCTAAGATCAATGGTGTAAACCTCATATCCATATGATCAATATAAAAATTATAAAAAATACAAATGCAATGGATGACAGTAGACGCGATACTGTCTCAAAATAGTATTTCAGTCTCCGTTGTCAAAACGCAACAAAACTTTAATCACAGAACAGTCTTGACATTCTAAAATCAATGGCGTAAATTTCGTGCCCATCTGATTAATAGAAAAATGACTAAAAATAAAATAGAATCATTTTTCAGTAGACTCGCGATACCGAGGCAGAAATTGCGAATCGATCTCAAATCTATTCTAATCTAATCCATTCATCCCAGAATGATCACAACTTATAATAAAACTCATTTATTATCATTTATAATAATATTTTCAAAATTTTTGGGGTGTTACATTCTTCCCCCCTTAAAAGAATTTCGTCCTCGAAATTCCGCAATCGCATCTTAGAGATTGATAATATGAGAAAAGCACATTGAGGGAATAATCCGGACAAGGAAACCCTCACATATACATCTCGTACCATTAATCTCTAGATATGAAATAAAAAATATCTACACTCAACAATGTAGAATGTAAATACTCTCACTTAACCCCTAATTAAGCGAAACTAGTACGTCGGGTGAAAAATCCAAACAAGGAACCCCCCATATATATACCATGTGTTCCGAATGATTAGGAGGTAAGTGTTAATACCCTTATTCTAGCATTAAATATAAATATAACCATATAGATAATTATAAACACAAACAATTCATAATCAATCAATTTACCTGCTCAAACAGGTGTGGGTAGTCGCGATGCATATCCTCTTCGCGCTCCCAAGAAGCCTCCTCAGCTCCTTTCCAGTTCCATTGAACTTTAACTAAAGAAATCACCTTATTTCTTAGTCTCTTGTCCTCTCTAGCAAGGATGCAAACTGGCACCTCAATAGTGGACAAATCTGTCTGAATCTCGATCTCAGGTGTATCGATCACCCTCTGCTGCTCCTCGTCGCGTAGGTGCTTCTTAAGCATCGACACATGAAATACATCGTGCACACTTGACATCGATGCTGGAAGATCTAGTCTATATGAAACCGCTCCAACACGCTCGGTAATCCGGACTGGTCCAACATATCTCGGGGCAAGTTTTCCTCGTCTGCCGAATCGTTGAACGCCCTTCATTGGTGATACTTTCAACATAACAAAATCTCCACCCTGAAACTCCAAAGGTCGTCATCTTTGATCTGTGTAGCTCTTTTGTCGACTCTGAGCTGCAAGAATATGCTCTCTAATCAATGCTACCTTCTCAGCAGTCTGTCTCACAAGCTCTGGCCCAAGCAATAAGCTATCCTCCGGCTCTGCCCAACAAATCGGGGATCTACAGGGTCTCCCGTACAATGCCTCATACGGAGCCATACCAATCGTCGCTTGATAACTGTTGTTATAAGCAAACTCGATCAAAGGTATGTGGTCCTCCCAGCTACCTTAGAAGTCTAAAATGTAAGCCCGCAACATGTCCTCCAAGACTTGGTTTACTCTCGCCGTCTGCCCATCTGTCTGCGGGTGAAATACACTGCTGTATGATAATCTACTGCCGAGCGAATCCTAAAAGCTCCTCCAAAAATGCGAAGTGAAAACTAAGCCTCGATCCGACACGATCGTCTCTGGAACTCCGTACAGTCGAACTATCTCCCGAATGAAGATTCTCGCATAAGTCTCGACGGTGTAGGTAGTTCTCACTGGTATAAAATGTGCTGACTTCGTCAACCGATCAACTATCACCCAAACGGAATCGTTCCCTTTCTTTGACCTTGGTAGCCCCATAATGAAATCCATAGAGATACACATCCATTTCCCTTCCGGAATGGGTAAAGTCTGTAGGGTTCCTGCTGGTCTCTGATGTTCTGCCTTCACCTGCTGACAGGTAAAGCATCTAACGACATATTCTGCTATCTCCTTACGCATACCGCTCCACCAAAAGTGTCTCTTCAGGTCTTTGTACATCTTTATTGTGCCTAAATGCACTGTGTACCTAGAACGATGCGCCTCATCAAGAAATTCCTTCTTCAGTTCTCTACTAGCTGGCATAACTAATCTGCCTTTCATTCGAAGGCCTCCGTCTATTCCAACGGTCCAATCAGCTTTGGGCTCCTTGAAAATCTCCTTCTTTCGGGTTTGAATCCAAGAGTCCGCTAGCTGAGCTTTGACCACTCTATTACTCCAAGATGACTGCACTGACATAGCTCCCAAAAATACGCTGCTCCCGCCGGTCTCTGGCCTGAAATCAAACTGGCTAAGAGTGTAAAGATCTTGGTACAACAAACACCTCAAAGCCATAACCCGATGTTGACGCTTCCTGCTCAAAGCGTCAGCCACGACGTTCACCTTCCCTGGATGGTACTGAATCGCAAACTCATAATCCTTGATGAACTCGACCCATCGCCGCTGCCTCTGGTTGAGTTCCTTCTGAGAAAATAGGTATTTCAGGCTCTGGTGGTCTGTGAATAACTCGAACTGCACCCCGTACAGGTAATGTCTCCATGTCTTCAGTGCGAAAACCACAGCTGCTAACTCCAAGTCGTGCGTAGGATAGTTCTGCTCATGCGTCCTTAACTGTCGAGAGCTATAAGCTACTACTCTCTGGGTCTGCATCAAAACGACTCCTAGGCCTGCTAATGACGCATCTGTGTAGACAACAAATGTCCTATCACTGCTCGGAATAGTCAAAACCGGTGCTGTAGTTAACTTTGTCTTTAATGTCTCAAAAGCCTTCTGGCACTCTGTGTCCCAAATGAACTGTACACCCTTTTTCGTAAGGCGTGTAAGTGGCGTCGCAATCTTCGAGAAGTCCTGAATGAATTTCCTGTAATAGCCGGCTAAACCCAAGAAGCTACGAATCTCTGTGACGGTCTTTGGCGGCTCCCATTCTAGTACTGCCTCAACCTTCGCCGGATCTACTGCAATGCCCTCTCTACTGATGATGTGGCCTAAAAATCTAACCTTCGATAGCCAGAATTCGTACTTGCTGAACTTGGCATATAACTGATGCTCCTGAAAGGTCTGTAATGTCAATCGTAGATGCTGCTCGTGCTCTGCCTCCGATCTCGAATAGATAAGGATATCGTCGATAAATACAATCACAAACTGGTCCAAGTATGGACGGAAAGCCCGGTTTATCAAATCCATGAATACTGCGGGTGCATTGGTCAGCCCAAATGGCATGACGAGAAACTCAAAAGACTCATATCGAGTTAGAAAGGAAGTTTTGGGAATATCCATCTCCCGAACCCGTAATAGAAAATAACCAATACGAAGATCAATCTTCGAGAAATGCTGCGCTCCCCGCAGCTGATCGAACAAGTCATAAATCCTATCTAATCCAGATAACGAACTTGTTCAACTCACAATAATCTATACATAATCATAAGCTACCGTCCTTCTTCCTCACGAAGAGGATCGGTGCTCCCTACGAAGAATGACTCTGACGAATAAAGCCCTGAGACAAAAGCTCATCTAGCTGAGTCTGTAGCTCCCTCATCTCAGCAGGTGCCATACGATAGGGTGCTCGGGATATCGGTAAAGTGCTCTGCTGCAACTCGATGTAGGACTCAACCTCTCTCATAGGAGGTAACCTAGGTATGTCCTGAAAGACATCCTGATAAACTGAGACAACTCTAGTCTCACAAAAATCAGCACTCCGGTCCCTCAGCATCACCTCCTCGACGTATTCCAGAAATGACTCCGCATTCTGGTTACCCTATGAGGTTGCTACTATCTATATAAACCCAACAAAAGCTCACAGGCTGACTATTTTAGCAAAACAATCGATACTAACATGGTAGGATGAAAGCCAATCCATACCGAGAATGACGTCGAAATCCGACATCCGCAACACGATCAGATCTATGAGAAACTCGAACTCATCTAGACTGATGATACAGCTCCTACATGTACTCACTAATAGGGATATCTCCCCTAAAGGAGTAGAGACTAATAACGGAACATCTATAGGATGTGCTTTAAGCTGAAGCCTATCCATGAAGGCATGAAAGATAAAAGAATGCGAAATTTTTAAATAAAACAAGGTCTAAGCTGGAATGGAAATTACGAAGAAAGCTCCGCTCCCACCATGATCACACGATACGGCTGCATAAACTCTGTTGGTAATGGAAATATATAGGACTATCTGTCCCTCAGGAATCTCCTGGATAACGCAAATCTGGCCTATTGGCCCCTCAATTCTCGGAATAACAGGTAGTGTCTCTATCCTTCGCTGCTGGCGTAATTGCGGTTCTGAGACTGCCGACCCTGACCTCTGTCAAGATGGCTTCCTGCTGGAGTACTGTGACAAGTCCTTCGCTCTTTGTCTGATCTTGTTACAATTGTAACATGTACCCCAAACTCTGGGTCGCTACGGCGCTCTCAAATCATGTTGTGCTCCCTTCTTATACTGTCCTTGTTGATAGTGGTAAAAATCTTTACACCGTTGTTGGGGTTCTCTAGATTCCGCAATAGGCCCCTTGTCCTTGCCATCGTCACCATGCTGGTTTTGATTTCTTCATTAACTACAGGCATATCTCCCTGCTTCAATCGGACTAGCTCTAACTGCTTATCGATGAAGTAAATAAAATTCTCTCAAATAAGTGATATTTGCTGCTCCGGCGAAAATCTAAAGTCGTTGCTATCCTTCGGTGATGTCCTTTACACTGATTACATCTAACTTCTGTTTTGTTACTGAGTCGACGTTAAGAAAATTTCACATATTTCTTTTATTTATAGGCTGCACATGAATCTGGTGTGCCCTAAAACTATGGTGCTCTCATTGTTTGATATCTTTCTCAATCTTACTAAGCCAAGCCTCCTACTCTGCGGCTCTATCAACAGCTGATTGTGGTGGTGGTGTACTCATTGGTATTACCTCTTCACTTGGCACGACGGGTACAATCGATGGTGGAACTCCTAAAAGTGGTACTCCAGACGGAAACAGATACGCCTCTCGCTCCTCGAGTGTTGCAAAAATCTTGCTGTAAACGGCGCCATGAAGTCGATCAGATACTGGAGTCTGCTGCGGCCCGGGCTCTGCTTGCCTAGCTCTCCGGGTACGAGTTTTATCTCGACAACGTCCTCGTCCCGATATTTATAATATCAAGAGGAGAGCTTAATTGACACAGTAAATGAGGTCGCAAACATACATATATACATAACATAATGTATCACGCTTAAGTACCCATAACACATAGTATTCACGCAAATACTTTAGATTAACACAAAATAGTTGTTATAAAAAAAAATTCCGAAATTTTGAGATATACGCATATATCGTCCTCACTCATTCTAAGAAATTCTTATCGGACTCTATACATGAATCCTAGGAAACTCTATTCTACCTCCACGACTCAACACAGGATTATCCTAAGGATACTGGAACTAGAGCTCTGATACCAACTGTGACGCCCCTGTTTTCACACTTGGCTGCAGTCCAAGGTGAACCCAGAGATGTCAAACCTGTCATGCACCTCCACTGTGCAACAACATGTTTCACCAATCACAGTAATATCCTCTAGTGGAAACCAATATAAATGAAGGTACAAAACAGGCAAATAAGGGAAATAAATACTATAGACATGATACAGAAAGATATATCTCATAAATGAAATCATGTCCCAAATAAACTAAACTGGAATACAACTGATATACATCTGGAGTCTAAAATAACATGATATGTCTCAACATGAATCGATTAGAAATCGTACTAAGGCATATTGCCTTAACAATATGAGTACAAACTCAAATGACTAAATGGAAACATAAGATCACTGTGGAGTCCATACTAGTAAAAATACGCGACGGCGACTATGCAAGAACTCCGTCACCCTGCGACTCTCCGATGCTCTGAGCCGCCTGAAAGTTAAAATAAAAGAAAAAAATAACAACAACAAGAGCGTCAGAGCGCTACAGCAAGTTCACCTCTATCCGCCCCCAGGGGAAGGGCTGCTAAATGATGAAGTGGAGGCTCTATCTATTAAGCATAGTCTACCTAGATCATTTTCCCTGTATCTAATGGAATTAATATTTAGAAACTTACAACTTGAGACGTAGTACGTCGAGCGAAATAATCCAAACAAGGAAACCCTCATGTATATACCGTATGTCTCAGGTAGTAAATAACTAAATATTAACCCTGAACTAAGCAATCAAAATATAACTGGAAAGTAAAGCATCATAATAGACATCAGCATATGTATCTCGTGTACTCGTATAGCAAAGTATCTCAACAATGAGTAGAAACACTTTTGGCATCCGCCAAATACTCATGTAAATAGTTTATAATATTATCATTCTGAACTTCTTCCAACTCATCGCATCATCGCGCGGATCGACAAATAGGTTTCATCGCATCATAGTGCGGATCGACAAATAGGTATCATCGCATCATAGTACGGATCGACAAATATATATCATCGCATCATAGTGCGGATCGACATATATGTATCATCGCATCACCGTGCGGATCGACAAATAGGTATCATCGCAGTCTCATTTGCGGTGTACTAACTCACAAGTAAATAGATCTCAATTCGTCATAATCCCCGTGGGATACTCAAATGCGTATTTCGTCATATTCATGACTGTAAGTATAACATCAAGCGGCTCAAACTCCGCGATCGCGTCACAAACGGCGCAAACAAACTCCAGATAATAAAACTAGACCAAACTGTCCAGTAAATGATCAGGATTTCCAACCCTGACTATCTGCTGTATTAACTAATTGTGAATAGTATCAGTACTTAATAATAGCAACAGTACTTTACGACTAGTATCCGTACTCATGAATAGTAATAGTACATATGAATAGTACCGTATGCATGAATAGTAACTGTATGTATAAATAGTACCCATACGTATGAATAATGTCAGTACTTATGAATATGTCAGTACTTATGAATAATAACATTACATATGAATAGTACCCCCAGTATGCATGAATAGTAATAGTACTTATGAATAGTGCCGTACGTATGAACAGTACGGTATTTATGAATAGTACCATAGTATGATGAATAGTACCCCTGAATAGTGTCGTACGTATGAACAATACGGTATTTATGAATAGTACCGTACATATGAATAGTACCCATGGATAGTGTCTTACGTATGAAAAATACGGTATTTATGAATAGTATCGTACATATGAACAGTATTGTATTTATGAATAGTGTCGTACGAATGAATAGTACCGTACGTATGAAAAATAGTAATAGTATTTCCAGCGGTAGACATGTACGTATAGTTCTAGCTAGCAATATCATGTCTTTAGGAATTTGGTCTTATATTCTATTCATCAATTTTCATCAATATCAAGTCTTTTCTTCAATATCATGTATATTCATTAATTTTTATCAATATCATATCTTTTCATCAATAATCATGTATATTCATCAATATCATGTATATTCATCAAGATCAAAATTTACTGGGGATGGGTTTGGAAAGAGATGAACTTGCCTTTATTGAACTCTGAAATTGAAATCCCTATCCGTTCCTACTTTTCGAATTGCCAAAATCCCCTCCCTATTTTCTTCTCTTTTCTTCCTCTCTGTCTTTTCTCTCTCTCTCTCTCTCTCTTCTCTCTCTTCTTCCTTCTCTCTCCCTCTTTCTCTTTCTCTTTCTCTTTCTCTCTCCCTCTCTTTCTCTCTCCCTCTCTCCCCCTTCTCTTTCTCTCTCTTTTTTCTCTTCTCTCAAATACAATGGATGTCAGTAGACGCGATACCGTCTCAAAATAGTGTTTTAGTCTCCGTCGTCAGAACTCAATGAAACTTTACCCACAACACATTCTTGACATTCTAAGATCAATGGCGTAAATCTCGTGCTCATCTGATCAATAGAAAAATTTCTAAAAATAAAATAGTATCAGTTTTCAGTAGACTCGCGATACCGAGGCTGAAACTGCGAATCGATCTCAAATCAATTCCAATCTAATCCATTCATCCCAGAATGATCACCAATCATAATAAAACTCATTTATTATCATTTATAATAATATTTTCAAAATTTTTGGGGTTTTACAGTATTGTATAAAGGGCATATAATGAAATTGCCCTAGAGGGGTCGGGGTGAATAGGATATATGCTAATTTAATCCGATATTAATACTAAATTAAAATTTATTAATAATATCCTAGCAATTATGATATACAACAAGATATATGAGTAAAGATATGCAAATAAACTAAGGGCGATATAAGCATGAAACAATGACGATATAGAATATAATAAACAATGAGCACAAATAATACGCCAAGGCAAAATCAAACACACAATGTGATCATGGAGTTTGATCACCCACGACCTACGTCTCTGCTCCTCACTCTCGAGGAGAATTCTCCACTATCACAACCGATTTTTAACGTTTACTGAAAATGTTTACAACTCACACAATCGGTTTTCTAGCTCACCAAAAACTTTCACAACTCACACAATTACAATCACACAATACGCCCTCTAAGTATTGGCCTCTCACGTGTTGACTTCCTCAAGTACTCAGATTTACAACCTCTCCCTAGACTTTACTACCAACGCCACTCCTCTTGGAATTGACCCCGTCTCTCACCAACCACTCCTCTCGGTGTCCTTGTGTATCACAATGTGATCTTACAATAAAAGCACAATAAAATGGTTTGTTCTCCAATACAATGTGAGAACTGAATTAAGCTTACTCAATTACACCACCAACCCAAATTATGCAATGTATGAAAATACTCAAGCTTAATGGTTATGTGTGAATATGATAAATAACAATAAAACTAAACTTAAATCAAACTAGCACAAATATATATATATATATAAGAATCAAAATGTAAATATGCTAGAAGATAAGTTTAGAGAAACTTCTCCAAGAATCAAGAGTGATAGAGATTGAGATTGAAGCCCAAACACCAAGGATATGATCTCCTCCTCTTGTGAAAACTTCTTAACAAAAACAAAACTTGAAAATACTTGAAAACTCTTCAACAAACTTGCCCAAAACTTAATTCTCATTTTTCTTGGATGGTTCAGAAGTTAGAGGGCATGGAGTATATATAGGATCATAGAATAGAGCCCAAGAAACCAGCAAAACCAACAAAATCACAAAACAATAAAAATATGGAAACTAGTCATTACTGTACAACAGACACTTTATCAGTCAACTGATTACGGGCATCAGTCGACTGATGCGTTATCAGTCGACCAAGCAGACAAAAATCACTATCTGTGCTTCACTTCATTAGTCGACTGATCACTGTAGTGAGTTGACTGATAACGTGCACATAGCCTGTTATGAACAGTAAAAGACAACTTCAAATCCTCTTTAAAAATATCAAATAAATTCCAAAAAATATAAAACTTTAAGAAATGTTTATAAACATGAAAATAAACATGTTTCAAAAATAATTTTTCAAATTACACTTCCCAAATGTGAAAACTCATCATTTTGTAAAATAGTCCAAAACATGAAAACTCAATACACTTGAAATTTTGACAAACAAACATGCAAATTCATTTTGAATGGATTAATGGACTTAGGAAAAGATGTAACATGATGTAATTGAGTCTTTAATCCATAAACACATAATTTTGCAAATAAACATGATTTCATTGATTTTAAACTTATTAATTTATTAAATCATTTTAAGCACATATAAACATGAAACGAATATGTGTGTATATATAATTATATCCATTTGTTTCATATTTATGTGGCTAAACATGAAGGCAATGAAAACAATGTGTATGTATTATTTGAGTTCTAAGTATAAAGACACAAAGTATAAGATCTAAACTAAATCTACCAAGCAATGGATCTTCAATTAGGCTCGACTTGGTTGCGGATGAAGCTTGATCTTGTACTTGACTTGAATTCATCATCGCTTCATTCCAATATCCTTCCAACCTTCTTTGAATGTCATCGTTAAGCTCAATTCCATCCAACCTCCATCAGCGGATCCTTGTGTAGAATACCTAACAATCAAATATAAACACTCGACAAACATTGTTAGGAATTATTTATTAGTCATCAAAACTAGATAAGATAGTAGGCTCATAAATATGAAACCTAACATATAATTCATTTGGAATATTCATATTTGCTAAGTGGATTTCACCATTGTGACGGCAAAATGTTAGAGGCTCGTATTCAAAAATTTTGGCTCCACAATAGACACAAGACTTTGGAGTGCTTAGCTTATATAGTAAAGAACATTCCGGTTCATGAAGCCATTTTGAATAAGGTGCTTTATGCTAGAAAATGTTGTATAGTGGTTATGTAATCTTAAAATCAGCGAATAAATTTCTACATAGGAAAATCATATATCATATTACCATTAATTTATAAATACATATGAGTAATGTAGATAGTTAGACAAAGTAGCATATAATATCATGAAATTTCAATAGTAAATAACCAACTATAATATTATCACAATTGAAATATAAAATTTATTGATATTCTTTACTAACCCGATACTCATAATTATGGAATAAATCTTGAGTACAAAATCGGAATTGAGGTGGTATTATCCTACAAGTAAACAAATACGTATCAAAAAATAAATAAATCATAAGAAAATTATATAAAAAAAAGTATTTTGCATAATAGTTGATTACAATTAGAATTTCTTTTTTAAGTGATATATAGATAATATGGGCCTTGGTTCAATTAGGAAATCAATGAAGAGTGTCATGCAAAACTAGAAGTATGATAGGGTTTAACTACAAAACTACACTTGTAAGTTTGGGCGGTGCATGAGCGGAATATGGGTAGGCTCTTTGTGTGATAGAGAGTATTGCATAAGATTGAGAACTTAATTATATATGCAGACGTATATGCTAGAGGGGTCCATTTGGAAAATATGGAAGATTTGGTGAGTTTTGTGCAAAATGCACTTATGAATTCCGCACACACAAAGACACTATTGATAGGAGGATCTTTATAAAATATTATAATTTTTAATTATGGATAATCATGTTTTGATTAGTATCACCAAATATTTAAAAAGTTTGTGACTTTGCTTGCTATAGATTGTTGTGATAAAACTCTGACTTAACATAATCTAACATATAAAAAATAAATATTAGAAAAGGTTAGCACGGTAAGTGAATAGTAAATGGATAAGGTGTCCTTTTTTAAATTGTAGATCTTGACCTATAACCTTCATTTGTATTAATTAACTGCATGTTGTGAACAGAGATTCTAATTAACTGCATTGTGTAGGTGTCAAAAATTACCTATAGGTTCCCGCACGCAGCTCGAGACGGAGAAAAGATGATGAACATTATTATCTAAATTAAGGAGATTTATTTGATACCATAGGAAAGCTAACAAGTGCATGAAGAAAATTGGTGAAGTATACGAATCAATAGAATGGTAAAACAACGAAGAAACGACTCAACCAGGAGCTGGGTTTTGCTCACAAAGGGTGAAGCACCACGTGTGTCTCGCCCACACCATATGTGTATCACCTATGGTAGGTTGTATATCTTTTCTCTAGCCTTCTAATGCATCTTGGATCACCTCATTCCGAGATCGGACGAGAGAGTTAGAGCAAAAATACCCGAGACAGTCGAGGCTGTTTCGCACCTGCAAGACACCAATGGTGTCTCGCACATTTCAGCCATGATACAATTCGATTCTAAAGAAGCTCAAAGGACAAAAGTTAAAGAAATATTTGCCAAATTTCTAACACATCTTGAATAACCTCGTTCTGAGGTCGAACGAAAGAATTAAAGTCAAATACCAAAGTAATACAAATTGTTTTCTTCAACTGAGACACGAAATCTATCTGGAAAGCTATGAGACAGCTTACAGTTTCTGAGACACGGAATCTATTTGGAAAACTATGAGACAACTTATAGTTTTCGAGACACGGAATCTGTCTAGAAAGCTATGGGGTGACATGTTGTTTCCAAGACACGGAAACTGTCTCGAAAACTAGGGACAGTGTAACGCTCTTTTAGAAGGTTTTCTCGAGTTTGGTGCAGTCCATGTAGCTTCATAACTGCTTGGGATCATCCGTAAACATGGGGAGGCTATTACAAACTAAAAATCACCCTATAACTATAGAAATCATGGCATTTAAATGGGTCCATGCTGTTTCGCACCTACGAGACACCAATAGTATCTCGCATATTTCGGCCATGATGAGATTTGATTCTGAAGAAGCTCAAAAGACAAAAGTTGTAGGAATCTTCACCAGATTTCCAACATCTTGAATAACCTCATTCCGAGGTCAAACTAAAGAATTAAAGTCAAAATACCAAAGGTAGTACTAACTATTTTCTTCAACCGAAACACAGAATCTGTCTGAAAAGCTATGAGACAGCTTACAGTTTTCGAGACACGGAATCTATATGGAAAGCTATGAGACAACTTATAGTTTTTGAGACACGGAATCTGTCTAGAAAGATATGGGGTGACATGTTGTTTCTAAGACACGAAAACTGTCTCGGAAACTAGGGACAGTGTAACACTCTTATGGATGGTTTTCTCGAGTTTGGTGCAGTCCACGTGGCTTCATAACCACTTGGGATCATCCATAAACATAGGGAGACCATCACAAACTAAAAATCTGTTAGACCCTAGAGGGGAGGGGGGTGATTAGGGTCTTATGCTAATCTAATCCGATTTTATGCCAATTAAAACTAATTCAAATATTATTCTTGCAAGATAGATATACAATACGATATGAGCAAGAATATACAATATGAACAAAGAGATATATCTTAGCAAAGAGGTATATAATGAAATATATGCAAGGATATATAATATACACAAGGGTAAACAAAATAAACAAGATAGTGGATGATATAAATAATGAGCAATGAACAATGGCGACAAGAAATATAACCATAAGAGTAAGTGCGCCAAAGCAAACTCAAACACAAGCAAATGATCACGGAGTTTAGACATTCCGTCCTACGTCTCCGCTCCCCACTCCCGGGGAGAAATCCACTATCACAACCAGGTTTTCTACACTCACCCGAATAACGTTTACACCTCACAATGTTAGTTTTCAACGCTCACCGATCAACGTTCACAAACACTCACAATGTCGGTTTTCAACGTTCATCGATCAATGTCTACACTCCTCACACTCGGTTTTCTAGCTCACCAAAAACTTTACAACACTAACAATGTAACAATAAATATGTTCTCTACAATAGATGAGAACTCAATGAAAGCTCACACTCAATTGTTTCAACTCTCACAAACCCAAATATACTATGTATGAAAATACGATAAGATCATGTGGGTGTGTGTAACAATGAGAATAAATAAAACTTAACTCAAGAAGAACTAGCAATAAGATTGATATGAAATACAATAGTAAAAATGCTAGGAAATAGAGTTAATGAAATTTCTCTATAAACACAAAGAGAGGATGATGAAATATTGAAGATGAACTCTTCACCAACTGATGTAAGCTCCTCTTTGCAAAACCCCAAACTTAAAACAAACTAACCAAGCTTAAACTCTTATAAAACTTTTGTTTTAAAAACTTCTTGGTTGGTTTGAGAACTGAGATCAAAGGGGTATTTATAGCCTCCCAAAACCTCAGCCAAAAACGCCAAACAAAAGACCAAAAACCCCCAAACAACGACTGCAGAAAATAGCCGTTGGGAGTGAAAAGACAGAGCGGCGGTCGACCGTGGGAATCTCGCGGTCGACTGTGGACCGCGAGACAGCTCTGAAACTGAGAAAAGGTCCAGAGACTTCTGCGGTCGACCGTGGCAGTCGACTGTGGAAATCTCGAGCTCACGGTCGACCTCGGCGGTCGACCGTGAAAGTTTCTGCTGCCCACTGACGAATGAACTCAAGCGCGGTCGACCGAGGCGGTCGACCGTGAACTGATATATGAAAAAACAGGTATTGAAAGCAGTTTGATGATTTTGAAACCCTGTTTAAAAATATCAAATAAATTCCAAAAAATGTAAACCTTTGGGGAATGATTATAGACATGATAATACACATACTACAAAACCTGGTTTTTAGAAATGACCTCCCAAATGAGAAATATCATCATTTTGCAAAATAGTCCAAAACATGAAAATGAGAACATATGAATTTTGACATTTTGGCTAAACCATGTTTTGAAACAATACAAAATGATTTTGTAGACTTAATAGAAGATGTAAACTATTGTTATGAAGTCTATAAACAATGAATATAGTATTTTATCAAAATACACATATAATGCACTAAAACATGATTTCATTGAACTAAATAAAATTAATATTTATGAAATCATATATATGCATATAAGTATGAAACAAGAAATGTATTTTCAATTGTATTCAATTGTTTCATAGTAAACTTGAAACCTATCAAACCAAAAACATATATGTATATATATAACTATATATATACAAAACCAAAACGTGTATGTGTGTACATGATTGAGCTTAAAGTACTAACACACATAATATAAATCTAAACTACATTACCCAAGCAATCTTGATCTTCATTGAGCTTGACTTGGTACACTTGCGGATAAAGTTTGAACTTGGATCTTGAACTTAGGCTTCAACCACTATTCCACCAACCTCCATTGTATATGATCGTTATGGCGTAATTCCATCCATCCTCCAACATGTTGTTTGTCTACAATAAATAAGAAAACACGAATATTAGACAAACAAAATTAGTGGTAAATTATTTGTTAAACATCATCAAAACAAGAGGGCCAACAATCTCCCCCTTTTTGATGATGACAAACAATTTACAAAAAAGATAGTATGAAATGAATGCTAAGGCATACATATGTGAGAAAGCATAGATTAAAAACATGCTAAACATAACTCACATACAAAAAAGTATAATGAGAACACATATAAATATGTTAATATGAAAGAAGTGTCTCATTACATAATTTTAAAAACATAGTGTATAAAAATAGATCTATGAAATCAAAAGAAGGGAAAACATGAGGATAAAAAAAAGAGTTTTCCACTGAAAACAAATTACTCAAATAAAATCATAAATCAAGATTTAAATCCAAGAACAATGTTTGATCAATAAAGGAAGTTTTCTTTGTAAAACTTGATCAAACCACATAAAGAATACATTATAAAGCATATTTGAAATATGAATCATCTATTTGTGCTATATAATGAATTCAAAAGAACAAATCAAAACACAAATTTTATAGTTCAAAAATAAGATTACAAAACGCACAAGAATCATGAACTATGGATAAGAAAGAAATCATCTTTAAAAGTATAAACCAAATCATCATTGATTTTCACAAATGAGAGAGGCAACCATATCTAGCTCTTGAGCTAGTATCAACCCATATAAACATTTTAGCACCCGGTAAATAAGATTTGAGAATAAACACCCAATAAACCCGGAGGGTATATATAGACACAAACCTCTCATCAAAACAAAATCAATAATCATGAAAACAAAAGAATTTGATCAATAAAAAGAATTGTTTTCATGTTCAAAAATTTAAAGTATAATTTTCAAAACCAAGAAAAGGAAAAAGAAAAAAACACTAAAATACTTGGTTTAAAACTCAAATTTGTTTTGGTACCCAAGAATTCTTGGTACCAAGAGATTTAGGGACATAACCCCTATCTTCAAGCTTAAAGCCCTAGGGTTATGAACCCGTTTGGGCGCATGTGGTGCACTAACACGGTCAAAGCAATATTCACTCAAATAACCCTTCCGATTGCAATTTGTGCAATGAAAGAGATCCATTTGCTTTTGTGGACCATTAACTCGTGCATGAGAATCATTTGCAAATAAAGATTTTCTTTTAGAAATATTTTGCAAATGAGAAACATCATTAAACAAAGGTGGTCTTTTTGGAGCAAATTGCAAATTTGGAGCATTTTGCAAATCAAAACAAAATTTAGCAAGATGTCCAAACCTACCACAAATATCACATTTAAACACATGTGGTTTACTATAAATATTTGGCAAATATGATTTTCTTTTCAAATCAAAATAATATTTGGCTAAATGACCAAATCGACCACAATGATCACATCTATACACATGAGCATGCTTATGATGAACAATGGGTGCATGTGTGTGTACATGTGATGAAGAAACTTGATGAGATGCACAAGGAGCAATGACATTTTTATGTTTGTGTGCATCATAGCAAAATTTAGCTATATAGCCTTTACGGCCGCATATCGAACACTTATAAGTTTTGCTATACATGTATGCATAATGAGTGGATGATTTTTACTTAGTCTTGGCACACATATTCATAAGCTTCTTATGATTATTGATGCATGTATTAAGAGTTGAGTCTAAAGATAAAATGCGATTTTTAACAACATTCAACTCATCATTAAGCACATATGCATTTTTATTAGAAGTAGAACATAAATAGTCATTTATGAAAGAAGTAGTATCATTTTGTATGTTCTCTACTTCTAACATGACATTATCTTTTTCATGAGATAAGCTAGTTATAGATGTGGTTAATTTTTTATTTTCCAAAATTAACATGTCATTGTTTTCTTTAAGCATTGTATTTTCTTTTGCAATGACATCCAATTTTGACACTAGCTCCTCATGATCGGATTCTAAGTTATCATGCTTGCTTTTTAAATCAATAAAATCATTTTGCAAATTCTTGTAGGCATGCAATAATCTCTCACTAGCACAAGCAAGTTCATCACTAGATAAATCATTAATGGATTCGAACTCGCAAACCTCACTAGGGCTATCGCCTAGTGCACGTGTGCATGACGCTCCTTTTGAACTTGAAGCGGGATCCTCCAAAGCTTGTCGGATCCCCTCCAAGTCCCCTTGATCTGATTTTATGCAAATTAAAACTAATTCAAATATTATTCTTGCACGATAGATATACAATATGATATGAGCAAGAATATGCAATATGAACAAAGAGATATATCCTAGCAAAGAGGTATATGATGAAATATATGTAAGGATATATAAATTAACACAAGGGTAAACAAACTAAACAAGATAGTGAATGATATAAATAATGAGTAATGGACAATGGCGACAAGTGTTAGACCCTAGAGGGGGGGTGATTAGGATCTTATGCTAATCTAATATGATTTTATGCCAATTAAAACTAATTTAAATATTATTCTTATAAGATAGATATACAATACGATATGAGCAAGAATATACAATATGAACAAAGAGATATATCCTAGCAAAGAGGTATATGATGAAATATATGCAATGATATATAATATACACAAGGGTAAAAAAAATAAACAAGAAAGTGGATGATATAAATAATGAGCAATGAACAATGGCGACAAGAAATATAAACATAAGAGTAAGTGCACCAAAGCAAACTCAAACACAAGCAAATGATCACGAAGTTCGGACCTTCTGTCCTATGTCTCTGCTCCCCACTCCCGGGGAGAAATCCACTATCACAACCGGGTTTTCTACGCTCACTCGAATAACGTTTACACCTCACAATGTCGATTTTCAACGCTCACCGATCAACGTTCACAAACACTCACAATGTCGGTTTTTAACGTTCACCGATCAACGTCTACACTCCTCACACTCGGTTTTCTAGCTCACCAAAAACTTTACAACACTAACAATGTAACAATAAATATGTTCTCTACAATAGATGAGAACTCAATAAAAGCTCACACTCAATTATTACAACTCTCACCAACCCAAATATACTATGTATGAAAATACGATAAGCTCATGTGGGTGTGTGTAACAATGAGAATAAATAAAACTTAACTCAAGAAGAACTAGCAATAAGATTGATATAAAATACAATAGTAAAAATGCTAGGAAATAGAGTTAAGAAAACTTCTCTATAAACACAAAGAGAGGATGATGAAATATTAAAGATGAACTCTTCACCAACTGATGTAAGCTCCTCTTTGCAAAACCCCAAACTTAAAACAAACTAACCAAGCTTAAACTCTTATAAAACTTTTGTTTTAAAAACTTTTTGGTTGGTTTGAGAACTGAGATCAAAGGGGTATTTATAGCCTCCCAAAACCTCAGCCAAAAACTCCAAACAAAAGACCAAAAACCCCCAAACAACGGCTGCAGAAAATAGCCGTTGGGAGTGAAAAGACAGAGCGGAGGTCGACCGTGGGAATCTCGCGGTCGATCGCGAGCAGCTCAGAAACATAGAAATTTTCCATAGACTTCTGCGGTCGACCGTGGCGGTCGACCGTGGGAATTTTCGAGCTCACGGTCGACCGCGACGGTCGACCGTGAAAGTTTCTGCTGCCCACTGATGAATGAACTCAGGCGCGGTCGACCGTGGCGGTCGACCGTGAACTGATATATGAAAAAACAGGTATTGAAAGCAGTTTGATGATTTTGAAACCCTGTTTAAAAATATCAAATAAATTCCAAAAAATGTAAAACTTTGGGGAATGAGTGTAGACATGATAATACACATGCTACAAAACCTGGTTTTTAGAAATGACCTTCCAAATGAGAAATATCATCATTTTGCAAAATAGTCCAAAACATGAAAATGAGAACATATGAATTTTGACATTTTGGCTAAACCATGTTTTGAAACAATACAAAATGATTTTGTAGACTTAATAGAAGATGTAAACTATTGTTATGAAGTCTATAAATAATGAATATAGTATTTTATCAAAATACACATATAATGCATTAAAACATGATTTTATTGAACTAAATAAAATTAATATTGATGAAATCATATATATGCATATAAGTATGAAACAAGAAATGTATTTTCAATTGTATTCAATTGTTTCATAGTAAACTTGAAACCTATCAAACCAAAAACATATATGTATATATATAACTATATATATACAAAACCAAAACGTGTTTGTGTGTACATGATTGAGCTTAAAGTACTAACACACATAATATAAATCTAAACTACATTACCCAAGCAATCTTGATCTTCATTGAGCTTGACTTGGTACACTTGCGGATGAAGCTTGAACTTGGATCTTGAACTTAGGCTTCAACCACTATTCCACCAACCTCCATTGTATATGATCGTTATGGCGCAATTCCATCCATCCTCCAACATGTTGTTTGTCTACAATAAATAAGAAAACACGAATATTAGACAAACAACATTAGTGGTAAATTGTTTGAAATTATCAAAACAAGAGGGCCAACAAAATCCACCCATAACTATAGAAATCATGGCATTTAAATAGATAGATGTTAGTTACAAAACAGTCTGGAGCAATTCCTTCTTCCGAGACAGTGGACACTGTCTTGGAAACAGAAGTTGTTACATGAAGTTTGTTTCGACTTCCTATCTTTAGAAATAGCTTGATTGAACGTCGGTTACAAACTACCTGGAATGACCCATTATTCCAAGATAGTGGACACTGTCTCGGAAATAGGAGTTGACGGATAAGGTTTGTTTCGACTTCTTATCTTCAGAAATGATTCCCAGGGCCTATAAATATGTCCCCTACACCCTTGTGCAAGGGGGAGAGCTAATTGGCAGCAGAGAATTGGTATTTTGGCGAACTTTGGAGAGAGTCTTGCACCGTTTTCAAGGAACCCTCAAAGTCTTTGGTGTTTCCTTGAGATCTAAGCTTTGACTTGATCTAGAGAAGAGTGTTTTATCTCACCTTGTTGAGATATCCACTTCTGTTCTTATTTCTAAAATGAAACATTGACCCTAAGCCTTCTTCGGATCAATCTAGATCTGTGATTCTGTCGTCCACGGGCTAACGCACCCCGGCACAGGCAAAGATCCCACGCAAGCAGCGAACGATAAATGTTCATGTGTGTGTTTCTAAGGAGCACTCTTAACCTTGTTTTACAGCGTGTGTTTCTAGGTAGCACTCTTAACCTTGTTTATTGTAAAGAGAAGTTTTACAAAGCACAAAACTCACTCTTTTGTTTCTATTGTAATCGATAAATGTTTGTAATGGATTCCGCGATAAAATTTGTTCCCGATGCAAATACGCTGGCAACCATAGTGGGAGCCAACAGCCTCTCTGCCAAGGCTGTCGTGTCACAACTGAAGATCAAGATCCCGGTTGATGCAGCGGTTGAGTATGAGTTCGACCAACAGAAGTTTGAAGAGTACCTCTCATCCTCCTCGCATAGCAAATGCATGAAGATATCATCTTTGAAGAAGGTTCATACGCCAAAGAAGGCTCAGGGTGATGACTATTGCCCAAAAGTTGCTGAGGCTTCCCCTTGCAACATTATTCCGGTAATCAACAAAGCTAGATATTCTGCTAATAATGGCTCCTCCCCAGTCAAAAAGTCGTCCAATGAAATTTCGCCAACTTTGACAAAGAGGGTTCATTAAAGACAACGCTAATGCTTGGCTCGTCAATTTGTAAAGGTCTTGGAATCGGTGGATGGAGTGTGCTATCGTGCAAACTTGCCGTTAAGGAAGTGTCAAGCAACCAAATTACTTCAGCACAGTGTCATTGACGTTTCCTCCAAGCCATCAACCAAGGAATGAGTTCTTGTCAAAAGGACTCGTTCGACGAAGAAGGAACGCATCCAGAAGCGCCGCGCACGTGTTGCACATGCTTGTGCTCTTGCACGAAGGGCGCAAGAATCAAAGAAGAAAGAGATGGCCGGAAAACCGTCAAAATCCTACAAAGTTTGGATTCTGAAGTCCAAACTTACACGAAATCAAGGTCCGAAGACAGCATAAATTGTCCCCTTTGGCCGAGACAGTCTATACTATCTCGCCCAAAGAACCTTTGTCTGAGACAGTTTATGCTGTCTCGCCCAAAGTTCCTTCATCTGAGACACCCCTAACTATCTCGCCCAAAGTTTCTTCATCCGAGACACCCCAACTGTCTTGCCTAAAGTTCCTTCATTCGAGACACCCCTAGCTGTCTCGTCCAAAGGGAATCCTTCGCGACCACTTCTTTGCCTCCGTCGACATCCGTTCCAAGCCCATCTTCCACGGTTGCTTCCCTCATGCCTCCAGTGAAGCCTTAGGTCAGTCCTGACCTCTCAAAGTTTAAAATCACGGTTGTAGATCACCTTGGTCCTTTGCATAAAGATCGAGGCAAAGCACCAGTGAAAGAGTGCTTGGGTCCAGCAATCAAAACCCAAGTAGCTTCTCAGACTGGGGGTCGTGCACAGACTCTTATCAAGCCAGCTATTGCTCAAAGGTGTCCTGCCGCTTCCAAACAAACCAAAACACCTTAATGTACTTGTTCGTATGCCATACACAAAAGGAGCAAGGAGGCCTCTATTTCTGGGAGAGTTCTTGCCATCGCCCGCTTGGGAATGCGTGTTGAAGCCCAGAAGGTCGTTGAAATTCCACACTCGTAAGGGGGTGGATCTAAACTTGCAACTCCTGAGAACGCCAACAAGGATTTACATCCCCAGAAGAAAACATGTCCGTCAAAAGACGACGTTATACCTGAAGATTCAAACCAACGGCCGATAGGTTGCTCCGGCCACAACACCGATGAGTTGTACTATCGAGCTGGGGGTACGAACAAATCTCGAAAGAGAAGTATCCCAGAATCAGACTCTCACTATCTTTATGAGAGGTTTATCAGGATGGTATTATCAGATTGTAGCTGCCCCAAGACTACTCCGCAGAGGGTCTCAGTATTTAAAGGACTTTCCACTAAAGCGTCGAAGCCCAAGCTAAGGCATTTTTGCAAGAAAAGATCAACCGTTCAAGATGATGAACTCCTAGAAGTCACCATCAACATGACGGATAAAGGAAAGTCAAAATGGCGTTCAACCAACTCCAGTCCCGATTCTTATCCTGGAATATCCCAGCGTATAACTCGGCTCCGACAGGGGACAATCAGATGTAGGGATTATCAGAGGATGCATAAAGGAATATGAGAGAGTTGCAAACTCAAAGACTTCAACCACTTGAGACCAATCAGCCCAAATACTTTAAGACACTCTAGCCAATCAAAAAGAAGATTTTAGAGCTAAGATGAAAACAGAGATGGAGTTGGCTATGCAGCAAATGAGAGAGTTGCAAACTCAAAGACTTCAACCACCTGAGACTAATCAGTGGGCCAAATCCAGCTGTCGCACTCAGAATGTCGCGTTCGACAGTTATCCAGAAGTGGACAAAGTCATCAAGGCTGATGCACCCCTCAATAACGCTGGGGGTAGTTCAAGTGCACCACTCAATAACAGTAGGGGTGGCCTAATTGATTCTTCTCAACATCATTCGAGGAGAGATGAAGGTGACCATGAGATGATGAAAGAGCTGGAGAATAAGGTGAATGCCTTGATGTCTGCTCAAGAAGTAAAGTAGACTGGCATTTCGTGCCCATACCCAAGTGAGTGAGAGTCAATCACGTATGTGAAGAAGTTTAATTTGATTAAATTCACACCGTTTGACAGGAGAGGCTCGCCAACCCAACATTTGATCTACTTCAAGTCTTACTTAGGTATGATCTCAGGTAATGAGCTCTTGATGTTTCAGTCATTCGTAGGTACCCTTCGTGGGGCCACCTTCGATTGATATCGATATCTCAAACTAGGGAGCGCTAACTACTGGGACGATAGGGAAAATCTGTTCCTCAGTAACTTCTTCTTCGATGGCACCAAAGTATCAATTGGAGCTCTGGTGGACGAAAAGCAGAAGGATGGGGAGTTACTTGATAGCTTTATCAAACGCTTTCATAACAAGGCAATGAATTGCAGGGATCCTATCACAGAGGAGTTCATCTTGTAGATATGCCATAACAATCTCTCCATTAATATCCTGGAAGCCCTGGGGGTCGTGCCATCCAAAACCTGGAAGGAGTTAAAACTACGACGTGAACAGGCTGAATGTTTCCTCAAAAGAAAGAAGCCTCAGAGAGGCCAACCGACAATGCCTGCAACTGCTGTTGATGTTAATCAAACATTATAGTGACAGTCACGACAACAGTCGCCACAACAGTCACCTCAAACACAGCGGTACTCCTTCATTGACGATGAGGTTCTAGCTATCTTCAAGTAACTCCTGAACAATGACAAAATTGAGCTGCCATCTATTAAAAATCAGGAGGAAACCAATAAGAGTTCAGACCCAAAATAATGTGCGTACCACAGGAGGGTTCTTTATCCCACCAAGGCTTGCTTCGCTCTCAAAAATAGAATCCAAGCCTTAATTAACACCAGCATCATAACGACGAAACAAGCCAAATGAGGACCAGACAAATCCAAAGAGTATACGAGTATAAACTGTTTTTGCATGACCTCCAACTGGTATACGAGACTAAACTGTTCCCTATCTTTGATAGGAAGTTCCTAGAGAATTTTACACATAATATTCTTAAGGATAACCCGACAACCTCCAACTGGTATACGAAGCTAAACTGTTCCCTGCCTTTGACAGAAAGTTACTGGAGAATATTACACATAATATTCTTAAGGATAACCCGATAATATGTTGAATGTAATGTACTTATCGACAAGGCTGGGGGTCGATATGAAGTTCGAGGAGAATACGAAGTCAGGAACCAATACCTAATTTTGTATTAAGAATGACAGTGTTGCCCACCAACGGGAAGTTCCTGGAGAGTACTACACATGGTATTCTTAAGAATAACCTGATATCAGTTGATTATTCAAGATGAAAACCACCCATATGAATAATCCATTCTTAATCATTACAAAAATGATGATTAAGAATCCCTCACTATGGTTATTTAATCCTTGTCTGACCCCCCCCACCGTTACTCTGAATTCCTCCAAAGGTGAGGCGCATCCCATCTACTTCAACTCCCTTAGGAACAATTGCCGAAAACCCTTTTTGGTCATCGGCCTCTTCTTGATAACCAGGATTCCCGTGAAGTGAAAGATAACAAATTCTATACTTTCCTTCATCCAATTCTTGGTTGGTTTTAATCGCCGAGATCAATTCCACCAACTCCCGATGTGACTTTCCAAGCATTCTTTCGTTGAGATGAGATTCAATGACTTTATTAGGTCAATCTTTCCTCATGGAACTCTCACGATATAATTGTGGAGTACTTGATGATTCACGATTCTCCACCACAAAATTTTTCACTGATCAAATTAATTGACGGTGGGTCTACCAAAATTCTTCATGGTTAAATCCATTCAAACTCCCATTGTGTCTAGCCTTTAACACTCCTAGTCACTTGACACTAAAAATCCCCACTGAGTGATTTGTACAAGTCAACACTCCCACTGTTATTTGTACCTCCATTCCCATTTGGTCAAACCTTTAAACAATTAGGGCCAAAGCCAAAATCCTCTCTTGATTCCTTCCATGAACGAGAGGTCTAATCAAATTAAATGATCAAATCTTTAAATAGTTAGGGTCGTCTCAAATCTCATCTTGGTCAAACCTTTAAACAGTTAGGGCCAAAGTTAGAATTTCATCTCAATAAATGAGATATTCAACTTTATATTGGATAACCAATCCTATAAAAGTTAGGGTTATCTGGATCTTTTTGATTCTCGGAGTGGAGATCCCACTCTTAGTTTCACCTTCTAGGATTCTCAGAATGGAGATCCCACTTTAAGTTTCTTTTGCAGCAGGAGATAGAATATAAAATTCTTTCACTTCGGCATCGGGTTCGTCTTTGCCACAAGAGAAGACAAGCAGGAGATAGAATATAAAATTCTTTTTCTTTGACATCGGGTTCATCTTTGCCCTAAGAGAAGACAAGCAGGAGATAGAATATAAAGTTCTTCCTCTCCGGCATCGGGTTCATCTTTGCCCCAAGAGAAGACAAACATGAGATAGAATATAAAATTCTTCCTCTCTAGCATCGGGTTCGTCTTTGCTCTAAGAGAAGACAAGCAGGAGATAGAATATAAAATCCTTCCTCTCAAGCACTGGGTTCGTCTTTGCCCCAATAGAAGACACAATCTTTCAACATCCAAAAATCCATGCCTTTCACGCATGAGGGATGTTATCTCAATCCCTTATTAGAGATAAATTTGCGTGTAACACATGCTGCTGGGTGATACGCTCCCGTAAAAACGACAAAGCCTGCGTATTCAATATCATAGCCGGTGATTATTATTAAGTTAATAACATCTGAATCCATGCCTTTCATGCATAGGGGATGTTATATCGATCCTTTATTAGAGATAAGTCTGCATCTAATACATGTTGCCGGGAGGTCCATTCCTACAAAAATAACCAAGTCTACATATTCAACATCGTAGCAACAAAAATCTATGCCTTTCATGCATGGGAGCTTTATCTCGATCCCTAATTAGAGATAAGTCTATGCCTAACATGAGTTGTCAATTAGTCTCTTACTGGGAAAAGGATGAAAACCCACGTATTCGACATCATGTCAGGTTGTTATTAATAACACCAAAATCCATGCCTTGCACGCATGAGGGACATTATCTTGATCTCTAATTAGACATAAGCCTACGTCTAACATGCATTGTCGGGTGGTGTGTTCCCGTGAAAGCGACAAAGTTTATGTATTCGATATCATAGCACTAAGTCTAAAAGAGTTTATTCTTTTAGCACAACGTTATATGTAGAATGAACTTAGACAATCTACATACTAACCCGACTCAAACAGTAGTCGGTAAAGGCTTATCAAATCCGTTGATGGCTGAGGGTTTGCCAAAAATCCTATTATGCTTAGATAAACAACTTGTAATGATGGATTCGCTCTCCTAGCTCGGAGATTTTCTCTTCATAAAGCTTGTATAAGCTTCATCTTCAATCAGCTTTAATAGTCATTGACGCACTAGCTTTATCAGTTGATCTCGTGACCTGAGCACCCGGGGTAACATCAAGTCCAGCTGAATTCTCCACAATCAGTGGATCCAAAGATTTTATTTTAGAAGGATCCTTGAACGTATTTTGGAGGATGACGACTTCAGACATGCGGTATCCTCAGAGATAGTAGCTATATCAGCATCTATAGCTGGTCCTACAATCAAAACTCGCATGAAGGATCCCTTTGGCATACACCCATATGTTTTCCAGCCCATCTTTGATACGCTTATAGCATGCCTTCGATGTACACAATGTACACATAGGTGCACCAAAGGTGATGATCTTCCAAAATTGACCATTAGGAATCCCACACACAGAGTTCAACCGCAATTCGGTCGGATGCAAATTCCTGATAAAGATGATTAGTTCAACGTTAACTCAACAATGCAAGCTAATTCAAGTATCAACACACTAGTTTAGGTTCAACATTTCGACAACGGTCAGACGATAAACACAGCGCCAGAAGAATTTTTAGACTATTCAGAATAGACTGAAAGCTAAAGAAGTAAAGAATTGAAGCCATTTACAAATCCTTCTACGCGATCTCTTTGACAAAATACTAAAGAGATTGAAGGCTGAACCTATCATATCCAAAGTATTTCAGGCTCTTCTATAAAAGAACGAGCCTAAAACACATTGTTGCGAATCTTGACTTCTTTATTTATACAAGTTGAGCCAATTACCTCTCCTCCTAAATCACCGGCTTTCCTTACCTACCAACACCTTAATATTTCTACAACGCAGTGATCGACATGCAGTCCATCCTATGGTACTCATGACTGGCAACGCATTCAAATAAATTGCTCCCCCTATGACACTCATGACCAGCAGACGGTCAAATAAATGGCTTCGACCTACAGTATTGATGATCGGTAGGTAGTCGAATAAAAGAAGATTCATCTTTTACAGATAACACGATTGAATAAAGGACTAACGTAGGCTAACAAACTATGCATATGTAGAGAAAACAAAGAAGAAGAATAATAATAAAAGTGGATTTGCATGAATACAATAACAACGCATGTGAGATGTATATCCACGTTGTTGGCTGCGGATAATAAAAAAACAAAACAAAAAGGAAAAATGAATTCACTACAATGTAAAGCAACACACACAAAAAAGAGAAGTTCGAACAAATAAATAAGAAAAAGAAGGGAAGAGCATAAATTTTGTATATACTTTCAATCCGCAACCTTCAAAGTTGATGAGCGCTTCTCTATACAATATTGATGTTCTAATACTGAGGATGCGTCCCTGTGATATATAGTTAACACGTGAACTGACTCCTACTAAGAAAAGGATTTTATTTGTTTTAAAGTTGGGTTGGATTCATAGTCCTAATAATAAAAGGAAGTGTACAATTGATTTCTTTGAACAATTCTTAAAAGATGAGATGAAACCTTCAACAACCTGGACTCCCAGCCTTGTGCAACGACACATTAACTAATCAACTATAATATCTATAAGAACCCTACTCGAATTAGGACAAGGCCCTTCACCCTTTTGCAAATAGACTTGAAATGGAGGATAACAATTGCAAATAAAATTCTATTTAAATAATCCAATCTAATAAGAAAAAAATAACAAAGGTACATACATGTTGAAGGAGATGAAAGTGCTGTGAAATTTGTTACAAATTCTTGATCTGAAAAAAGATCAAATACACAATACAATTAATTACTTTGAAATAATCTAATCTAATCTAAGAATAAGAAAATAGACTTGATATGAAAAAAAGATAATCTAATCTAATAAGAAGAAAATAACAAAGACATATACCTGTAGAAGGAGATGAAAGTATTATGAAAGTTGTTCTAATTTCTTGGCATATATATTGGTATATGATGTTACATGTGAGAGGATAATAATTACAAATAGAGTTCTATTTAGATAATAATAGTATAATTTCTTAAACTTTGAAATACTATATTTTCACCTTGCTTCGTTATGTTATATATCGTAATGATTTTAAATTAGTAACTCAACATACTTAAAAAAAGTTTAGTTTTGAATTGTAGGATTTCTATTCCTATCAAAACACGTTTAGGGTCAAAGCACAGTTATGCATAAATATTTTTAAATAAAGGCACTAAATTGAATCCTAGGAATTCTATTCCTATAAAAGCACGGTTATGGATAAATATTTTTAAATAAATTAACTTATTCTTACTTAATAATTTAGTATTTGAATTTCAATGGTAATTTTGTCTACCGAAAGATTTTCTCAAACTCGTGCTTTTTAAAAGAGTATATGATATGATATAATATGATTTTTTTAATAGAATTAAAATAGTATTTGGAAAATCAAATCAATAATATATAGTTCGGTTAGCAGACGTTGGTCCTGTAAATTTATAACGAAATAGCTTGAACCACTAGTTACAATCTTAAGCTAGAGATTGAACCAAAGATGCGCCGCTTAGGTGGGCTAAATCATTTCTTGCGTGGGCTTAATGGTTCTCTTGGGCTGGGCCTTGTACGCAAGACCAATGAGCACTAGGACAGTGTGAGTTCGATGACAAGTGAATATTTTTTTATTGTTAATTGGAAGATGTAATTAGGGATATTTGGAGATGTACCCTTCAGTAAACTTATGTACTATTTTACTTACAGACTCACTTCTTATCTCCTCTTTTTATTAATTTTTAAATTTAAATTTTGGCGGAAATTATGTGATGATGTTCGTGAAAAATGTTTAATTCTAGATATCCATGGTTCGAGTTTTAAGTATAAGAAGAAGAGAAAATTGCTTCCAAGGCCCAAAATTTTAAAAGGTAATGTGCCCCACCTCCTCATATTTTTAGCTATGTGCTGCAGCCCCCACAATTTGATAAAATTGTGCCCCAACCCCTCCAGCTCATGATTAGCCCCATTTTATATGTTTTTTACCCAAAAACTCAAGTTTACCCCTCCACCAAAATCACTGTCATCTCCCCAAAACCCAACTTCTTCTTCCTCCTCTTCCTCATTTGTCATCATCTCAAAATCCAAACGCCCTCAACCATCGGCGATCCCCTCTCCTCCGCCGTCCTCTTCACCTCGCCCTTCGACCTTTGCTATGAGCTCGCATCCCTTAACCGCGTCCAGTGGCGCTCCGTCGTTGACAAGGTCGCCGCCGCCCACTCCCTCAACCACCTCTCGATCCCCCACGAGCACCTCGTCTACCTCGCCTTCAACGCCCTGGCCCTCTTCATGCTACGCAACTTCTCCGCCTCCTCCATCAAGATCCAAACTCTACTCCCCTTCGACTCCCCCAAATATCGCTACGAAACTCCCCCAAATTCCAAAATGGGCATCAGCCTCTCAAACTCCACATCAAAAAACCACAAATTCTTCCTCTTCACAGACTACATTCTCATCGGTGCCGCCACAAGCTGCATTTTCCTAGCCCTCTCCCTTCGTCTCCTCCCTCCCTCATCGGCTTCCTCCTTATCCTCCTCCATCTCTTCACCATCATCCTCTCCATCACCTCCTCCTCCTCCTCCTCCTTAGCAACCTCATCATCCCAGACCCATGCCGCCCACATGGCCGCCACTGCCATCACCGCCATTTTTCAAGGTGCCATCGCCCTCCTCATCTTCTCGAGGACCGATGACTTTCTTAAGAATATGAAGTCATATGTGCAAGAGGAGGATGACGTTGTAATATTGAGGATTGTTGGGGTTTTAGGTTTGGTTATGTTTGAGTGGGTTGTGTTGGTGTTGGCTTTTGATATGAGGATTGTAGGCGTCAAAAAATACCTATAGATTACCGCTCGTAGCTTGAGACGAAGAGAAGGTAATGAGCGTTATATTTGAGTCAAAGAGGATCATCTGACGTCGTGAAGAAGCGAACGAGCTCATGAAGCGAGTCGGCGAAGCGTACGAGTCAACAGAACACGCGAAACAACAAAAACGATGGACAAACGACCTCATGTTTTGCACCTGTTGTGCGAAACACCCTTGTTGTTTCGCACCTATGTGCAAAACACCAAGAGTGTTTCACACATGGTGCGAAACACCCTTAGAGTTTCACACATGGTGCGAAACACTAAGAGTGTTTCACACATGGTGCGAAACACTAAGAGTGTTTCGCACCTGATGCGAAACACACGAAGTGTTTCACACCTGTCAGGACTTTTAGGATGTGTTTCCGGTAATTTTTGATTTGTTTTGACAGTTTTGGAATCTCCCTAACTACCTTGAGGCTATCCTTAAACGTTAGAGAGCTGTTAAAGTTGTTGCTAACCAAAGATAAGGTCAAATATTGGGTTCTTATCCAAAAACAGGGCATCTGGAAGCCTATAAATACAACCCTAGGGTCCTTATGCACGAAAAATCAAGAATTTCAAGATGGAGGCGAGTTGCTGACTATGTGAGAGGAGGAGCACGGATTTCAGATCAGAGGGCGAGTTCTTGGCGAGTTCTTCGTATAAAGAAGAAGAGCTCGAGAGATCTGCAACCCCTTCAACCCTTCAGCCATTTCCTTGGGATCAGACTTTGTTTCGATCTTGAGAAGAGTATTGATCTCGCTTCGTCGAGGGATTTACTTCTGTTCTTGTGTCTTTTATGATATAAGAACATTGAGCCTTCATTCCATTCAACTCAGATTTGATTTCTTGGTGATCCACAGACTAACGCGTCCCAGGCACATGCAATGATCCCATGCAAGCAGTGGGTGATAAACGTCCTCTGCGTGTGTTTCTAAGAAGTTGTAATTTTCTTCGTTTTATTTGTGTAAGAAAAGTCTTATAAAAAGTCTCACTCTTTTGAACTTGTTTTAAAATGATAAACATTGTAATGAGTTCCGCAATGAAACCAACTTTCAACGTAAACACGTTGGTGACCACAGTGGGAGCTAACGGTCTCACTGCCGAGACCGGAGTGTCGCAACCAAGGATCAAAATCCTAGTTGAAGCAGAGGTCGAGTATGAATTTGACCAGCAGAAGTTCGAGGAGTACGTCTCATCCTCCTCCTCCAGATCCTCCTCCCCTTGCAAGCGTAGGGAGGTCTCTTCTTTGAAAAAGATCTGTTGGTCTCCGGATCTGAAGACCCAGGGTGATGACTCTCACCCAATCGCCTCTCCAGCATCCAAGGAAGCCAGATCTGCTTCTCACAATAACTCCCCTCCAATTAAGGAGTTGCTCGCTGAAGGCGCACCAATTCTGATGAAGAGGGCTCGTCAGAGGCAGCGCCAATGCCTCGCTCGTCAATTCACTGATGCTCTGGAATAGGTTGATGGACTCCGCTATCAAGCAGATTTGGACTTTAGGAGGCGCCAAGCAATTAAGCCGCAACCACAACAAGCAACTAAACCCTCCTCCAAACCATCAACCAACAAGTGGGTTCGTGTCAAACAAACCTGTTCGACTCTCGAGGAGCGCATCCAGAAGCGTCACACACTTCTTGCGCATGCATGGATTCTTGTGCAGAAGGCACAGGAACTGCAGAAGGAACATGTGGCTAAAGAATTACCAAAATCTAAGCAAATCTAGGTGCCGAAGGCCAAAATAGCGCCAAAATCAAATCGTAAAACCTCCGAACTACCTCTTCCTGGTGCGAAACACTAGGAGTGTCTCGCCCCTCGTGCGAAACACTAGGTGTGTTTCGTACCTGGTCTCAACTTTGTACGTGTTTCTCATCCTCTGACAGACTCCGATCCTGCACCATATGATCCTGTACCTTCGATGAAGCCTCATGACAGCGTGGACCTGTCCAAATTCAAAATGAAGATGGCAGATCGCCTTGGTCCTTTGCATGAGGATCGAGGCAAAGCTCTAGTTAAAGAACGCTTAGATCTAGTAAACAAATCCCAAGCGACTCTTTAGGCTGGGGGTCGTACCTGTCCTCCTAACAAGTTGAAGCCATCCCATATCGGGAAAACACCTGTAACCGCCCGCTTGGGGTTGCGTGTCTAGGTTCAGGAGCCCGTTGAGATTCCATACTCACAAGGGGGTGGATCTAAACGTGCGACTCCTAAAAATGCTAACAAGGTGTTACATCCTCGGAAGGAGACGTGTCTTTTACATGACAACGTCATACTTAGGGAATCAAGTTAATAGCTGATAGGTTGTTCCAGCCACACATGACAACGTCATACTTAGGGAATCAAGTTAATAGCTGATAGGTTGCTCCAGCCACAACACCGATGAATTATACTATTAGGCAAGGGGTACGAGGAAATCTCGAAAGAGAAGTATCCCAAAATCAGACTCTCATTATCCGTGTGAAAAGTTAATTAGGATAGTATTATCATAATATAGCTACCCTAAGACCACTCTACAGAGGGTCTCGACATTTGAAAGAATCTCTACTGAAGCGCCCAAATCTAAATCAAGATGCTTTCGCAAAAGAAGATCAGTCGGTCAGGATGACGAACTCCCAGAAGTTACCATCAACATGGCCGATAAGGTAAAGCCAACATGACGTTCCAATCCCGATCCCTTTTCAGTGGCATCCTACCATCTCACTTGGCTATGGTCGGGTACTATCAGACCTAGGCCGAGCAGAGGACACTCCTCAGATGATGAAGCATCATATGCCAACTCCACAGTCGCTTTTGACAATATGGTGTCCAGCACTGGACGATCATGTGAAGGGTTCATGATCAACACTGAGCAAATGGATCAATTACTTCAAGAAGCTTTGGCAAAGTAGAAAGAAGAATTTAAAGCTAAGATGGAGTTGTCCATGCAGCGAATGAAGGAAGTACATGACCAACAAATTCAAGCCTTATCAAATCAGATTGGTGAATCTAGCCATCACAACGTTACTAATCAAGTAGATAGTGATTCAGACGTGGATAAAAATCCCAACGCTGATACCCCTCCTGTTGAAAAAAATGCTAGGGGTGGTCCTACTGAGGATAACAATGCTAGGGGTGGTCTAGTTATTCCTCCCTGAAATCATCTGAAGAAAAATACAAGTGAGGATGAGAAAATAAAAGAATTGGAGAGCAAGATCAATGCATTGATATCTGCTCAAGAGGTAAAGAAGACCGTTATTCTGTGTCCCTATCCAAGAGAGTGGGAGTTGATCCTATATCCGGTGAAGTTTAATCTAATCAACTTCATGACGTTCGACGGGAGAGGCTCCCCCACTTAGCACTTAATCTACTTCAAGTCCCACCTAGGCGTGATCTTTGGTAATGAATCCTTGATGGTTCGGTCATTCGTTGGCACCCTTCGCGGAGCTACATTCGATTAGTACCACCGTCTCAAGCTAGAAAGTATCAACAATTAGGACGACATTGAGAGTATGTTTCTAACCAACTTCTTCGATGATGACACTGAGTTGTCAATCAACACATTGTTTGATGAGAAGAAAAAAGACGGAGAAACGGTAAACAACTTTATTGAACGCTTCCGGAACAAGGTAATGAATTACCGAGATCCAGTCATAGAGGAGTTCATCCTCCAAACTTATCACAACAACCTCTATTTGGATGTGCTAGAAGCCATGGGAACAACACCATTCAAAACCTGGAAAGATCTGAAGGTGCGTGGGAGCAAGTCGAACGCTTTCTCAAAAGGAAGAAGGCTGAGAGAGGCTAACCGGTAGTGAATCCTCCTAAGCAAAACTTCATCCCTCGTGGTAGAGGGAAGGTGCCAACAAAGGCAGTGGACGCGAATCAGACATTCCAACTATAGCCTCAGCAGCAAGCACAACCGCAAGCGCTGCAGCAATCACCATCTCAGTGGCAACAGAGACCTCAAAGGCAATAGAAGACCGCAAAACCAAAGTTCCCAAAGGAGTATTCTTTTAAGAAAGATAAGGTCCCCGGTATATTCAAATACCTTCTCGAGAACAACAAGATCAAGTTACCTCCAATCACTGACCAGGATGGAGCTAAGAAGACTACATATCCGAAATACTGCGGATTACATAGGGCAGTTCATCATCCCACCAAGTCGTGTTATGCGCTCAAAGACAAAATTCAGGCCCTGATTGACGTCGGGATCATCACTACAAAGCAACACAATGAAAAGAAGGTGGATGCGAACGTAGTTACTATCAGCTTCGAGTCTGTTCCCCTAACATAGTTTCAACCAGAACCCGTAACGAAGGTAGAATCAAGACCGTCAACGACGATCCTCACGGACAGCGCCAGAAGGGGCTTGTGTCATATACGACCCCGAACTGAAAAATTCTTTTGGTCCATCCAGATCTGCTCAAAGATGAACAATGGACGGGGTCCTCTTCTAAGAAGAAATCCAAGTCTAAGGGCAAGAGAAAGTCTTGTTGCGCCACCATAGTGATTTCGGTGGAAAATAACGAAGGGACCCCTACCTTCCCGCTTTTTGACGATGAGCATGAATCTTTTGTGACCAGCGAAGGACTGATCTTTATCACTAGAAACAAGAATGAGTATCGATTCAATTATCCCAAGGTGGCTGATCAATTAGCTGAGCAGGGGATGGTCATGACCATGCCAAAGTCTTCTTAAGAATCTCAGCAGCTATCAACCAATAAACAGAAGGATGGTGCAGCTAAACAAAAGGAACCCCAGTACCAAGAGGTTTAAAACCCGAAACAGTCTCGTTTCTATTGTCTGATTGTGAGAGATAAATCGGAAAGTTTGAACACTCCATACCACTTCGATGTTATGGCCTAATTAGCTAATATCCTAGCGAAGATAACTCTATATGAGTTACTGCGTCTATCTAAAGACACCCAGGAGGTTTTGCAAGAAGCGTTGGCTGATTCAGATGTGTTTCTCACTCAGATCAAGCCAGCCCCCGAAGTGCCGGAGTCATTAGTTCAGCACTGTAATCTCACGGCCAAGCAGTTCCCTTGCATAACCTTTACCAAATAATACATGCAAATGAGGAACTTAAAGCATGACAGACCGTTGTATTTCACCGGATACATCGGTTTCAGCATTGTCAACCGGATCTAAGTCGATCAGGGTTTTGCTGTCAGCATTATGCTACTCCGATTGATGTACAATCTCGGAATCCCCGCTAGCAAGTTGGCTTCAATAGGCACCATTATTTATGGATTCATACCAGTGGGTCTAGGCCATTAGGTAAAATCCGGGTGAAGTGCCAACTCGGAGATTTAAAATCGGAGGTCACGTGCTATGTGATCGATGTGGAGACTTCTTATAACTTATTATTGGGCTCACCCTGGATCTATGGTAATGTTATAGTCCCTTTCACCCTCCACCAGTGTCTAAAATATATAGACAATAAGAACAAGGTCAAGACGGTGGTTGTGGATAAGTAACCGTTTAAGGGAATGGAAAACTATTTCACTGATTCCCTTCTTTACAGTGCTGAATCTGATACTAAACCATTTTCCGAAGGCACGGATAGCGGAGAAGAAGTTGACACCGAAGCTGGGCTTGATTACGATGAAGGTTTTGTATCAAATGAAATTGTACCCTTTGTAATCAATCTTGACAGTGGAGAATCGTCAGATGATAGTTATAATTGATAACTAGCCGAAGGGGAAATAAATGACGATTTAGAGTATTCGCCTTGTCTTGATGATGTAATGTAGGGGCTACATGATAACCTCAATATACATATGCCGCTTCGGTCATCTTATATGACGAGGAAGCATATCCAAGACTCATTTCGAGCAACCCGGTGAAAAGGAGTTAATCTTCGGCAAAGGGGAGATATCTCCACCATCAGATCCCTTCTCAAAGAAAGATAGTAACCATGAAAGACCCAGTCCTTACTTATTCAGATATAGTCAACAAGTGCATAACATCATGGAGAAATGAGGATACAACTTCGCACTTAAAGAAGGTCTTTGTTTTGGTCGAGGTCCACGAGTTCCACCTCGCCTGGCCTACGTACCGAAAGGAAAACTTGATAATTATTATGGCTATAAAAGGGTTCTAAGCTACATCCTTTCATCCGATGATGAGTATTGCTGGCAAGTCATCGACCAATTAGTGAATAAGGACGGATACTCATCTGATTCTTCAAATTAGGACTCCGACATCAGCCTTGGAGAAATGTTCAAAGGCCTGATGTCGAATATGGCCACGGTCGATCCCGCCATAATGGAGGAAGACAATCAATTGCCAACTTGAGGGCCCCCCCCGCCATAATGGAGGAAGACAATCAATTGCCAACTTGGGAATATCCTTAGATCCATCACCTGAATATCTAATATGGTGATAGATTCGAACAAAGAGAACCTCCTACCAAAGACAAAGTGGTCCAGGTGAATATGGGTGACGAAGCGAATCCGAAACCCATATTCGTCAGCAATAGCCTTCCGTCAGAAGAGAAGGAAGAGTTGATTGCCCTCATCAGGTGTAACGCCCCGCCCCGGAATCCCGGGGTCGGTACGCTACTAGATCTGATGGACTGGCCTCACAAACCACCACATGTCTTTTCAGCACGTTTTGTCCTCACTCACGTGCTCCCTGGAAAATGGGGCGGGGCGTTACAAATGGTATCAGAGCCAAGCCAACCAGAATTGTGAGAGCTAAGTGCTATGCGGCGCAAAGTGCTACGTCGAGAGGACGGAAGCCACTTCTTGAGGCCGTAGGAGCCACCTCTAGAATCTCACACGGATGGTACGGTCTTGGATGATATGGTTTAGCATAACGAGGACGTTGTGAGTTTAAGTGGGGGAGTATGTAATACCCCAACCCTTGAGAGGGTGATGTGATTAGTATTGATAGATTTGATTGGAATACTCATACCACCAAGATGCATCTTCTTTTCGGGAACCCAAGTCTTAGAAACTCCAAAGTTAAGCGTGCTTGGCCTGGAGAAATTCTAGGATGGGTGACCCACTGGGAAGTTTTCCAGGGAGCGCGTGAGTGAGGACAAAACGTGCTGAAAAGACATGTGGTGGTTTGTGAGGTTAGTCCATCAGATCTAATAGCGTACCGACTCCGGGATTCCGGGGCGGGGCGTTACATCAGGGAATACATAGATATTTTCACCTAGAATTATGAAGATATACTAGGACTTGATCCAAACGTGGCGATGCATCGCCTCAATATCAAACTGGATGCCAAACCTGTCAAGCAGCAGCAAAGATGGTGTCGTCCGTAAATTATGAAAGCGATCGAGTTTGAAGTTAAAAAGCTGATCGACTCGGGTTTTATTAGGGATGAACAACATCCCGACTGGCTAGCAAATATTATACCGATCCTTAAAAAGAATGAGAAAATCAAGATATACATTGACTTCAGACACCTGAACACCGCTTGCCCAAAGGAAAATTTCCCTCTTCCAATCACAGATGTCATCATTGATAACACGTGCGGGTTCGAGAGAATGTCTTTCATGGATGGATTCTCGGGTTACAATCAAATCAAGATGTACCCAGATGATGAAAAGCATACCGTGTTTAGAATACCCCTCAGTGTTTTCTGCTACACAGTCATGTCCTTCGGCTTGAAGAATGCAGACGCCACATACTAACAGGCCATGACAAAGATTTTCCACGAACAACTCTGGAAGACCGTCGAGTGCCATGTTGATGACTTAGTCGTAAAAAGCCGTAGTAAAGATGACCACATTAAAGACTTGAGGACGATGTTCGACCTCATGTGGAGTCACCAATTGAAGATGAATCCTACCAAGTCCTTCCTGGGAATGTCTAGTATCAAGTTCCTTGGATTCATCATCAGCATCAAGGGTATCCATATTGATCCCAACAAAGTAAAGACGATACACGAATTGCAACCCCTAAGAAATCTCAAAGAACTTAGAGGATTGTAAGGACGATTGGCTTATATCCGCCGATTCATCTCGAACCTATCCAGGAAATGCCAATCATTCTCCAAGCTCACGAAGAAGGGCGTGTCATTTATTTAGGATGACACCTGTTAGAACGCCTTCGAAGATATCAAAGCATATCTGGCGAATCCTCCTATCCTCGTTGTACCGAAGTCGGATAAACCGTTCTTGATTTACATCAAAGCAATGAACCACTCGTTAAGTACTTTACTCACACAAGATGATGATAACGACCACGAATAGGTAATATATTATCTGAGTCGAACTTTGGTAGGTGCCGAGTCTCGATATCCGATGATCGAGAAAGAGTGCCTCACTTTAGTATTGGCAATTCAGAAAATGTGATACTACCTGATTGGACATACGATCTATGTCATTTCCAATGTCAACCTAGTCCGTGTATTCATGATGGAACCAGCTTTGATGAATTGGTGGTTAGTGAGATGGGCCCTACTCTTGTCCTAATACGACCTGCACTTCAAACAACAAAAGTCAGTGAAAGGGCAAGCAATTTGTGATCTTCTAGCGGCTAACACTATGAAGGATATAGCTGAATTATATGAAGATTTGTCGGATGAAACCTATGAAGTTAATACTACCTCCCACCAGTAGGTGTAGTAATTATACTTCAACAATACTTCCCAAGCAACCAATGTGGTGAGCACTCCCAGATGTTCGAAAATATCCTCAGGAGTCGGAGTCGTCCTAATTTCCTCGGAGAAACATGTGCTGCCTCGAACCTTTTCACTCACCGAGCCGTGTTCCAATAATGTAGCCGAATACAACGCACTGCTCATTAGAATCAATTTCACCAAAGAACTTGGGATCGAGTATCTCGAAGCTTTTGGTGATTCTTAATTGATAGTCAACCAAATTCGAGGAAAGTATAAAGTCAGGAACCAGGACCTAATCCTTACCACCAGGTGGCCATTGAGATGACAGACTCATTTGAATAATTCTTTATCGAGTACATTCTGCGTCTTTAGAACGCATATGCAGATGCACTGGTAGCTTTGGTAGTATCACTGACATAGCCTCCTGAAGCAGAACAGTTGGTTACTGTAAGAACTCACCAATTCTTTTGTAGGGTGAATATTTGATTTCCCGAAAAAGGGAGTTTCGTTTGTATTTATAAGAAAGCTTATTACAA
>NC_033798.1:99664698-99669252 GCF_001876935.1 Asparagus officinalis | reverse complement strand
CATTCCGTTGTTTGCGTGCGGTTCATTAGCTTACGTAACCTCGTGTAATTCCACTTCGTCGCGGTATCGCTTGGCTTCGGGCGGTTGTGGACTAACAATCGTGTCTGCATACGTCGGCCCGCTTGGTTCGTTCGTTGAATCGGCGTATGGTCGAGCCTTGTGTTAAGGGGACCTATTAGGCAGTGCTTTATACGCCTACAGATACCCCCTCCAAAGTAGTTTCAGCCTCGTTCTTTATATTTAGGAAGGAGGTCCTGGAATACTTTGGATCATTGAGTTGCTCGTATCCTTTGGGATGTTTGAGTGGCTGTTCTGTGGCGAGCTGAGTCGGTTGCTGCAGTGCGGTCGAATTCGTGATTCTGATTTTCTAATTTTTAGCTCGGTGCTTGTTGCGTTCGAACATGTTGGCGGTTGGGTTTCTCTTTGCGACGCGTTGGGTCGGCGTGGGGTATTGTTGATATCCTTAAGAATATTTTTTAGGGAAAAAAATATTCTCCGGGAACGTTCTAACCAAAAATATAGGAATAGTTGATACTCTTATACCTTATTGGAGTATTTAGAAGCAGTTTATAACTCGTATGACTGTTCGGAGTATGTAAGAAGCAGTTTGATACTCGTATACTTTTCGGAGTATTGATTCTATTCATTGCAACGCATTGATCGGCGTTGGACCTAGGGTTAGCGGGTTGAACCGGCGTTGACCTAGAGGCCGCTCACACGGGCGGAAATCAAAGAAATCGAAATTGAATGATGTAGTTGTCACCTTACTATTTGGGATGGATGCTCTTGTGATTTTTTAAGAAAAACTAGTTGGAGTGTCGGTTTGGGCGGGAATCAAAAAAAAACAAAGAAAATGAAATTATAGAAACCTATTCTCTCCACGTTAGTTTTTGTTCTTTGTTCGTTCATCTTAAAAAATAAGAAATCGCTTGGGATGAGGAGTGTGAGTTGTCGAAACTGTCGGTACGTGTTTATTATTGGTGTGTGGTGTCGCAAGACGAATATTAGAAAGTTGGCGGGTTTTCTTATAGACTTTCCTGGGAGATGGTGTGGTATGAAGAAATGAGATGATCGAAACGTGTTAGTGATGCGGTAAAAGTTGTTCACGAGATCCAATAGATATTACTTAAATAGATATGACTGGATTGCGGATTCTTCTCTCAGGATTCTTTGGAATAAATCCACTCGCGTGCGGAATCAAGCTAACGGGTTGAAGAGTCAACGAGTCATCCAACCAAAGGAGGACTCGGACGAATCATGATCGAATCAAGATCAGTTTCGGACTCGAACTTAGAAGTGGATTTACTGCCAAATCAGGAATCAGATTTACTGCCAAATCAGGTCAACGATTCAAGTCCGGATAAATCAACCACAGAACCGAATCACGGACTGAACTGAAAATAGGAAAAGACAGAAAACCCAACACCTAGGGGACTCGGCCAAAACCGAGCCACCCATGGGTGGCCGCCCAGATCTGTGCGCGGGCACAGATCTGAGAGCCTATAAATAGGCCCTTGAGTGTTCATTTGTAGAGGTTGGATTTTTTGGAGGCGAAGCCCTGCTGGATTGAAGACTTAGATCTAAAAAAGATTCAAGCTTTAGGACTTCGAGGACTTACTCATCCAGATCTGGTGCTCGGCGATCGTCAACGCCAAATAAGGCAAGAGTTCGAGAGGACCGGATCTCAGATCTATGCAGGTACACTCCGGATCAAAGCTTGGTCTTTGATCCCGAGATTTGGACGATTGTTTCCTTGGCGAACCAATCCCCCCCGGCTATTATTTCCTTGGTGAAATAATACCCGTCGTACTGCGTAGATCCGACCGGATCTAGATCGCGCGGTGGTCCACGGATAAACCCCGGCGCAGGCAAAGAACCCACAAAGCGAGTGACCGCAAACAGGAGCTCGCGATTTGTTCGATAAAAGGAGAAAGTTGTAATCTTTTTCTTTATTTTTGATTTCGTTGTAACCGGATCTTATAAAAAGACCGGATCTTTGTAACTCAAAAAGTTGTTATTTAAAGATAGCAATGGAATCAATAATGAAGAAAGACACGGTTTTTCCCGCGAACAATGGCGATGTGGAGATTGTGAAGGTCCACACGAAGGATAATTCGATGGATATGTTCACTAAGATGGTTCCGAGCAATAAGTTTGATCATTGTCAAAATTTGTTGCACATTCATGATTGTTGAGGTCGTTGACGGACATTTGGATGAACTACGGGTGACTTGATCCATTGGGAGAGGGAGTACGTAGGCAACCACATTGGTGCAGCCGAATTTGATGAGATGACGTGTTGGTGCTCATGTTAATGTTGGCTCAGTTTTGAAAATACTTCGTCGAGGTGGAGAATTGTTGGACAGCATGTTCCTAATCTGTTTTGGTAACAGATTATTAGGATTCCTAATCTATTTTGGTAACATGATTTTTAATCTGTTTTGGTAACAGGTTATTAGGATTCCTAATTTGTTTTGTTTTTTGTTTTAGAATTCCTAATCTGTTTTGATTTTAGGTTTTCTATATATATAGAACGCCTTAGAAGAGATTAGGATCATCAAAAAGAGGAGAGTTGTAATCAGATATTAGAGAGACTTTTTGAGCATTGTGAGAGGAAGATATTATGAGCAAGTTGAGAGCTTTGGTTGAGAGTTAGTTTGTGAGTTTTGTGAGATTGTAACCCTTTGTACTCTCCTTGATTTAGTGGAATCCCCCCATCCTCTCCCCGTGGATGTAAGCAAATTGCCAAACCACGTATATCTCTGTGTTTGTGATTGATCAGTCGTATTCAGTTTTGGATTGTGCTCGTGTGTGATTGGTTATTCTTCTCCCGTACTTACGACTTGTTTGGTAAGCGAGCACGCTTCCGCATAGGCGCGCGACATAGTCTTGGACCGCTTGGTGAATCACAATATTTATAATTAAATTCTTGAGCTTATTCTGTGCTGGGAATGTGCTATCTGTATCTATATCAATATCTGCAACGAAAATAATCGTCTCGCTACACATGTCTTCAGTCTATAATCATTACATTAAGACGATGATTCCGTCAGGCAACAATATTACTATCTTAAACAAGGTAACATGGACAACACAGACGTCTATCTGCTCTGATCTTAACTCCAACACAGGTTCCTCAATAAGCAGTCCAATAACTCTCAAGGTCAACACAAGCTCCTGCACTACCAAACCCTCCATCTCCAGCGAGAACACAGTCAGTCAAAACCGACGAGTTCGGTTCAGAGACCACCTGCTGCTGGTGCATCGGCAAAGGCATGGGCCTGAGGACGGGCTGTTGTTGGGCTTGGGCCCCAAGGTTGAGGTTCAGCCCGGAGAGAGTGAAGTTGGATGGGTAGTTGAGTTGAGGTTGGATAGGGAGGTTGAAGCCTGGCTGTCCTTTTGCGAACCTTGCGAGCTCTGCGAGCTCGGAAGGAGTTAAGTGGTGGTTGCGGTTGAGGGCGAATTGGTAGGGGTCGGTGGCAGAGTGGAGGAGGGAGGGCATCATGGCAGTGCTCATGTCGATGGTGTAGGGATTTGCTGCTCGAGCTTGGTTCGAGGGATACTTTTTGGCGCCAGAGCTTTTCATGAACACTCGGCAGACTACCCATTCGTCCTGTTTGTGTCAAGAAGAAGCAAAACATTGTCAGATATATATGGAAGAAATTCAGTGAACTTTAAGGCTTTGTAGTCTTAATTTGGGTAAGGTTTGTTTAGTTTTGTTAGATACTAGATTTATATCTTAATTAGGACAATGATATGAATTGCACTTTAACCTCCTCACAATGTTCATTGTGATTGACAAATGAGACTCATGGTACATACTTTCATAGGCCCTGAACAGAGGAGCCATGTGTTATGTGGATGCTTTCTTCAAACAAATTAGAATGGCGACAAAAACCGAAAAGGCCTGTACTCAATAAAGAAAGAAATAAGTAAATAATAAAGCATTTGTCCCAATTTTTCAGGGTTTGGCTACATGAATCATATTCCTCCGCTCAGTTTGGTTGCTTATAAAAAAATTTGAAAAGGGTGTATCCTTCTCTAATGCAATAAAAATTGATGACAGGTCCATATAAATATGAAGCAAGACGCATCATAATAGGCAGTAGAGCAAATAAGTTATTTGAGAGGGTTCCAACAAATTGATCGTAGGAAAAAAAAAAGCTCACGCATGAAACCAAGTGATTAGTCGACAAAGATACGATCTTTCAAGTTTTTTCATCCCTCTAGTACTTCTGTACTTCTTTTTCAACAACGGTTCGAACTTTCACAAGAGTGATCGGGGATACCTTGTTAGCTTTGAAGGTAGGTTTTGATTGAAGGCGATACTCATGCATGACCCAGTTGGTTTTCTCCCCTCTCGGAGCTCTGCCTTTATAGAACACCAATGTCTTCTTCATCCCAACAAGCTCTGAGCTCTGGCTATTGAAAATCTCCTTGTCCTTGCCCGTCGTCTTCCAGTAACCAGCGCTGGTTGCTCGGTTGGTCCGCACTCCAGTCGGGTACTTCCGATCCCTTAGGCTGAAGAAATACCATTCTTTCTCTCCCATCTTT
>NC_033798.1:99664273-99664687 GCF_001876935.1 Asparagus officinalis | reverse complement strand
ATGCAACAATTACGTAATATATCTGTGGTGGTAGATGGTTAAGTGTGGCGTGAGATAATTCTTGGAAGTTTGATCAAGGAGGAGGGGCTTGTGAAAACTTGTGTTTCACTTAATGAAAGGACTGTTTTGATTTAAATAAGTCGGGAAGAATCTTTATTGTACTACACTTCAACAGCGTAAGAGTTAATTTAGAGGGGGTTTAGTTGCTTTGGATATAGCACGAGGCAATAAATGGAATTTTGAATATTGTAGCACACTTCAGTTTGTCTAACCAACAAGAATTCTCTCTCTCCCTCTCTCTCTCTCTCTAAATAGTCAGTATTTGCATTTATGCATGTGAAAACAAAAGGGAAAAGGGGCAGGAACAGCTAGAGACAAGAAACATTATCATCTCTATCAATTACCTGCAAATTT
>NC_033798.1:99620138-99664263 GCF_001876935.1 Asparagus officinalis | reverse complement strand
TACCGTTCATGACTTAATTAATCAAATTTCTAACAAAATCCTTTAGAACTATATGGTAATAATTCTACTTTTAACAAAAACCTTTAAAGTTGACTTACCAAATTAGTCATAATGAAAAAATAAATGAGAATTATACCTGGGAGATCCCATGGTTCACACTTATTGAGATCTACATCTGCAATCGCCCTCGCGCTGAATTTAGACTCAGAAATCTTCTCAGTCAAATAGTATGTTATCAGCTCTTCATCGGTAGGATGAAATCGAAACCCTGGTGGCAATTTCTCAGCTTCTTTATTTGCTCCTTCCATCTTTTCTCCTTCCCCCTTCAAAATTTTTCAAACTCAATAATATGAACCCTAACCCTAATCAATATTCAAGCTTGTAATAACAAACTTGTGAGCACAACTAACCTATAGGAAGGGAATTAGCATGCATGAGAAAGAAACAAAGTATGGTAACCAAAGAGAGATATATAGCTATAAGTAGGGAGGTTGAACACAAGATTGGAGTTTAGAGAGATGAACACGGCATGTCTTTGGGTATTGTTTAATTTCTAGGTGAAGCTACGGGTGTTTCTTCTGAGCAGTTCTGCATGAAGGATTGAGATTTAAGATGTTGTGTGTAGGGAGAATGAGTGTTGGTGAAGCTTAGACCTACTAAGGGTCTTCATTCACAAGATGCTTAATGACTTCATGTTTTGGACTTAATTGGATATTGTAATAAGATAAGACTGCATCCTGATATTGTCCCCTTTCCTCTTGCGCATTGTAATTTACATCTTCACCCATACGTTAAATTCCTTTTAAGATGCATTCAAATTGTCACCAAGGGTATCAAAATATTATTGATCACATGTTGCTGAGGACATTTCCTACTTGTTCGCTTAAACTAAAAATTAATGCTATTTTCGATATTAATTTATATTTATATGCAGAATATTAGCTGCTTTCATAGTTTACTTAAAATTAGTGCTTAAAATAGTACCCATGTGATTTAAGTGCACTTGTACGCATATATGCGTACATATATATATATACATATCAATATATCATTGTTGTTAGTTTTTAGTTTCTTGCCTCTAAATTACAATGATAATTGTGACAAATTTGCCCTCATGATTTGTATGTTACCAAAATGCTAATAAATCATATGGTTTCCGCAACATAAATTAACTATTCATGGATTTACTATAATTAACTTGAGAGGAATTAAATCACAATTAGAAGCTTCTCATAAATGGAGTTATTCCTCTCCTACGACTAAATGATAGGGAAAAAAGGATATAATTAATTCAGGCGGCATGTGAACAAAAAAAATCTAAACACGAAAAGCTAGAAATAATTGCATAATGGGTACTTTTGGCAATTTGGTATTTGTACAAAGAGACTACACGAGAGACGAAATGAAAGAAGGGCTACAACAACCCAGTCACGTAAACCACGTAGACATAGGGAGGGTCATCAGCAAGACACGTGCGCTGGAGCCCACAAATCCTCCTCAATTGCAGCTGGTGGAGTCCAATCACTATCCTCCACGTCACCTATGGACCTAATGTGGACCCTCCCCCTTTGACTAGGAAGCAGTCGGTCAGGTGAGCGGGATCAGGGTCCCCTATAAAGCAAACCATTCTATTCTCTACGTGCTCAAATTAGGGTTTTGTGGGGCTAAAAATCTTAATATTTCCTCTCTTTTTTCCTTCTTAATTTAGTGTTTAATTTTTGTCTTTATTAATTATTTTTGATTTTATTTGAAGACACTGATAGTCGAATGGATTTGATTATCTTCTGTCACATGCTAAGATTCACTATATATTGTTTTCTTCTTACGACTAAAAATTTGTCTTTATGTATGAAACATATATATACTAGTTAACCTATAAAGTACAAGTTATAGATATTTTTAGGATTCCATTTGTCTCAGGAATACATATCAAGCTAATGTAGAAGTGGAATTGTCACTGCAGGTTAGTTTACACTTGGTACGTAGCTTGTTACACTTCAAGTTAGTCAAAATAGTGGGCTAGAAAATTTTGTTATGGTTTCTGTATTTAACAACCTCCCTAATATGTTCTTTCTTTGAAGAAAATTTGTGCAGGTCTAACACTTTACGTTGAACAATATTTGATGATTGATTTGTAGTTATGTGGTTCAGTTATTTTTTAATCTCGGATTATCGATAATGTTTGCTTCAAGAAATAAGGTCTTGAGACATCAATAAAAAAAACTTGATATTATTCAATCAGAATGTCATTTAATTTTCAGACGTGACATATTTGATACTTAAGTATAAGTTCTACATAGACTGAAGAATGGAAGGAAGGAGAGAGTTTTTGGAAACATGCTTTGATTGGATATGTTATTGGTTTAAATGTAAAGTTTAAAGCTATGGAATCTTATGTGAATAAGATTTGGGGGAAAATTTCTATTCCAAGAATTCATCTAATCAAGCAAGGTGTTTTCCTGTTTGACTTTCAATCAGTTAAACATATGCAAGAAGTTCTAGAAGCTGGTCATTGGTTTTTTTGGTTCTAGGCCTTTGGTCCTTAAACCTTGGACTATCGATACTGATATGGACAAATTTTAAGCTTGGAACTATCCAATGTGGGTTCAATTTTCAAATCTAAAATTAAATCTATGGACTTCAAATGGACTAAGTAAAATTACAAGTGTAATTGGTAACCCAATCACAAAAAGATTGAGCTATGCAAGGGTTCTTCTGGAAATTGATCTACCCTTGAAAAAGGAATTACCTTATCTCATTGAAGTGTAGGGACCTGATGGAAAAAGCTATAATCAAAAAGTTATATATGAGGTCAAGCCAAAATGGTGCTCTTATTGTAGCTTGGTTGGTCATGAAGCTGAGCATTGCAGAAGACAAACTTTTAAAATGAAATAGTTGCCTGTCAATAGACAAAAAGTTTCTATACAAGTTTCAAAACCTGACAAAGGTGTTTTTAAAGGAAATGTTGAAATAGGAGATAATACTGGTCAGATTGGGAAAGATTTAAGAAGTAATCAATCTGGAGAGGATGTTTTTGTTCATCATAACATAGAGCAGCAAATTGGCATCATTATTGATCAATCTGGGCAAAAGTCTGAAAAACATGCACAAGAGGAGAATACTAATAGATTTGGGAAAATACAACACTTCTAAATCAATATGAAGAAGGTCCTCAATCATTTCAAAGATATGCTCACCAACCAGATAAGGGTATCACTTCTAAATCAATATGAAGAAGGTCCTCAATCATTTCAAAGATATGCTCACCAACCAGATAAGGGTATCTTCATTGGACAATCCAGTAATATAACATCAATCATTTCAAAGATATGCTCACCAACCAGATAAGGGTATCTTCATTGGACAATCCAGTAATATAACATCAGGGTTTGATAAACATGCACATCAGAGTGCGGGAAACAGTAACAGCAAATATGCAAATCCTTTTCATAGCTCTCCTGATATAAATGCAACAGGCTTCACAAGTGTCACAAGATCAAAAGCAAGAAAAAGGTTCAATGACATAAATGTTGGGGTTTCTTGCTTTCAAAACTCCCAATTCTCTATTCTGGAATAGCAGCTAGACATTGACCCCTCTTGTATTGATAGGGGGAGTTTATTCACAATAATGCATTTGGCATTTTGGAATATCAGAGGGTTTAACAAATCCTCTAAGCACTTGATAGTCAAGCATTTTATAAAAGAATACAAGCTCTCTTTCCTAGCTCTCTTAGAAACCAAAGTTGAGGGTAATAATATGCAATCCATTGCTAAGAAAGTGGCAAAGAACTGGGCATTCATTCCTGAAGCAAGAAATGGAAGGATTTGGATTCTCTAGGACAATGAATTTCTCTCTGTTCAAGTCTTGTTTTCCTCCAAGCAACACATCACATGCACTGTTGAATCAAGAGATGGTAAGCTTTCTTGTAAAATCACAGTAGTATATGCTTTAAACCAAATGGATGAAAGGAAAGTTCTATGGCAAGAATTGTTAACTTTTAACCAAGATAGCCCTTAGTTAGTTGGTAGAGACTTCAATACTATTTTGAATAATGAAGAGAATTTGGGTGGTGCACCAGTATCTGGCATAGATACCCTTGATTTTCAAAACTTTATCAATTCTAGTAATCTAGTTCATCTCAAGACAACATGAAGTTTCTATACCTGGTGCAATAAGCAAGAGGCTGAAGCAAGGATCTGGTCTAGACTTGATAGGGTTTTGGTTAATGATGACTGGTTACATAATTACACTTCCAGTCAAGTTGAATTTTTAGTGCCTAGTTGTTTTGACCATTCCCCTGCACTAATAACTATTGGAGAAGACAATTTTGATGGTAAAAGGCCTTTTAGATTCTTCAATATGTGGATCAATCACCCTGATTTTCTTCCAACTGTTAAATCTGTTTGGGAGCAAAATATTAGGGGATATAATATGTATAAGTTTCACACCAAGCTTAAGTCCCTAAAACCTATTCTAAAAGAACTCAATAAGAAGCACTTCATGAACATTAGTGAGCAAGTTATTAGAGCTAAAGAGGAATTATCTGACATTCAGAGACAAATGGGTGCTAATCTTCTCAACTCTAACCTAATTGCCAGAGAAAAGGAAAGTATTAAAAAGTATATCGGATTGCTGAACTGTGAAAATTCCTTTTACAAGCAAAAGGCAAATATGTCTTGGAGCTTGCATGGTGACAAATGCACTCAGTTCTTCCACTCAGTCATGAAAAATAAAAGGCATCATAACAAGGTATTGTCAATATACACTGAGGATGAAAACAGAATTACTAAAATGCCTGACATCATAAAGGAATTTACTGATTATTACAAGAGGCTTTTGGGCACTGCCATCACTGTTGCAAAACCTGATTTAGGAGTTATTTCTAATGGTCGTACTCTATCTCCTGCTCAAAGTATCACTCTCAGTCTTCTTATTAGTAGAGAAGAAATCAAGCATGCTGTGTTCTCAATGTCTGAAACAAAAGCACTAGGTCCAGATGGGTACAATGCTGCCTTTTTCAAATCAGCTTGGGACATTATCAATGGTGATCTTTATCTTGTTGTGGAGGAATTCTTCAACTCAGGAAAGCTTCTTGGTAATTTTAACTCCACAACTACCACTTTAATTCTTAAAATTGTGAACCCAAAAACTGCTTCAGATTACCGTCCTATCTCTTGTTGCAATCTGATTTACAAAGTCATATCAAAAATTTTAGCTGGGAGAGTGCAGAGTGTCATGGGCTATCTTAGTAATGATGCACAAAGTGCATTTGTCAAGGGGCGACTTATCTCTAGCAATATTCTTTTAGCTCATGAGCTAGTAAAAAATTATGGTAGAAAACATACTACTCCTAGAGCTATATTAAATGTGGATTTGAGGAAGGCATTTGACTCTATTAGCTGGGATTTCATCAAAGCTATGTTGGAGGGTTTGAAATTTCCTAGTATCATGATAACCTAGATTATGGAATGCATTTCATCCCCTAAGTATTCTCTTGCACTTAATGGATCTATGCATGGATATTTTAAAGGTGAGAGGGGGTTAAGACAAGGAGATCCTCTTTCTCCTTATTTGTTTGTGATCAGGATGGAATATCTCTTAAGGAGATTAAATGCTCTTAAAAATGATAACCTCTTCAAGTATCATCCTAAGTGCCACAGTTTGGGGATTACACACTTGAGTTTTGCAGATGACATCCTCCTCTTTGCTAAAGCTGATGGATATTCAATTATGAAACTTTTTAACTGTCTTCAAGAGTTCGGTAGGGTGTCTGGACTAGAGGCTAATCCTACTAAATGCTCAATATACTTTAGTTGTGTTGATGATGGTCTGAAAAATCAGATTTGCTCATTGCTAAATTTTCCTGAGGGCATGCTGCCAATCAGATATCTGGGATTGCCACTTATGTCAAAGAGATTATCTCACCTTGATTGTTCTCCTCTAATAAGTAAAATCCCTAAGAGATTCCTTCACTGGCAAATTAAGAGATGCCTCTCTTATGCGGGGAGACTGCACCTAATCAAATCTATTATGATGGGAGTTCAGATTTTTTGGACCAGCAATTTTATCTTGCCTGTAAAGGTGCTGGAAAAAATTGATGGAATGTGCTCAGATTTCTTATGGAATCATAAAATTCATCAAGTCTCGTGGGAGAGCATATGTCAAGGGGAAAAAACAGGGGGGGCTGGGCCTATATTCAGCTAGAATTTGGAATCAGGCAGCTGCTGTAAAACTGATTTGGATGATACATCTGAGAAATAATTCTCCTCCTGTTCCTTGGCACAATACAATCTGGGAAAGCTTAAATTACCCGAAGCATTCTTTTGTGCTTTGGCTTGCCTCTCATTCCAGATTACTAACGCAAGATAGACTATATAGAATGAGAATTCTAAGCTCAAACCATTGTGTACTATGTCCTGATTAGCACCAAACTGAAGAAACATCTCAGCACCTTTTCTTTGATTGTTCATACTCAGCCCAGGTATGGAATAGTGTAATGGATTGGCTAAAATTCTCCTAGAGATCTTGTAACTGGGTTCATCAGATGAATTGGTATAACAACAACCTGAAGGGGAATGAATTTAAGAAGAAGCTCAAAGGAATGGTCATTGTTGTTGCAGTTTACCTTTTGTGGTAAGAGAGGAATTTTAGAATTTTCCAAGGAAAAGCTCGTGAACCATCCACCCTTTTCCGAGCAATCAAGATTACTGTCTTTACAAAAATTTTGAATGATAATTCTCTGAAGCATATTTGAAGTTTTTTTTGAGAGATTTTAAGTGTAATTAGTTTGGTTTTTCCATACAGTTTTTACTGGAGAGATTGATGTACTTACATTCTTTCGATGGTTGATGAATAAATTAACTTTCATTGACCAAAAAATAGAAAAGAATGTATCGTGCTTTGGACATCAATAATCTATTATGTAGTAAGAAAGAACAGTAAAGAGTAAACTAGAATTAATACACGTACATGTAAGTGAGATACACACACAAACACACATAGAACTCCGAAATTTCACGGAAAGGAACTTTGTAGATTGATGAACAAGCTAAGAGAAATTTTATAAAATCACTGCTGTATGAATCACATATCCTTTTCTTTTGATTAACTTACCAAACACTTCAAATTTAAAAACTGGCATAAAGTTTAGATATACCATCCTTGTGCCCTCACCCACTATATCACGTTCATTAATAACTCATGCAAGGATGTAGATATGTTAAGTCATTATCAGCACCAACACTATATATAACTACGTGATCCGCAATTGCTCACCTAAGAGGGTTAAAGTTCATATATAAAAGGTTGACTGACGTTCATGTTTAATGTTGTATCTCTAAAGTTGTTTTGGATCAATATCACAAATTTCGAATACTTTTCTAGCATTAGGTAGATCATTCCATCAATGCATGCATTGATCAGATCGCTACTGATGACTAGTGAATCGTGTTGGCATGGGACAGACTAATTAAGAAAGCAGCATATACTTCTCATTTTAGCTTCTTCGTGAAGTTTGCAGACATTAATTGCTAATTTATACATGTGAAACTGTGAGATATCATGTCAAGTGTTGCAATTTCCTACCTTTCATATTATTTCTTCACATTATGTATACATGTGAAACTGTGAGATATCAAGTGTTGCAATTTCAGTATACCTTTCATATTATTTCTTCATATTCCTATGCTCAGACTATTAAAAGTATATATTTTCCCCTTAAATATACATTAATAGTTTAGAGTATATGAAAAACAAAATTCTAGAGGCAAACTTCATGATTTCCCTTGAGAAACTGGAAAACAACAAAATCATAGTACTTCATGAATACTAAATTTAATATGAAAATATTTGTCTCACGTGCACACACAGAACTCAACTTTGAAAGTCTTTTTTCAGTAATCAGATAAGCACATTTTGATATTTCATTTTTCCATTTTGATATTTCATCTCCTTGCACTTCACAGATTGATTCTATCAGTAAATAAGGTAGCTATATAAACAGAAAGCTTTTTTATTTGGGGGTTCAAAGTCCTTTGCGTTAAACTTTGTTACAGCACTATATATATTAATGATTAGTATTGAGATTAAAGGAGAGCCTCTTTAATAGGACATGTTCATATGTACAACTACAAACTTAAATGATTTCGGATAACATGCATGCCACATTTTAGGAATTAGTTATGGGAGACACAATGATGTCACTATGTTATTGAATTAATTAGATTTTACAATGTTGTATCAAACTTAACCATATTACAAAAAGTAGAAATGGTATAGCTTGTGGTTTTGGTACTACAAAAGGAAGTATAGCCTGTCATATGAGATTCAAAGTGAAAACTTCTCATTATAGGAACTAATTTCATAAGGCAAGTCTAATTTATAATCTGAAACTTTGTTGCTTTTCAGATTTGTTGGCTTGGTATAACGGCTGGTTAAGTTTCTACAATAATGAAAACAATATGTTCAAAATTTTCAACGATTATGTTCACATTCAAGTAGTTTCATATCAATCATGTTTCAGAGGTTCATCTTGGCATAAGAACGTTCAAAACACGCAACTTAACTCTGCAACATTAATAAGATCATCACACGGAAGCTCAAACATCACCTATTTGTCGATAAAAAAATCTTCCATGCTTATCAAGTTGTTAAATGTCTTTGTGCTAACAACAGTTACGAAGACCCTTCTCGTGTAAGTTCGATAATATTAGTTCGTTGATCGTGATATAAACCATTTAAAACAGCAAGTTTCTCTTTATGAGGTTAGTTCTCAATGCTGGCCTTTGTAGTTTAGTGATCTTGTTATTTCTATGACAAACTGATGATTCTAATATGCCAATGTATGCCAGATAACTCAAAACATTTCATATTTTATGATTTACATACATTAGGCTGTGAATTGATGATGATTGCAGTCAATCGTAATCAAATTAAAATGAGATGATATAGAAACTGCTCTGAGTATTGCATGCATACTTCATTCATCAAACTACATGTTATGGCAATTTATTTCATGCATAACTTGGATAAATTGCACAAGTTAGTAGAACTATATATACAATTCAATTAACCATATACATGCAATAAGTTATTGTTAGAACTCAAATTGTGTGCACTTTGATTTGAGCTGATTTTGTCAAGATTTGCGGGACAAAACGTGTCCTTCATGAAAGTAAAAGGTCGGAGAAATTGCAATGATGTTCTTTCCTCTTTCTTGCCATACACTTCAAATATAAGAAATTTCATGGTGGTTTTCATCGCTTTCACCACGTTATCACACTAAACCTTCTGGCTGCTCGAGAACTACAAAACGTGGATTAGTTGTGTATCTTTACTGACTGTTAAACAGAGGAAGAAATCAAATTGAAAATCAATAAGAGATATTGACCCGAAAACTACTGACCACTGTTATTCAACTAATTTCGTAACAAAAAGTTATTTCAAGAGTTGTTATATGGAAAGTTTTTAGCTTCTTTCTGTAAGATCCAACTTTGAAGGCAACATGTTTCTATCGGAGTGGTTTCTTAGAGAGATAAACACTCTATCCCATGAACACCTCTCATAAAATATGCATGCTTCAATCTGTTTGTGAATGATCGACAAATTATCACCTTTGGCTCTCACCCAACAGAAAAGACAAACCAAATATGTCCTCTGCACTCACTTATTCAAATTCCCCCCAAAATTTTAAGTGCTAAACTGTTAATGCCCTTTTTCCTGTCAGAGGAGTAATTATGCTGTTTTTCAGACAATTATATTGCATTTTAAAGCTTCTAAATCAACTTTTAGCCTTTGAATATAATGAGTTTGCTCAACTAAGTGAAGAATATGTTCACTACATAAAAGCCCAATCACCAAAAGGGAGCATTATTGAAGAATATTTTAGAGTATTGGTGAGTTATAATTGGCTTAATAAAAAGGAGAGTTAGATGTGTAACTTTAAGATTGCTAGGACAAGGTAGGCCTCTATATAAAATGGTTTTGCTTTCAAGTATCCTTCATCACAAACTTATTGAACACTTCTGAAATGATTATTTCTTTAAATTAATTGCATATCATGTCCTTGTGTACGGTACATGTCATCTAGTCCTCATAAACCAAGGAAAGATGGGTAATCTGCTTAAATCCTTGGTGTGTTTAACTTCCAAGAGTAACTAAATCTATATGGTATTTAATTAATAGAGCCACATAATGCATTTAAAATAAGCTTCAACACTAGCTAGTAATTAACACTATCAACATGATTGAGGTACTAAATCTAGTGTCCCCAGTTACTTTGTAACTCATAGATTTTGATTAATTAGTTATCATTTATACATGGTTTGCTTGGCTCCACTCACTTTTATCTTCTTATAGAAATATCTGAGAGCCGAGATTGAAAATTATGATTTTCAATGTGAATCAACCTGGGATTTACATAAAACATAAGAACTTGATTACTGGTCTAATTCACCTTAGCTTCTGAATGCCAATCTTGGGCAGTGAAGAAAGCATAATTAAGGAAATGAATGTAATATTGTTATTTTCTGTGCACTCCATCCATTATAAGTTTCAAATGTGGGTTTCGTCCATTCGGACATTAAGATGTGATTCAGTTCCATATTTGCAAACTGTCAGATGAATATGCTTTAATATGCTTGAAATACTTCAACCCAAACAAAGCTAATCTTTTCGAGACAATGTGATTCGAAAGAGATGAATAGACTACCTTGCAATCCTACATTTTTAATTTGTTGGTAAATGTATAATTTCCAGTTTCCTTCTCTTGTTTCAAGATATCGATCAAGAGTACTAATTAGAGTGATGTTTTGTCTAACTCGAGAACATTTTGTGTTACATTTGGTTAATAAGAACGAAGTTTATGATTCTTATATTAGTTTCTATTAGCAAAAATACTAGTTCATATTGTAGCTCGAAAGGAAAGCTCGAAAGGAAAGGAGGGGAAAACCACCACACCAATTAAGTTCATGCTAATGTAAGATTTAATTACTTCACTGCCATTATCAACTCATAACTTTTAGTGAGCATGCAGAAATTGTTTACCTCAAGAGGTCTAAACTGTAATTAATTACCTTTAATGTTTGAAACACCCTCTTTGCAACACGAAACAACGAATCAAATCTCTTAAAATACAAGAACGCACGTGCACGCTAAGAAAACAAAACAAAACTGCGCTTTGATATTATCTAATCTGTTCTTTTATTTTTAAGAGGATTAAGTGTACTTTGTTTTCTAATCCAAATTATACTTCATAATTTGTTATGTGCCTAGTTCTCTATGATCTTCTGTCAGTTATTGTTGGGGATTCAAAACAATCAATCAATCGAACCCGTGCCCTTCCGGACCTTGTGCTAAGAATTTAGCAAGTAGGAAAATTACCGCAAATAAAAGAAAAATTGCAGGAAAGATAAACAAGAAAAAACACACGAGATTTAATGAGGTTTGACAACGTGCCTACGTCCTTGGGAGTCACACCACACAATTTTTTGATTAATTTGAAGAAGATTACAATGCACACAAATATGTTTTTGTCTCTCTGAGATCTCTCTGAAAGAATCCTCTCAAAACTCTCTTTTTCACGTGTTCTAATAACCCTAAAATCGTTTAGGTATATATATAGGATCCCAGCCCAAAACAGTTTCCCAAACAGTTTAGGAAACTGGAAAAACGACTTTCGGTTGATCGGACCATGAGTGTCGGTCGACCGGCCAGAACGACAATTTCCTACAGGGTTTTTGTGCACCTTTTCGGTCGACCGGATGAACACTCTCGGTCGACCGATACCAAGCTTCGATCGACCGGCCAGAGTGAGTTCCTGAGCTATTTTCCTACAGTCAATGTGGTCGACTGGAGTCACCATGTCGGTCGATCTACCCGAGAATTTTCAGACTTGTAGTTTTGTTTCAGGTTTCGGTCTTCACACTTCCAAAACCAACAATCTCCAACTTGGAGACGAAACCGCCATCAACGAGCTCTCCCGAACTCCTGCCATCTTCGCAAGCATCTTCTCCTCCCTGGATAAATCCATTCTTTAATCATCATCATCTCGGCGATCCCGCCGATCCTCCAAGTGTGGCTCTATCTTCATCTCCCATGCGTGAAGTCCAACTGAAATTACGCACAACTTCAGCTTGTCGATAACCACTGCTTTCGTCAACATATCCGTAGAATTTTGGCTCCCCAAAATCTTCTCCAATCGTAACTTGTCGTCCTCAATCTGCGAGAGTATGAAGTGGTAACATACATCGATGTACTTCGTTCTGGCATGATATATGGGATTCTTGGCAAGGTGTATAGCACTCTGGCTATCACAATAAAGAACTCTATTCCCCTGCTTCAAACCCAACTCTTCTAGGCACCCGGTCAACCAAATCATCTCCTTACGGCTTCAGTCACTGCGGCATACTCTGTCTCAGTCATGGACAATTTTACTATCTTCTGTAGACATGAGACCCAGCTCACTGTTATCGACGCCAAGGCATAAACATAACCTGTGGTGCTTCGCCTCGTATTATGATCACCAGCAAAATCTACATCCACGTATCCCCGCAGTACCAACTCCTTCCTCCTGAAACACAATGGCATATCTATAATCCATCTCAAGTAACACAATATTCACTTCATGGCCTCAAAATACTGCTTCCATAGATTGCTTACAAACCTGCTCATAACTCTCACTCCCACTGCATGGGCGATATCCGGCCTCGTGTAAACCATAGCGTACATAAGACCACCAATGACTGATGAATATGGCACCCTACTCATGTGCTCCTCCTTTGCATCTGTCTTAGGTGATTTCTCCTCAGATAACTTGAATTGACTTCCAAGGAGCGTGCTAACAACCTTAGCATTCTGCATGTTGAATCTCTGAAGTACCTTCTCGATGTATTCAGCTTGACTCAATATCAACGTCCTTTCAACTTCATCTCTACTGATTTGCATTCTAAGAATTTGCTTCGTTATACCCAGATCCTTCATAGCAAACTTCTTCGCTAACTGCTTCTTCAAATTATTTATCTATTCTAAATACGGTCCTGCAACTAATATGTCACAACATACAATAATAACATGATATAGCTGGACCCGAACCTCTAGAAGTAGCAACAATAATCTGAATTGCATCTTCCATAGCCATTGCTCTGCATGAAGTTGTCGAACTTCTTGTATCACTGTCTCGGAGCCTGTTTCAATTCGTATAAGCTCTTCTTGAGCTTACACACAATCTCTTCCTTTCCTTCTTCTATAAAGCTAATAGGTTGCTTCATGTAGATTTTTTTATCTAAGTCATCATGAAGAAAGACAGTCTTCATATCTAACTACTCAAGGTAGAGATCTTCTGCAGCTACTAACCTCAACACCACTCTAATGGTTGTAAGCTTCACAACGGGAAAAAATATCTCTGTATAGTCCACTCCTTCCCGCTGTTGGAAACCCTTCACGATTAGTCTAGCCTTGTACCTCTTGCTTCCATCACTCTCCTGCTTGACCCGATAGACCCATTTGTTATGTAAAGCTTTCTTCTGCGAGGGTAGCTGGGCTAATTCCCATGTCTCATTAGTGTGTAGAGAATCCATCTCTTCTTGTATTGCATGCTCCAACTGCTGAGATTCACTCACTTGCATAGCCTCCTCATAGTACTCTGGTTCACTCTATCTGTCAAAAGTAAATAATTAAGTGATGAGAGGTATCTGGGATTCGGTTTGGGTATCCTGGATGACCTCCTAAGCTCCACGCCATGGGTAGTAGCCTATGGACCTGGAGTCTCCTCCATTCTTCGGTCAGAACTAACGATGTCTCCCCCATCTGGAAGTTCCTCCAAATCCATATACTCGGATCCACCTGCATCCGTAGTGCTGCTCCCACTACTTTGGCTATCCTTGGTATTGTCCCTATCCTTGTACATCACATCTTTATTGAATATCACATCTCTGCTCCTGATGATCTTCCTATTCTTCTCATTCCACATATGATACCCAAACTCATCAATGTCGTATCCAATGAATATACACTTTTGTGACTTAGCTTCTAGCTTATCCCTGACATGGGCACTGATATGAACATATGCCACACATCCAAACACTTGCAAGTATGAGAGATTAACCTTCTTACCACTCTAAACCTCTTCTGGAATCCCGAAATCCAATAGAATTGATGGACCATGATTAATCAAATAAGTTGTTGTATGCACCGCGTCTACCCAAAACGTCTTGGGTAGACTTCCATGTAGACGTATGCTCCTCGCACGCACCGTTAATGTCCTATTCATCCTTTCTACAATGTCATTCTATTGCAGCATCCCTGGAGTAGTCCTCTCCAAACGAATCCCATTTAGAGCACAAAACCTCTTGAAACTCCTCCAACTCGTATTCTCCCTCGTTGTCCGATCTCAGACACTTCACCTTCAAATTTATCTCGTTCTCCTCCATGGCTTTCCACTTCTTGAAGATCCCGAACACCTTTGACTTGTGCTTCATGAAGTATACCCACACTTTCCTCGAGTGATCGTCGATAAAGATGACATAGTACGCCGAACCGCCAAGAGAAGACTATAGGGGAGTAAAATTGATTCCCAAAAGGAGGAGATTTGTATTAATAAGAATTTCTTATTACAAATCAATAAATCAAATTACAATAGAAGCGAAGAGAATGCTCTTCTTGTTTAACGTGGGATCTTCGGTAGCGATAGGACGCCTCCCTCGAATGCTTGCATCGAGTTTGCTTTCCTTGGACGATCTGATCGAAACTGTGGTTGAGCTACAGTACGCAGTAGAAGCTCTTATGTGATTGAGTTAGACTATGCGAGCTTGATGAGTATCAGGGCCGAATGCTTAGAGAAGGCTAATATGCAAGAGTTTGCAAAGAGCCAAGAGTCTCAAATCTGAGAGTTCAGATTGAGTCTACTTCAACAATGCAAGCTTTTGCTTGAGAATGTCCAACCAAGCTCTTAAGATGCCCAGCCGCTCAAGCCCACAAGACCAGCAATAAAAAGCCTTTGATTGAAGAGTCTTAGAAATGCCAAGCTTCCAAACCTCCAAAAAGCCCCTTTCATGTTGCCAAAGGTGGCTGATAAATAGGCAAGGAAAGGCACGATCAATCCCTTGACTTGTGGGATGTGACCGATCACAGGCGAGGAGCACCATACCCTCCCCTATAACTGTGGGATGTAACCACTATAGGTGATTAGAGCCATGCTTCATCACTCAGGATGTGGGACGTGGGTAGGCCACTCCCATAGGCAAACAGCCACTTGCGCTGCTCAGGCGAGGTGGTAGCCTTACAGGCAAGCTTGAGTGGTGTCTGAATGCTCAGGAAAGCTTGCAGGCGAGCTTGGCGAATAGGCGGGGCCGGCTTGTGGGCCCCTTAAGTGTTAGGCGAGCTTGAGTCTGTAGGTGAGCTTGGTTTGTGCTGGTGAACTCCTTGTAGGCGAGCTCGACTCGTGCGGGCGAGTCGAGAAATCAGGCGAGCCTGACTCGTGCTAGCGAGTCAAACAAACATGTGAGCTTGACTTGTGCTGGCAAGTCAAACAGGCATGGTGAACTTTGGCTCGTGCAGGCGAGAAAAACGTGTTGACGACCCAAGCTTGCAGGCGAGCTCTGCTTGGCCTCTCGAATGCAGGCAATCTTTGCTTGGCCTCCTGCATACAGGCAAGCTTGACTTGTGCTAGCAAGTCAAACAAACGGGCGAGCTTGACTCGTGCGGGCAAGTCAAGCCATGTTGGTGAACTTTGGCTCGTGCAGGCGAGAAAAACGTGTTGACGACCCAAGCTTGCAGGCGAGCTCTGCTTGGCCTCTCGAATGCAGGCAATCTTTGCTTGGCCTCCTGCATACAGGCAAGCTTGACTTGTGCTAGCAAGTCAAACAAACGGGAGAGCTTGACTTGTGCTGGCGAGTCTAGCCATGTTGATGAACTTTGGCTCGTGCAGGCGAGCAAAGCGTTGGCGAGTCAAGCTTGTAGGTGAGCTCTGCTTGGGCTCTTGAATGCAGGCGAGCTTGACTTGGGCCGGCAAGCCAAGTTTGCAGGTGACCTTTGCTTAGCCTCCTGAATGCAGGCGGACTTGACTTGTGATGGCAAGTCAAGCAAATAGGCGAGCTTTGCTTGGCCTTCAAAATGTAGGTGAGCTTTGCTTGATTTGAGCACGCAGGCGAACTCAAACAAGCAAGATTTGGGTTCTCTTGTGTAAATGTAATTTTTATTGCCTACAAAACCCCCTTCAAAATTTTTAGAGCTAAATCAGGTTGAATGTGGTCTGGAATACTTTGAATGAAGAGGATCATTGTTCATTGGTTTGGATGAATTTGAGCTCCTTGGTTGAGTTGAGCCCTTTAAACGAGCTCCATGAAGTGCAGGCGAGCTCAAGTCTTCAGACGAGCTCAAGCCGTTGGCAGGTGGTGAGGGCGAGCCACGTGTCCGTGGGCAAGCTTCTGCGCTCACCAATTATGAGGGTGTCTCGTCTTCACGCGCTCGATCTGAGCCGTTGATTCAGTGGCGCTCTCTATCTTGATCATTGTTTTGATAAGTGATCATGGTCGTTCAACCTGAACTGCCAACTCTTGACCATTTATTTGGAATTTCGAACGTCCCGTCGCGCTCGTGGATGTTTGATTCAAACTGTCGAATCGAACCATTGCAGGCGATCTGAGCCACTCATTTCAACTGAGCTAGTGAATCTTGATCGTCGATATTTTGCCTATATAAAGCATTCATCTCCCTCGTTGGGAGGTTATTGTGTTTTCGAAAAAATTCCACTCAAGTTCTCAAATAAAACCCGAACTCCATCTTCATTCTTCCTCGTTTCTACTCAAGCTTAAAATGGCCCCGAAGCCCAAGGTGCTTGCTTCCAAGAGGAAGAAGGCTGCTTCCACCTCCGCCGCCACCGCTGACATCGCCACCATGACCGACATGGCCCAAACACATTGTGGTAAGTGTTTGAGTCAGGAATAAATTTTATTACAGAATCCATTATAAACGATTGTCGATTACAATGGAAACAAAAGAGTGAGCTTTGTGCTTTGTAAAACTACTCTTTACAATAAAACAAGATTACAAGTGTTCCCTAAGAACACACGCAGGAATGTTTATCGTTCGCTGCTTGCGATGGATCTTTTCCTGTGCCGGGAGGTATTAGCCCGTGGATGACCGAATCAAAAATCCAAATTGAATCGTGAAGATGGCTTAAGGTCGATGTTTTATTTTAGAAACAAAGACAGAAGTGGATATCTTAGAAAAGTAAGATAAAACACTTTTCTCAAGATCAAGTCAAAGCTTAGATCTCGAGGAAATGCTGAAGGCTCTTGGAAGTGTTTGAAATTGATGAAGACTCTCTCTTGCTCAAAATCACCAAATTACTTAAGTCTCTACTCTCTCTGCCTTTGTATGCTTCGTATGCTTCCTTCTCATCCTAGGAGGCTATTTATAATCCTTAGGGATTATAGCTAAAGGTTGAAGTTGAAAAAGAATCATGTCGAAGGACTCCTATTTCCGAGACAGTCGCAACTATCTCGGAAGCATGGCTTGCTTCTTGGTAGTTTCATAACCGCTCCTACCACATTTAATTACCATTATTCTTATGATTATAGGCATGATTTTCGCTTGTAATGGTTCTCCCATATTTATGGATGATCCCTAACAGTTATTAAGCCACGTGAATTGCACAAAACTCAAAAAAACCATCGTTAAGCCCACTCTAGTTTCCGAGATAGTCGCCACTGTCTCAAAGACTATGAGTTGTCTCATAGCTTCCGAGATAGTGAATATTGTCTCGGAAACTATGAGCTTCCTCAAAGCTTCCGAGACATGTTCTATGTCTCGAACTTGTGTGGTGCGCTTCTTGGGCATTCCTTAGTTGATTTTTAAGTTGAAGAGATTCATTAGCTTTTGTCAAAGCGTCGCAAAGATCGTTGAATCTTCTCTTTAGTTCCTTGCAATATTAGGAGTCATTTGACGAGATAGGAAGCTTTCAAGTCGACTCAAGGCGTGTCGACCCACACCGCCTTTCGAGTCAGCACGAAGGGACTCGACTTCGGAGGTTAGTCTTCTGCCGAGACACTTGATAGTGTCTCAGACAAAGCCGCCTTACGAGTCAGCATGGAGGGGGTCTCGTCTCAGGTATTGTCTCGATATGTTGACTTCTATCTACCTTTGAGTCGATACATGAGGTGTCGTCTCAGTTCGTCATTCGAGTCGACATAGGAATTGTCGTCTTCATCTAGTCGACGTTAATCTCGTCTCGACTTTGAACTATCATCTCGTCTCAGATTTTGAGTCGGCTATCCCCGCCTCTCGAGTCAACATGAAGGGATCTTATCTAGGACTTCGAGTCAACTGCCAACGCCTTTCGAGTCGACACGAAGGAGATCTCGTCTCGGGTCTCATCTCAGACTTCGAGTCGATTGCTAATGCTTTTCGAGTCGACATGGAGGTGTCGTCTTGGGTCTCATCTCGGACTTCAAGTTGACCGCTAACGCCTTTCGAGTCGACATGGAGGTGTCGTCTTGTCTGGTTGAGACGTCGCCCGCCTTTTGAGTCGACACAGGAGATGTCATCTCTTCTGGTTGATTGAGACATCGACTTTTACTCGGTTTGTAGGGGTTGTCGGATTGTGATTCCCATTATTGATTTGGCTCCTTCGTTAACCTTTGGCATCGATTAATTCCCTATAACTTAGATGATGACGTTTATCACTTTTCTTTCAACTTGAGCTTATGTGTGATACCCTATAGGTAATTTTTGACGCCTACAGATACCCTCTCCGAAGTGTTTCAGCCTCATTCTTTCATAGAGGAGGCTAAAATACTTTGGATATGATACACATACTTTAATTTGTTGACTTCTCCATCTTTCAATCTATTCAGTATTTTGCTGAATAACTAAAAAATTTCCGGTGCTGTGTTTATCGTCTGACCATTGTTGAAATCTTATAGTGAAGTTGTTGTGTTGATTTGTGAATTAGCTTGTGTCGTTGAATTGACGATGAACTGATCATCTTGGTCGGGAATTCATATCTGAATTATGATTAAACTCCCAAGGATTATCCTTGATCTTAGAATTGATCTGCGCTTTGTTTCGAAAAAGTTATCGATGCATTGACTAGTGTCGACTTTTATTGCAGCGTGAACATAGTTTATACTCATACGTAACTGGAGTCTACATAGTTTAGGCTCCTAAGGTGTTGGAGCGGGGAGAATCAGTTTATACTCATGCACTCCTCAAAGTTTTCAGGAATTAATTTAACCTCATGTACCCGTTAGAGGTTCAAGGAGATCCTGTTTATACTCGTATACTCATCGGAGTGTCAAAATATACTGAAAATGGGTCAATGATGCTCTGCGAATGCAACCGAGGATGCGTCGAGTCGGGCCTATTTGTGAGACAGTCAACACTGTCCCAGAAGTGTGAGACAGTGTTGCTGTCTTGGAAGTGTGAGACAGCGACATCTGTCTCGCAAGCGCGAGACAGTATTGCTATCTCGGAAGCGTGAGACAACAACATCTATCTCGCAAGCGAACCGACATAGGGTTCGTTGGGTTTGTATAAAACCTGATGTTTGAAGTTTTTTCTCCATGTTTGGCCACCTCCTCTGAGTTCAAAACTTTCTCAGATCTTCTCAAAGGAGTTCTAAAGTCCTTCCTTCTTCCTTTATCTTCGAATTTCATCGGCTCTTGCTCGAAAGGATTCTTCACCTATGGTTTCAGACTTGTTCTTCAAGGTTTGATCTCCTCTTCCAATTTCTTTTCATTCAAGCTTATTTTTTCTTGATCTTTGATGAAAACCAAACTCCTAGATCACATCTTGGAGTATTTTCATGATTTTGTTTGATTTTAACCTCAAAACTCTAACTTTTTTGTAGGATTTTGATCAAAAATCATATTTTTACCATGTCACCGAAGAGATCTCGTGTTCCCCATAGTAGATCGTCCTCTTAGGCAGTCGAGAGAGAGGAACCCGCCGTTGCTTCATATGGAGGTGATTTTTCTAAACTTTTGTCAATTCAAAAGTTAGAATTTTGTGAATTTTGTATGTAAATTCTCTTTTGCTCTCCTTTGCGGGGCATTCAGGAAGAGCCGGTATCCTCCTTCAAGGGGATCGACGCTGAAAGATGTTGTTTTGCTTGGCCAAAACACATCTCAAGGCAAAAGGGGGTGATTTCATGTTATCCCGTATTTTGTAAGGTCGAGTATATCGTCGTAGTGTTCACGCACGACGATATACGTTGCCTTTCATGCGTTTAACAATTGAAATCATCTCGCCGATCATAAGGTGGTGACTCTATCTCGTGGGTTTACGAGATAAATTCTACCCCTTATTTAGCCTTGGAAATATCCTTTAAACTTGATTCCAATGAACATATTTATTTTTTTTAGTCAATTTTCCCTCAATGGCCTTCCTTGATCAAGAAGTAATTGGTCAGAGTAGTACCACCCATTCTTATTTTAAAATAATTTGCTAACTATCTCTTTAAAAACCTGGAAGATCACTCTAGCCATGAGGTATGTGAATTATCACCTTTAACCCCATTAGAGATAAACAAGTTATTGGTGAAGAAAAATGCCCAGTCATACACTACTCGTTCGACCGAAGGTGGATTCCCTAAGGGTACAAAGTTTGTATCATTCTTGTGGCAGACTTAGAAAAGAATCTCACCAACAACTCTTTTAGCTGGGTACTTGGCCATTAGGCTAAAGAGATATGTAGTCCCTCACCAACCTTCTGATGCTTTACCAATTGAAGTTTTGTATCTGGTAGTTCAATTGACAACTGGACATAGGCTCTCTCTACTCCCGGTAATGATTGCAGATATCCACAGTGGAATCCGCTACTTAGCCACCACTTTTACACAGGAGGGGAAGAAACCTTCAAATGAGATTCTGATCCCCAAAATTGAGTTGCCCTACACCTATCTGATGACTAGGTTAGTTCTCCATCAGTCGGACTTAATGTTAGCTCCTGAAGCCGCCAACCCATATCTTCCTTTGTTACAAATTTTAGAAGAGTGCAAGTGGTCGGCCAGGCAATGGCATGATGCGTCTCGGGAATTTCGGATTCACAAGTGTTGGGAGTTCTTCTCGTGCTTCATCAATTCTCTGGGGCTTATAATGATATACTCATGGATGCTGAAGAACCTAGAAAGAACATGATCATGTTAGATGTAGGATGTTTTAGGTGGTTAATGAACATACATGTTGGCTACTTGGTTTTGAGAGTCAAAAATATCTGCAACATCAAGCCTTATTTACCTTGCAGATTTGCTCGTCAGTTTGGTTACAACCAACTGCATGTAGGCAACCCCAATAAGTGGTTGAGAACTTGTGGAGGTCTCATCGACGGAGCACGGGCCTTGGTTTGGAGCATAGGTGGCTGCACTGACGCTCGGCTTGATCTTCCTATGGTTGTCCCTTCCCTACAAATAACTTTTCTGTATTGCAAATGGCTGATATCTGCTAATGCAACCATAAGGAAGAAAAGAATCTCAGAGTTGGAAGCGGAGGCTGCATCTCGAATTGCCACCGAAGCGGTCCGGGAAACTGTACTCTCAAGGAAAGGAAAGAAACTCATTGAATCCTCCAGTAAGGGAAAGCAAATCACTGGTTCTGATGAAAATGAGGGGGAGCTCCATATTGATACAGTTGGAACATCTGAAGAAGAAGGTGAGGATGAAGTTGGGTCTGAAGGTGAAGCTGAGGGTGTTAAAATTGACAGTGATGACGAGGAGGAAGTGGCTGGTCTCCCACCTTCTTTCTTTTAAAGTGGATATGTGAGTTCTCTTGTAGCTCACAGGACTCACCGTGTAGATCAGCCTGAATTATCGGGAGCTTCAAAAAGCAAGAAGGAAATAGTGGTTCTGACATCTCCCAGTCGGATGACAGTAGAAGTTCTTAGTGGAGATGAAGAGGAAGAAGATACAATGCCCCTCGCTTATAGAAAGAGATCTCGGTCTTCAACTCAGGCTCAAGCTCAAACCCAAGTTTCTCTAAAAGCCAAGTTGTGCACAAAATATCATCATGAGGGATCTGATATTCTGAGGGAAGCGCGTCCACCAAAAAGGGCTAAGAAGGTTGTACACCGACAACGTACTTGTCCACCAGCAATGGAAGAAGAACCGACCTACAATATTCCTGTTGAGGGAAGAGGTAATATTTCTTCTTTATTTTTATTTTACTATTTCCCTTTTTCTTTTTAAGATCTAAACATATTCTGTATTTGGTTTTCGTAGGGGGTCAAGAAGAAGGAGAAATTCAAGTTGGCATCACTTCTCCCGGACTTATAGAAACCGAGGAGCCCAGTTTTGTTCAGCAAATGCATGATGCAATGGATGACGAACCTGCTGGCATTCAAACGACCTCCCCAACTGAAATCATTTCACCAACTCCCAGTGTAGGTACAGGTACTTCCCCATTCAGAGGGAAATTCTGAGAGATGTGTGAGTTAGAATGCATACCTCTTCTAATGACATGTGTACTTTATCTCCTTTTAGTGGAACTAAAGGAAGCGGGTGCGAACAGTGAAGCTGCAAATCATGTCATGGTGACCGAAGGTAATTTGACTTCTATCCTTCAACGAACACAATCTTGATCTCGCCTCTCGGAAGACGATTATCAGCTAATCTCTGATTTACTATTAGAGAAAACTCTTGATGAGGCTGCAGGACTAGCTGCTGGAGCTAGTTCATCTGCAGGTATGACTTTATTCTCAAATCCCCTGTATCCATTTGTTGCTCAATTTCGAATGCTTATACAAGAATTTTGATTATAGGACCAGACACTGGTGCTTATACAACTACAGTCAGCGAAACTTTAGAACGGGCTCAACATTTAGGCTCTTCAAGTGTCGAGAAGATAGTTGCTGAAGTTGAACCTTCTCCTTCTCAACCCCAAACTGTTATAGAATCAGCTCCGATATCAATAGAAGTCCCAGTCACCAAACTAATTGATGAAGCGGGCACGTCAACGGTTGCTATTCCTGAGAAAGCCCTAGTTGCTCAAGAAGCCGAATTGATATCATTGGGGCAAGAAAGCTACGCTGAAGGCTCTTTTGTTAGACTTAGTATATTTCCGTTCACTATTGCTTTTGGATTCTAAGTCTCAAATATTTATCCAACTGTTCTTTTGAGTGCCTATTTTCTTTTCTCCCCTTGTAGTGCCTCCTTCATCATTACTTGAGCCCATCCGAGCCTTGATATCTGATGAGGATCCGGACAAAGGCGTTATCATCTCGGATGTCCAAAGCTTAATCTACTTTCTAAACCTCATGATCGATCAAATTCTTCATAAAGGCTCTTCTTTTGACAGCTTTAGGAGATCACTTGATCGACATGTGTTGGGGAGTAGAGACGAGGGATATCCTGAGCTGGCTGATTCCATTGAAGCCTATTTGGTTTAACTGGAACAACAAATTGAATACTTGAAGGATCTTCAGAATAGTGGTGTTTCTTGTTATGTAGCAGTCCGGATAGATCTAAGGCTGTAGGCATGGCATGATTCACAAAATCGGCTGAACTTGAACTTCCAAAGTTAAAGAGCCGTACCCAAATAAGATTGAGTATTGCCAAGAAGGTAAAGCTAAGGTTGGTTTGCTTCAGTCTTTAGAATCACGTCGAGCTGAAATAACCCGTTTAGAAAAGGAACTTGCGGAAACTAAGGATGCTGGGGGCATTTTGGAGCTGGATTTGGCTGTGGCGGAACATGTTGAAACAGACTTATTCAAACAACTGGAGCTCCAAGATAAAAAGCATATCGAAATAGAACAAGAAGTCCTCAAGGCTCAGAATACTAATGAGGAATCTTTAAAAGCTAGCCTTACAACTGAATTTGAACAAGCTTAAGCAGAAGAGCTTTCAAGACTTAAAGAACAGATCCGCAGTTATAAGCTATCTTTAACTTAAGAATATTTTTCTTGTATCAAAACTTCTTTTGTACTTTTCAAGTTCTTTTCATGAATAAAGTGAACTCTTTGCTCCTTTGATGTCTTATTATGATTACTCATTATGGTTTGGAATAAATAAATATAATACACATAGGATTTTTGGCAAATCCTCAGCCATCAATGGATTTGATATTTCTTTACCGACTACCGTTTGAGTCGGGATAGTATGTGAATTATCTAAGTCTATTTTACATATAATGTTATGCTAAAAGAATTAAACTCTCTTAGACTGTATACTACAACATTGAATATGTAGGCTACATATGTTAGATGTAGACTTATCTCTAATAAGGGATTGAGATAACGTCCCCCATTCATAAAAAGGCATGGATTTGGAGATTATTAGCTTAATAATAATCACCGACTATGATATTGAATACGTAGTCTTTATTATTTTTATGAGAACATACTACCCGACAGCGTGTATTAGACGCAAACTTATCTCTAATAAGGGATCAAGATAATGTCCCCCATGCGTAGAAGGCATGGATTCGGTTGTTGAAAAATTGTGTCTTCTCTTGGGGCAAAGACGAACCCGATGCCGGAGAGAAAGAATTTTATATTCTTTCTCCTACTTGTCTTCTCTTAGGGCAAAGACGAACCCGATGTCGGAGAGGAAGAATTTTATATTCTATCTCCTGTTGTAAAAGAAAATCAAAGTGGGATCTTCACTTCAAGAATCCTGAAGGTGAAACTAAGAGTAGGATTTCCACTCTCAGAATCAAAAAGATTCAAATAACCCTAACTTTTATAGTATTGGTTACCCAGTCTGAAGATGAAGTTCTCATTTATCGAGATGAAATTCTGACTTTAGCCCAAACTATAAAAGGGTTTGACTGAAGAAGAATGAATGGAAGTCTTTTGTTTATCAAAAGAAAATTTTGGTTCTGAAAATGGACCTCTTGTTCATGGAAGGAATCGAGAGTGGATTTTAGCTTTGGCCTTAACTGTAGGAAGGTTTGACCAAGTAGGAGTTGAGACAATTATACCTTTTATAGGCTTGATTATTCAAATTGCGTTGAGGCCCTTTCGTTTATCGAAAGGGGATCTCGGTTTTGAAAGCGTATCTCTCGTTCATAAAAGGAATCGAGAGGGGATTTTAGCTTTGGCCCTAACTGTTTAAAATTTTGACCAAAAAGGAGGTTTGGAACGACCCTAACTGTTTAAAGAATTGATCGCTCAATTTGGATGGAAACCTTTCGTTTATCGAAAGGGAATTTCGCTTTTGTAAGTGGACCTCTCGTTCATGGAAGGAATCAAGAGGGGATTTTGGTTTTGGTACTAACTGTAGGAAACTTTGATCAAATGAGTAGTATGAGTGAGGGCATAAATAACAATGAGAACGTCGATTTGTACAAAACACTCATTGGGGGTTTTTGGTATCAAATGATAAGATCTTGACATGAAGGAGGTTTGATGATTACCATGGACCGGCAGGTTGACATTTTCTGATGTTGTTGTAGGTTGTCTAAAAATCACTGCAGATAACTGATCCCTCATCAAACACCAATGATGGAAGTTACAATCTGACGACTTTTAGAAAGCTATAATTTAAAGACTTATACGTAGATCGATGAAGGTTATAATCTGATGACCTTCACAACAACCGATAAAAGCTCTAGTTCAACAGCCTTCACAATCAACATCGGGAGTTACAATCTGACGAGTCTCATATTTTTAAGGAGGAAAGATGAAGATTACAAGATGACGGTCTTTGCAATACTCCAGCAAAAGAGATCATAAATTGATGGTCTTTTCACATCAAAACGCAGAGGTCATCCCTACGTTACACCATTAAAACACAGAGGTCATCCCTATGTTATAACATCAAAACACAGAGGTCATGCTCATATTTCAGAGTCAAAATGCAGAGGTCACCCCCAGCGCTTCAATTAAAAAATGCAGAGTTTGTGGACTCAAAATGCAGAGTTCATCTCTGCATCCTAACTCTGTATTACAGATTTACAACAATGTGCGAACACTACGTTTTCAGCCTAAAACAGATCCAACTCTGCGTTTTAAGTCTAAAACACAGCGTTCGGGTCCAGAACGCCATTTTTAGCGTTTGACTCGTTCAAACACGAGTTGAACGGTTTTAGGAACCCCCCCCCCCCCCCCATTTGGAGGAATTTCCACCCCACTTAGGAGCAAATTAAGAGGGCGGTTACACCCCATTCAACTCCATTATGGAGAGAATTAAGGGGGGCGGTTACATCCTTAATCCCTTATAAATGGGAGTAAACTCAACTGAGTTCGGGTCCTTGGACTTGGTAGAGAAGAATAGATCTTTGGCTAGCTTTTAGGGGGAATTTCTAGAGCTTTGGAGATCGACAACAGAAACTTTCTTCATACTTGGCTTACAAACCGATTTTTGGTTAAATCAATCAACTCTTCCATAGAGTTATAACTTGCTCAGAGTTTCCTAACTCATTAAGAGTTTTAAACTTGCTTTGTAAGTTCTCCACAGCGTCAAATCGTGAGGAGGAGATACAATTCCAGTGAATCAAGACGTTTGAATCGTCAACGGAGAGCAAATTCAACGTGAGCATTCGAAGGAGACACTCCATCACCACCGTGAAGAACCCAGAATTAAACAAATGAGAGAATTCAGATTAATTCCCTTCTCTTTTGTAATTAGGAAATTCAAATTATAATAGAGATTGAGAGAGTTGTAAACATTCTTTTTCTAAGCAGTTAGAGAGATTAAAATCAAACACGATTCTTTTATCATCTTCTTATTATAAATTTTTCACCAAACAGTTGTGTCATAACTTCAATAGTGGGAGTGTTAAAGACTAGACATAGTGGGAGTTTGAAGAATTTTAATCCATAAAGAATTTTGGTGGACCCACCATCAACTGATTTGATCAATGTGGGATTTTATGGTGGAAGATTGTGAGTCATCGAGCACTTCATGATTACACCGTGGGAGTTTCGTGAAAGAAGATTGACCAAATGAGTCATTGAACCTCACCTCAACGAAAGAATGCTTGGAAAGTCACAATGGGAGGATTTTACTTATCTTAGAAAAGATTGAATAGCCATAGTGGGAGGATTTTAATCATCTTAGAAATGATTAAATAGCCACAGTGGGAGGTTCTTAATCATTTTAATAATAATGAAGAATAAATTATTTAGATGATTTTCTTGTATCTGGAATAACCAACCGTTCTCGGGTTATCCTTAAAAATACCTTGTACAATATTTTTTAGAAACTTCCCATTTAATTGGTTATCCCGAACGTACTAAGGATAGTACTTTTTCAGGAACTTCCTATTTATTGGCATCATGAGCTTGTTACCATCTTGAGTGATCAGGCGGTATGCATCGTTTGAATAGACTGTCTCTATTACAAACGGCCCTTCCCATTTTGGTTAAAATTTGCTTTTCTTCTTGGAATTGAGTATCATTGGTCGTCGGACAGCAAGAACCAAGTCTTCTTCCTTGAAGCTTCATTGTCTGACTTTCTTGTCAAAGGCCCTGGAAATTCTAGCTTGGTAGAACTCAATTTGTTGTTGAGCTTCTAATTGTTTTTCATCTAACATCTCAAGTTCTTTGAGATGTTTCTGATGTTGTTCTTCCATTATCATACCCGTTGCAAGGGCGATGCGGAGGGAAGGAATTTGGATTTCCAATGGGAGGATGGTTTCACACCCGTATACTAGGGAATATGGAATTTCTCCAGTAAGCATACAGATAATGGTGCGGTATGCCCAAAGAGCTTCACCAAGTTTGTCATCCCAGTCTCGCTTATTGATTCTCATAAGTTTTAACAAAATTTTTATGATGGTCATGTTGAAGGTTTTAGCCAATCCGTTCGTAGTAGGATTATATACCATCGATGAAACATCTTGAATTCTAAAATTTTTTACAGAACTTGATTAAGACATTACTAACAAACTGAGGGTCGTTGTCATGTATAATTTGTCTTGGAACACCGTATCGGTAGATAATATGGTATTTGATGAATTTGACGATATCGCTTGTATTTACTTTTTAAAGTAGAATTGCTTCAGCACACTTGGAGAAGTAGTCAGTGATTGCTAAAATAAAGTGATCATCTTTGGCGGATGGAGAAAAAATAGGACCAACAACGTCCATCCCCATGTCTCGAATGGGCATGATGTAGCCGAAGGGTGAAAATGCTCAGGAGGCTGGTGCATATAATTTGTATGTATTTGACATGCGTGACACTGTCGAGCATAGTCAACTGCATCCTTGACTATGGTTAGCCAATAATATCTCATTCTTCTAAGTCGATCATAGAGTTTGAGACCGGGTTGGTGTGCACCACATGTTCCATCGTGCACTTCTTTGAGTGCCTCTTCCTCCTCTTTGGTTGAAAGACACCGGAGTAGCAGACCGTCATATGCACAACGATATAGCATTTGAGTCACTGTGTTATAATAGAATCTCGGATCTCTTCGTTGGACTGAGTCCCTTTCCTTTATATTTTCTGGTAAAATACCATGTAAGACATAATCAATAATGGGGAATTGCCAATTTCGAGGCTCGAGTTCGATTCTGGTTGAGTGCACTTCTTTGATGTCTAAAGCATAATCTGGTATAAAAAGCTGGTGAGTTCTCAACGTCGAAGTAGTATTGACTTCGTGGGTTTTATCTGGCAAATCATCATACAATTCGGCCGTATCCTTCGTATGGTTGGCCGCTAGATGATCACAAATTGATTGTCCTTTCACTGACTTTTATTGCTTAAAGTGCAGGTCATACTGGGATAGGAGTAGGGTCCATCTCGCTAACCTCCAATTCGTTGAAGCCAGTTGTGTCATGAACACTCGGACTGGGTTGACATTGGAAATGATGTAGATCGTCTGTCCAACCAGGTAGTGTCGTATTTTCTGAATGATGAATACTAAAGCGAGGCACTCCTTCTTAATCATTGGATATTAAGATTCAACCCCTACCAAAGTACGACTCAGATAATACACTGTCTGTTTGTGACCATTGTCTTCATCTTGTGCAAGAAAAGCACTTAATGAGTGGTTCATCACTTGGACGTAAATAAAAAATGGTTTACCCAATTTCGGTGCAATGAGGACAGGAGGATTCATCAGATATGCTTTAATATCTTCAAATGCTTTCTGACAGATATCATCCCAAATAAATGATACACCTTTCTTTGTGAGCTTGGAGAATGGTTGGCATTTTCTAGAGAGGTTCGAGATGAACCGACGAATATAAGCCAATCGTCCTTGCAATCCCCTAAGTTCTTTGAGGTTCTTCGGAGGTTGTAGTTCGTGTATCATCTTCACTTTATCAGGATCGATATGGATACCCTTTGTGGTAATGACAAATCCAAGGAATTTACCGCTGGACATTTCCAGAAAGGATTTGGTAGGGTTCATCTTCAATTAGTGACTCCGCATGAGATCAAACATCGTCTTCAGGTATTTAATGTGGTTGTATTTGCTGTGACTTTTTACGATCAAATCATCAACATAACATTCGACGGTCTTTAGGAGATATTCCTGAAAAATTTTAGTCATTGCCCGTTGGTATGTAGCACCCGCGTTCTTCAAGTCAAAGGGCATAACTATGTAACAGAAGATGCCAAGCGGTGTTCTGAATGCGGTATGCTTTTCATCATTTGGGTACATCTTGATTTGATTGTAACCCAAAAATCAATCCATAAAGGACATTCTCTCGAATCCGTATGTGTTGTAAATGATTACATCCGTGATCAGAAGAGAGAAATCTTCCTTTGGGCAAGCGGTGTTCAGGTCTCTAAAGTCAATGCAGATCCTGATTTTCCCATTCTTTTTAAGAACTGTGATAATATTCGCTAGTCAGTCAAGATGTTGTTCCTCTCTGATAAAACCTGAATCGATTAATTTTTTGACTTCAGCCTCAATAGCGTCCATGATCTACGGACGAAATCGTCTCTGTTGTTGCATGATAGGTTTGACATCCGGTTTGATGTTGAGGTGGTGCGTCGCTACGTTTGGGTCAAGTCCTGGCATGTCCTCATAATTTTAGGTGAAAACATCGATATACTTCCTAATGAGGGTAATCAACTCTTCTTTCTTGTCTGGTGGAAGACTTTCGCTGATGAATATGGGTTTCAGATTAACCTCGTCGCCCATATTCACTTGGACCACTTTGTCTTCAGTGGGAGGTTCCCTTTGTTCGAACCTATCACCATATTGTATATTCAAGTGATCGATCCAAGGATCTTCTCAAGTGGACATTTGATCATCTTCCTCCGTTGTGTCAGGATCAACCGTAGCCATGTTCGACATTAGGCCTCTGAACATTTCTCCAAAGCTGACGTCAGAATCCCAATCTGTAGAATCTGACAAATATCCATCTCTACTCAGATTGGATGACCAGTTGATGACTTGCCAACAACATTTATCATCGGATGAAGAAATATAACCTAGACCTCTTTTATATTCATAATAATTGTCGGGCTTACCTCTTGGTACATAAGCAGGATGGGGTGGAACCCGGATACCTTGACCAAAACGAAGACCTTCACTGAGCATGAGGTTGTATCCTTGCTTCTTCATATAGTCACGTGCTTGTGAGCTGTATCTAAAGAAATATCGTCTAGGCCCTTTATCATTAGTATTGATTTCCAAGAAGAGATCGAAGGGCGGGGATGACTCCTCTTTACCAAAGATTATTTCTTTTCTAACCCCTTGCCTTTGCAGGTAAGACATGGGTTGTTCCGAAGGAGTCCTTGATGCGATTCTTTATGATGCAAGACGACCGAAACGGCATGTGTATGTCAAGGTTATTATAAAATTCCTAAATTACATTAGTAAGACAAACTGAGTACTCTAAATAGTCATTTATTGCATGATCAGCAAGTTGCTAGTTACAATTTTCATCTGACGATTCGCCACTGTTAAGATTGGTTACAAGAGATTCAATGTCATGGAATACAAGACCTTCGTCATAATCGAGCCTAGTGTCAGTATCAGCTTCTTCTCCATTGTCTGTGCCTTGGGCTGATGGTTCAGTATCGGACTCAGCACCGTAAAGAAGAAAATTAGTAAAGTAATTTCCAACCCCTTAAACGGTTGCTTATCCGCGACCACCGTCTTGACCTTATTATTAGTGTCAACATATTTCAAACACTGCTAGAGAGTGGAAGGAACTATAACGTTGTTATGGATCCAAGGTCGACCCAATAGCAAGTTATAAGAAGTATCTGCATTGATCACGTAACATGTGACTTTGGACTTCAAATCTCCAAGCTGGCACTTCACTCGGATTTTTCCCAGCGGTCTGGATCCACTGGTATTGAATTCATAGATTACAGTGCCTGTGAAAGCCAATTTGCTAGCGGGAATTCTGAGATGATACATCAATCGGAGTGGCATGATACTAACATTGGAACTCGGGTTAACTTGGATCTGGTTGACAACGCTGGAGCCAATGTATCCGGTGAAATACAAAGGGCTATCATGTTTTGAATTCCTCACTTGCATATCCTCCTTGTTAAAAGTAATGCAAGGGAATCGTGTGGCTGCGAGGTTGCAGTGTTGAACTGATGACTTTGGCTCCTCAGGGATTGGCTTAATCTGAGTGAGAAACACATCAGAATCAGTCAAGGCTTCTTGTAAACCTTCCCTAGTATCTTTTGAGAGGTGTAGCAACTCATATAAAGTGATCCTCGCTGTGATATTGGCTAACTAAGCCATGGCATCGAAGCAGTACGGAGTATTCAAACTTTCTAGTTTATCTCTTCCAATCGGTCGATTGAAATGAGACTGCTTCGAAACTTGACCCTCTTTGTGCTGAGACTCTTTCTCCTTTTATTTGGGAATTGGCTACTGCTGGGGTATCTGTGCAAGTGTAGGTGGAGTTGTAACCACCCTAGTTCTGTCAACATTTTGGCATTCGGATAAGAAGTTTCAGGATACTTGTACCAATATTCATTCCCACTCCTGGTGGCAAAGACTTCGTGTTCCTCTTCAGAAAGTGGAAAAGTAAGGACGCTTTCATCATCTTTTTCAGGGATTACAGTAGCAGGACAACAAGATTTACTTTTGTTCTTGGCCTTCTTTTTAGAAGAGGATCCTACCTACTGTTCATCTCCAAGCAGATCTGGATGGACCCAAAGAACTTAGCCATTAGGTGTAGTGTGTAGTAGGAGTCCCTTCTATTGTAGTCGATGAGGGTCGTCGTTCACTACCTTCATCTCTACCTTCAACACGGGCTCTGGCTGGAACCACGATAGAGGGACTGAACCGAAACTGATGGACACTGTATTCGTACCCACTTTCTTTTCCTTGGGTTTCGTAGTTATGATGCCATCATCGATCAAGGATTGAATTCGATCTTTGAGAACATAACAAGCCTTAGTAGGATGGTGAACTCTTCTATGATAAGTGCAATACTTCGGATCTGAGATTTTTTTAGCTTCCTCTTCATTCATAATTGGTGGCAGTTTGATCTTGTTGTTGCCCAAGAGATACTTGAAGATAGCCGACACTTCATCCTCTTTAAAGGAATATTCCTCCGGAAATCTAGGTTCTGAATTCTTTGGTTGTCGTGGAGGTTGTTGCGTTTGATGCTGTAATTGAAATGATGACTGTTGCATTGACTATTATTGTAGCTGTCATTGTAATGTTTGGTGAGCATCAACAGTGGTTGCAGGACCCTTTCCTCTGCCTCGACGATTAAAATTTTACTTTGAGGATTGGCTACCGACTGACCCCTTTCAAGCTTCTTCCTCTTGAGAAAGCGTTCAGCCTGTTCACCATGCATCTTCAATTCTTTCCAATACTTAGAAGGCACAACTCCCATGGCTTCTAAAACATCCAAGGAGAGATTATTGTGACATGTTTAGAGGATGAACTCTTCCGTGATCGGGTCTCGATAGTTCATTGCTTTATTCCGAAAACGTTTGACGAAGTTGTCAACTGACTCTCCATCTTTTTGTTTCTCATACAGTAAGGTTCTAATTAATACTTTGATGTCGTCATCGAAGAAATTAGTGGGGAATAAGCTTTCCATATTGTCCCAACTGTTAATACTTCCAGGCTTGAGACGTCGGTACCAATCGAAAGCAGCCCCGCGAAGGGTGCCAACAAATGACCAGACCATCAAAGCTCCATTTCTAGAGATCATACCCAAATGAGACTTAAAATAAATCAAGTGTTGAGTGGATGAACCTTTCCCATTAAATAAAGTAAAGTTAATCAGACTGAATTTTGGCGGATATGGAATTGGCTCCCACTCCCTCGGATATGGGTATGGAATACCCGTCTTCTTTACTTCTTGAGCCGACATCAAAGCATTCACTTTGTTCTCGAGCTCTTTCATTTTCTTTTCCTCTCCCATACTTTTCTTCAGGGGATGTTGAGGAGGTTCAACTGGACCACCCCCAGCATTATTGTTGTTGGGAGGTATGTCGGCAAATATGTGTTCATCCACTTCTGTGTCACTATCAACCACGTTTGTTTGAACAGGCGTGGTATTATGCCGGCTAGACTCAGCCTGTTGACTAGGCTTAGGTTGTTGATGAGATTGTTGAGTCTGTAATTCTCTCATATGTTGCATAGTCAACTCCATCTCCATTCTTGTCTCAGCTCTGATTTCTTCTCGTTGCTTAGCTAGAGCTTCTTGCAGCATTTGAGCTAATTGATCAGGTGTGATGATGAATGCCTCTCTAGCCTATCCTACACTAGACATTGTGTCGCAGAGGTAATTGCAGAACAAATATCTGAGAGCTCTTCATCTGAAGACAACCCTTCGTGTATTCTTTTGTAGTCTCTGCGTCTAGTGGCCCTTAGTTGTAGCCGTAACATTCTTTGAGAGAGGCCCTGATCAACTCTTCCTCCTGGAGAAAAATCAGGGTCAGAGTTGATTGAATGTCATTTTCCTCTATCTGTCATATTAATGGTGACCTCTGGAAGCTCATCATCTTGAACTGCAGATCTTCTCTTGCGGAAACGCCTCGGCTTGGCTTTGACATTTCAGTAGAAAGTCTTTGGAATACAGAGATTCTTGGTGGTGAAGCTTTAAAGTAGCTACATTCAGATAACACTGCTTTTATAAGCCTCTCACATGCACAATGAGGGCTTGTTTCTCGAACAATCCTCTTCTGAGACTTATTCTTACCTCCAGCCTGATAGTACAACTCGTCGGTATGATGACCGGTGCAACCTATCAACTGTTGATGTGGTTGGGCCTTATTAACATTCTCAAGATGACTTGCCGTCGTCTTTGAGCGATCCAAGGTCATATCATGAGTCACACATTTAGAACTACCTCCTTGCGGGTGCAGAGTCTTAACGGGCTCCTGAGTTCCGATACAAACTCCCAAGCGTGTGGAAATTGGAATTTCCCCTCCTAGGATTGCTTTGACTTGGTGGGAGGATGCAAACAACCCCCTACATGAGTAGTCACTTAGGATTTATTCATCAGACCCAAGCATTCTTTGACTAGAGCAATGCCTCGATCCTCATGCAAAATACCAAGATGATCCGCCATTGTAATTCTAAATATTGATAGGTCAGGACTAACCCAAGGCTTCACTGGTGGTATAGTAGATATGGTTGCAGTAGACGGATAAGGAACGGACGTCGATGGAGCTGAAGGATTGGCCTTGGAGGCTGATCTTTGGTCGAGACACTTGCTAGTGTCTCGGACAAAGCCGCCTCTTCCATTGGCTGAGACACTGGCAAGTATCTCGGTTGAAGGTGGCAGTCCGAGATTCTGATTTTTGCGCAAGTTCATATTTTGGGATCCAAACTTTGTGAGTTCTCTGTGATTCTTTGGACACCATTTCCTTCTTCCCTTCTTGTGTTTGTTACAAGAGGGCACAAGCACAAGCGGTGTTTGCACAACGCTTTTGAATGTACTCTTTGAGGGTCGAACGGGCTCTTTGACGAGAACCCATTCCTCCATCGTTAACTTAGCAGAAATATGAGTAGTTTGTCGTTGAGGCAACTGGACCACTCATTGTTTCCTCGACTCTAGATTTGCGTAGTAACGAACCCCGTCGACTTGTTCTAAGGCCTTAGCCATTTGATGAGCACGGCGCTAACGTTGTTTCTGACGAGCTCTCTTCGTCAATGTCGGTGGACTTTGATTTAATGACTCTTTAACTAGAGACGAGTCATTGTTGTAAGGTTGAAAAATTGATGTTTGATTGATTTCTTATGTTAAGAAATGGATTTGATCACTTGGTATGAATCCCTTACAATCACTCACTCTCTCTCGATTACAGAGGAAGAGAAGATTAATTTGACTTCTCTTTTGTTTAAAAGTGGGTTCTTGGTGGTGAAAGGATACTTCTCTCGATGCTCAACCCGATATTTCTTCCCGTCGACGATCAGATCAAGATCACAAAAAGCTTCTGATGGTGGCTTAGATCATAAGAATACAAACACGAATCTCTCTTCACACGATCGCCAAAATCTTTTTCCTAAGGTCCTCTTTCCATAGCTACTCATGGCTATTTATAAGGTTTCAGCACGTAACCAACATGCTAAAATTATGAGTAGAGGATGCAACTACCTCCTTCAATTCAACCCCTGTTGATTATTGGGGGCGAAATGTGCTCCCGGAACTTAGCCCACGTGGCTAACTAAGTCTTCGGAGCCGTTATAGTTAGATCTCCAACGGACGACGAACCTCACTATTAGGCGAAGTTTATCTGATTGAACGAGCCTTAATATGCAGCGAAGTTCATCTTATAAGGCTAACTTTACAGTACAGCGACCTCTATTTTCACTGACGTCATCTGACGAGCTTTGTACTCACTAACGAACTTCGTCTTCAACAGCTGAGTCTACTGCGTAGCAAGTCTTGTGAATTTCCTTTTTGATGTGCCTCATCTTTACTAATGAGCTTCACATCTGGTGATGAGCTCCGAACCTCGTATCTAATGACGAAGTCCGAACCTTGTATCTACTGGTGAGCTTCGAACCTCGTATCCAATGACGAACTCTGAACCTTGTATCCACTGGTAAGCTTCGAACCTCGTATCCACAATGACGAACTCTGAACCTTGTATCCACTGGTAAGCTTCGAACCTCGTATCCACTGGTGAGCTTCGAACCTCGTATCCACTAGTGAGCTTTGAACCTCGTATCCAACGACAAGCTTTGAACCTCGTATCCATTGGTGAGCTTCGAACCTCGTATCCAACGACAAGCTTCGAACCTCGTTTCCACTGGTGAGCTCACCGAGCCTTGCTGCATGGTGAGCCTCATCTTTGACCAAAACGAGGTTCGTCCCTATGATGACCTTCATCATATCTTGAAGTTCGGCATTTTTTAATGCCTACAAAACCCCCTTCAAAGTTTTCAGGCTTGAATTGGGTTGTATGGAGTCTGAAACACTTTGAATCCTATTAGGACGAACTTAGTCTCATTGTTCGCAATTCAATTCTTCTGTAAGCTTCACCATGAAGTTCAGCAAATTGCTAACCCTCGTCCTTCCATGTGAATACCGTCAGACCCACACCCTTATGACACCTTTCAGCCTTATCAGCGATAACAGTTACGCACCTTTTCTAGGCCCGATAGGTGGCTGCTAGCTTGTGCCTTGAGATCTCCTCTGTGGATCTCACCTGTAGATCTCGTTGGGAAAGGGATTCATCCAATGATCTTAATCGAAGATCTTGGCCCTTTATTCGATTTCTCCCCCCCTCTATATATATGGCGTCATCATACGAAGAGTCCTTTCTTCTTCTAATCGCTTGAGTTATCAAAACCCTTCATCTCCCAACTTCTGAACTTTTCTTCTTAGAGAGCTTCCTATCCGAGACCAATGGCTCCTAAAACTGCCGTTGATACGAGTTATCATGCGAGCACCCTTTGGTCGCGTAATTACCAAAAGGTGGGTTGAGAAGAAGATGACTAAAACACAAGAACAATTCAGTTTGGCGAAGGAAAATACCTTCTCTAAATTATGAAGAACAAAAGATTACAATCTCTCCCTCACAATCTCACTAGAATCAAGAACAACCTCTCAATCCTCTCTAAACCCTAATACAAAGATTAGAATATCTCTCTGATTTAAGATCTCATAGATCCTCACAATCTAAACCCTAATCCTTTTTTATTAGGATCTCACTTAGACCTAAAACCCTTTAGATCTACATCTGGCCTCTCCTCTGATTCTAAGATCATAAGATGATGTTTTGAAACCCTAAACAACCCTTTATATAGGTGTACAAACGTGGATGGTAATCTGGTAAATAACCAAGCCCAACCTAAACAACCCTTTATATAGGTGTACAAACGTGGATGGTAATCTGGTAAATAACCAAGCCCAAACCCAGCTAGGATTCCTTCCAAACAGAAACCAAGTCTGCCTAGGAAACCTCGATGAGTCGACTCATGACTGAGATGAGTCGACCCATGATCACCCGTCGACTCATAGTCGACTCAAAATGTGCACAAACTGTGCTGGCCTGCATGAGTCGACTCATGATTTTCATGAGTTGACTCAGCAGAAGCATTTTGCTATCTGAAGGCGTTTTCTTGAGTCGACTCATCAACCCGTCAGTCGACTCATCAATCGTCAATGGACTCATCAACCCGTCAGTCGACTCATCAGGTTGAGAACTAAAATCTTTGATTCTTCGTTCTTCCGACTCGCTTCGCGCTTCATCCTGTGCTCTGTCGTATCGCTTCACACCACTATTCTCAATATATCATGAGAATCACCTATCCTCAAGCTCCCATGAGGATCACTAAGCTCCCGAAGTAGAGAAGAAGATACATACGTATCAGCCGTAAACAAAGGCAAGGGCAAGAAGGTCGCCGGTCCTTCAGATGATTCTGCGGCTTCTCCTGCTTTCTCAGGTAATAGATCTGAACACAAGATCTGCGTTTCCACGTAGATGAACCCTGTCTATTTTAGACTTAGGTTTCTTGAGGGAGATGAGCAGTTTCTCTCTTTCTGAGACAATATTCATCTAAAAGATGACGTCTTTTGATTTGACGAAGTTCGTCGTCTTAACATATTTTGTCTTTTTTTGACGAACCTTGTTTGCCAATTGAACTCCATATGTCCAACTGCGTTGGCTATTCAGATGAGGTTTATCCTCAGTGTCTGTCAAATGAGCTTTTGTTTGACAAACAAACTTTTTCTTCACTGACGAGGTTCATCCAATATACAAAGTTAGTTCAACTAACAAAGCTCGAAGTTCGTTGTTAGACGAGGTTCGTCTATTTAACGAAGTTTGTTATTAGACGAGGTTCGTCTATTTAATGAAGTTTGTTGTTGGAATGACATTCGTATCATTGGGCCATGACTCATCCTCTGGACTAACTTCGTTTGCCTCTTGTGCAGTTTTGCATCCCTCTGTTCTAATTCCACCACATGGCACTTTTGGATCAGATGGTAGTCAACCAGCGGAATATGACTCATATTATTCCTCCCTTGAAAGCATCCCTATGTTCGGGGATCGAGGACAAGAAGAACTTCAACTTCTTTCTGAGCCTTCGATTTCCACTTTTAGGCATTTGATCACAGACGCTCCTTTAGAATCAATTGATCGTGATCACATCGTGAAGCCTATTTTCCTATTTTGAGACTCTTTAGAGGATCCAAACTTATGGAATTAGGTACTTATCGATGGCTCAGGACTGTGAACAGGCGACACATGTTCTTGCCCCGGATGGAGCACGATTATTCTCTCACCGCCTTGAAGATTGTTTCCACTCCAAGGAAGATGGATTGGGACTTAACCCCAACATAAGATGGGGTGATATGTGGTCATTTCTCTAGAAGCAGCACCAAAATAGATAGTAGCAGTCGCTATATAACTGAATTGCACCCAGGACTATTTCAGAGAGATCTACCCATCGGTGAAACAACCGATGAGGCTAACATTTTTGGTCGTACTTTCTTTAACTTAAAGGGGCAATTCCCGGCTAAGGATTTTAGGACTCCCAGTTGGTCTTAATAGAGTCCTACCTAGTGGTGGCCTCGTGTTACCGAATACATCTTGTAGGAGAATCAGGAAGACCTGCAGAGATTTGGACTTTGTGTGCCCATTAGGGCAACACAACTCGGTTTGAGAAATAACTCTCATCAATTCTTTGGTGTGTTGAAGTTATATAATCCTAACACCCGTACCTTCTTCACTCCAAACGGTAAATTAGGAATTCCTCTTCATGAGATAGCTGAAGTCTTTGAGTTGCCATACGGAAGTTACCCTTATGAGGAGTATGTCCCGGGGTACAAGGAGTTAACCGATTTAGAGAAAGAACACCCTCAAGTGGTTGAAACCTTTTGGGAAGTATGAACATGGAGGGACGGGCTGATAAGAAAGGTGAAAACCTTCTCAGCCATAACATCTAGGCACATTACCTTTTTTAGAACTTGAATTAGAAGAAGGACCCTATAGTACCACTGAGTCCTTGTGAGGCAGGCGAACTGTCTCGACGCATACTCGCCAATCTCGCTATGTCTTATGTAACACCTTCAGATGAGCATGGTTACCTGGCAGGCACGACATTTGATAGTTACTTTTTCCAATCTGGGGAGTTAATTTCCTCCAAAGCCTTACTGGTGGGATATCTCATGTTATGGCTCGAACATATTGTCATTCCGTTTAGTAGCTTTGATGTATTGTCGAGTAACTTGCTTTGAGTTTCCAGTCGATATTTCATAATGTAATATTTCTCCTTTCTCTTTGCAGAGCTTCCCACATCTCCATATGAGCTTGTCATGGCTTTGTTGAGAGATACTAATCCAAGCAAGGAGATTTTCCGTGTGGATCTCGGTCATTTCGTTTCTTTTGTGAGCGGAATGATTGAGAAGATCCTTGATCGAGGGTATTCTTTTGATATGTTCAGGCAGTCTCTTGATCGTCATATGACGATGCTCAGGGAGGAAGGATATCCAGATTTGGCTGATCTTCTCACCGCAAACTTAGCCATGCTAGAGCGTGAGTTCTGAGAGCTGGGGGAGCTACAGGCTACAGGTGCTTCTTCATATATTGCTACTCGGTTGGAGTCCTAGCTGAAGTAGTGGCGTGACACCCGGATGTCCCTTGGGGATTAACTTCAGACGTAGGAGAGTTATATCACGAAGATGACAGCGGTTCTCTCAAGGAAAGACAAGAGCATGGCTGAATTGCTTAGCTCTTTGGTCTCGGTCGATGAGAAAATTACTGATCTTAAGAAGGCCCTGAAGCATGCTAAAGATTCTCATGCCGTTCTCACAGGAAAATTAGCTGATGCAGAAGACTCTCAAAGATAGGTACTAGAGAAGTTAGAGCTTGCGAAGGAAAAGCTGGCCAAGCTGAAAAGCAAAGCTTCAAGTGTATTGGATGCCGCTAAAGATTTTGTCCGGGCTGAGTTAAAGTCTAAGCTCGAGGACTCTTATGAGAAGGAGATCTCTATGTTGGAAATTCAAATTCGTGGTCGTGAGATGTATTTGGATTGGTAGCGCCACATTTGTATCTTTTGATTTGGCTTCATTATGAACACAAAGTCTTTTGTTTAGCATATTATGATTTTTATTCCATCTGGAACAAACAATTACAATACTTATAGGATTTTTGGCAAACTCTCAGCCTCTAACAGATTTGATTTGCCTTTACCAACTACTGTTAGAATCGCGCTAGCATGTGAATTGTCTAAGTCCGTTTTACATGTAACGTTGTGCTAAGAGAGTTAACTCTCTTAGTGTTATGAGATTGCATATGTAGACTTCACCATCGTTACAGAAATAGGCTACCTAGCAACACGTATTAGGCATAGACTTAGGGGTTTTGGCTAACCCTCAGCTCTTAACGGATTTGATGTGCCTTTACCGATTACTGTTCGAATCAGGCTAGCATGTGAATTGTCTGAGTCCGTTTTATATGTAATGTTGTGCTAAGAGAGTTAACTCTCTTAGTGCTATGATATTGAATACGTAAACTTCGTCATTGTCACGGGAATAGGCTACTAGGCAACATGTATCAGATACAGGCTTATCTCTAATGAGGGATTTGAGATAAACTCCCTTATGCCAAAGAGGCATAAACTTAGTTGTTGCTAAGTCAAATAACAACTGGCTACACGTGTTAGGTGTAGGCTTATCTTTAATTAGGGATCGAGATAAATTCCCCCAGAATGAATTCTGGTATCTTTTTTGTGATGAAAGACTAACCGGCAATGCATATTAGGCGTAGACTTATCTCTGTTTAGGAGTTGAGATAAAGTTCCCCAGAATGAATTTTGGTGTCTTTTTCGAGGTGAAAGACTAACCGGTAATGCATGTTAGACGTAGGCTTATCTCTAATTATGGATCAAGATAAAGTCCCCCATGCATGTAAGGCATGGATTCCGATGTTATTAATAACAACTTGCTATAATGTCGAATACGTGGACTTTGTCATTTTCACATGAATGCGTTATCTGGTAGCATGTATTAGTTACAGACTTATCTCTATTTAGGGATCGAGATAAAGTCCCTCAGAATGAATTCTGGTGTTTTTTTCATGGTGAAAAACTAACCGGCAATGCGTGTTAGGCGTAGACTTATCTCTGTTTAGGAGTTGAGATAAAGTTCCCCATGCATGTGAAGTATAGATTTGTGATGTTGAGAGATTATGTCTTCTCTTAGGGCAAAGACGAACCCAATGCTGAAGAAGAAGAATTTTATATTTTATCCCCAGGTCTTCTTTTCGGGTAAAGACAAACCCGATGCTAGAGAGGAAGAATTTTATATTTAATCCCCAAGTCTTAGTTTGGGGTAAAGACGAACCCGATATTAGAGAGGACGAATTTTATATTCTATCCCCAAGTCTTCTTTTGGGGTAAAGACGAACCCGGTGCTGAAGAGAAAGAATTTTATATTCTATCTCCTGCTACAAAAGAAACTCAAAAAGGGATCTCCACTTCGAGAATCTGGAAGGTGAAACTAAGAGTGAGATCTTAATTCTGAGAATCAAAAAGATCTAGATAACCCTAACTTTTATAAGATTGGTTATCTGATCTAAAAATAAATTTCTCATTTATCGAGATGGGATTCTGACTTCGGTCCTAACATTTATAGGTTTGACTGAAGGGGAAAGAAAAGAGTGGAAGCCTTTCGTTTATCAAAAAGGAGTTCTGATTGTGGTCCTAACCATTTAATGGTTTAACCAGGTAGGGGTTATTGAGATGACCCTAATTTTTATAGGTTTGATCGTTCAACTGGTATGAAGGGCTTTCGTTTATCGAAAGGGAAGTCTGTTTTTTGAAAGTAAGTCTCTCGTTCATGGAAGGAATCGAGAGGAGATTTTGGCTTTGGTCCTAACTATAGGAAGGTTTGACCAAACGAGTAGTGGGAGTGGGGTAAAAATAACAGTGGGAATATCGATTTGTACAAAACACTCATTGGGGTTTTCGGTGTCAAGCGACAAGGACTTAACATGATAGGGGTTTGCTAATTGCCATGGATCATCAGCTTGAACTTTTGAGTATCATGTTAAGACTTTAACATTAGGAGTGTTAAGTGCACAAACACAGTGGGAGTTTGGATAGATTCAGCCAAAAGAATTTTGGTGGACCCACTGTCAGTTAATTTGATCAGTGAGGGCTTTGTGGTGGAGGACCGTGAATTATCAAACACTCCACAGTTACATCATGGGGGTTTCGTGAGGGAAGATTGACCGAATGAGTTCATTGAACCTCATGTCAATGAAAGAGTGCTCGGAAAGTCACAGTGGGAAGATTTTAATCATCTTGGAAATGATTAACTAGCTGCAGTGGGAGGTTCTTAATCAAAAAAAATTGATTAAGAATGAACCATTCAATTAGCTGATCTCAAGTTATCCTTAAGAATACGACACATAGTATTCTCCAGGAACTTTCCATTAAATAGGTTATCTCGCACGTACTAGGGATAGTATTTTTTCAGGAACTTCTTATTTATTAGCATCATGAGCTTGTCACCATCTTAGGTGATCAAACGGTATGCAACATTCGAGTAAACTGACTCTATCACACACGGTCCTTCCCATTTGGGCTGGAATTTGTCCTTCTTCTTGGAATGGAGAATCATCGGTCGTCGGACGGCAAAAACCAAGTCTCCTTTCTTGAAATTTTGTTGTTGGACTCTTTTATCAAAAGCTCTGGAGATTCTGGCCTTGTAAAAATCAATTTACTGTTGAGCCTCTATACGCTTTTCATCTAACATCTCAAGTTCTTCGAGACGTTTCTGATGTTGTTCCTCCGTCGTCATCCTTGTTGAGAGAGAAGTGAAAAGGGATGGAATTTGGATTTCCAAGAAAATGACAACCTCGCATCCATACACTAAAGAGTATGGAGTCGATTTGGTAGGCGTGCGGACTGTGGTGCGATAAGCCTAGAGAGCTTCACCGAGTTTGTCATCCCAGTCTCGTTTATTGGTTCTCACGAGTTTTGACAGAATCTTTATAATTGTTTTGTTGAATGCTTCAGCCAATCCGTTCGTAGTGGGATTGTAAGTCGTCGATGAGACATCTTGAATTATGAACTTTCTGTAAAACTTGATGAATACATTGCTGATAAATTGAGGACCATTGTCATGTACGATTCATCTTAGAACACCGTATCGGTAGATGATGTGGTGTTTGATGAACTTGACGATATCGCTTGTCTTCACTTCTTTCAGTGAAACTGCTTCAGCCCATTTTGAGAAGTAATCGGTGATTACCAAAATGAAGCGGTCATCTTTAGCTGACGGTGGAAAAATAGGACCAACAATGTCCATTCCTCATGTCTCGAATGGCCATGAAGTGGCCGAATGGTGCAAGTGCTCCGAGAGTTGGTGCATATAATTTGCATGTACTTAACATGCATGGCACCATTGGGCGTAATCAACTACGTCCTTAACCATGTTTGGCTAATAATATCACGTTCTTCTGAGTCGGTCACAGAGTTTAGGACCGGGTTGGTGTGCGCCACACATTCCATCATGCGCTTCCTTGAGAGCCTCCTCGGTCTCTTTAGTCGAAAGACATCGGAGTAGAAAGCCATCATACGCACGGTAATAAAGCGTCTGAGTCGTCGTGTTATAATAGAATCTCGATGCTCTTCATCGGACCGAGTCTCTTTCTTTCATGTCTTCTGGCAAAATATCGTGCAAGACATAATCAATAATAGGGAAACACCAATCTCGAGGCTCGAAATCAGTTTTGGTCAAGTATGCCTCTTTGATGTCTAAGGCGTAGTCTGGTACAAAGATGTAGACGGTAAAAAATACCTCTATGGGTCTACAGGGAATTTGTCTACGAGAAGAGTTCGCACGCCC
>NC_033798.1:99618098-99619138 GCF_001876935.1 Asparagus officinalis | reverse complement strand
CCATTGGCTCCAAAGCCTCGGCCAGCTGATGAGCAAGACGTTGACGTCGTCTTTGTCGTGTTCTCTTTGTTACTGCGGGAGCATCTTCAGAAGCGATCTCCTCGGCGGAAGAGGAGTCCGGATCCGCGATCTCGACCACGTTGGACGACACGGAGACGTCACGTGATGCAAGTGCAGAGGCGGCTACGGGGTCTTGGATTTTCGAACCGAAGGACCTGCAAACATTTATGAAAGAGGTTACCTTTCTGTACCCGTTTGGAGAGGCGGATCTGGAGGAGGAGGAAGAGAGGCCTTCTTTGAACCGTTGTTGATCGAGCTCGTGTTCTTCATTCACCCCGATCTTGAGTGCTGGTTGCGTCACGACGGCGTCGGTTGCGATGCCGTTGGCTCCCACTGTGGTCGCCAGCTTGTTTGCGGAAAAAGTTGCTGTATTCATTGCTGCATTCATTACAACTTTGATCGTTACAATGAAATAAAAAGATAGCCTTTTTATAAGACCGGTACACAATGAAAACAAAAGAAATACAACTCTTTTCAAACAAACGCAAGATCTGTTCATCATCTCTTGCTTGCGTGGGTCTTTTGCCTGTGACGGGGATGTTGATATCCGTGGACCACCGGGGCACTCAGATCTGGTCCGGATAAATCGGACAGAGTTTCGTTGATCCGCGTGAGATCTAGAAACTTTCTGATCCGGATAAATCGGACAGAGCTTCGCCTATCCGCGGAGGGATATAGAAGCTATAAGCGTATACCTCGGCTAAAGCGAGGTAATAGCTCTTCTTAGTATCAACGCTAAGGCCGATACTAAGGATCTGACGGGCGATGAAGGCTCTGATCAAGGCCTCTCCTCCTCTTGTTGAAGCACACGGGCACTCTTCACTGCAGCAGGGCTTCACCAAGCTCTCCAAAAATCCTCTCTAATCAAGGCACCAAGGGGGGGGCTATTTATAGGCATGTAGGGGGGTGTAGAGGGGTCAAAAAGGTGTGGACACCCCTTGGTGTCTCGGCCATGGCCGAGACACCCTTGGGGTGTCTCG
>NC_033798.1:99603113-99617267 GCF_001876935.1 Asparagus officinalis | reverse complement strand
TTTAATCAATCTTCTAGATTGCTGTCAAAACAGGAATATAATAATAGAAAATCCAAATTAAAGAGTTAGAAAATTCAGGCATGATCGGGAGCAGTCGTGATGTCACTGTTCTAGAAGATTAAGGACCCGCCTATCGCCCTGGCGCAGTTTGTCCTCTCTCCCCTAGCGGTAAAAACCCCCGGAATCGGCCGGCCTCTGCACTCGGGCGTGAGTCACAGAGCTTATGCTCAGACAAAAACGGTTGCCCAAAATATAAATGTAAATATGTAGCCGAAATTTCTTGGAGAAATGAGAGTAGAGAAAGAAGAGAGCTTAGAAGTTCTTCTCTTCGTTGGTGTGTTTCTGAATGAGCTCCAAGCCTCCTTTTATAGGTGATGAAAGGTGTAACCCCCGCTGAATCCAAGGGACCGTTACGCACGGTTATTGCTTCCGTTACCCGCATGCAGCCGTTACAGAACGTGTAAAACGTGCAAAAATAAAAGCTTGAGAAGCAAAAAGGTGTGCGTGTGCGGCTGCGGCGTGGCGTGCGGGCGAGGCGCGGCGTGGCGTGCGTGCGCGCGCGCGCGTGTGTGGTAGAACCGCAAAGCCCACAAAACCCAAAACACTATTCAAAGCCCAATAAGGAGAGAACCATTATATACCCTTTACTATTCATCTCATTTTCCGATGTGGGACTATTCACAAAGGCAAAATTGCCTTTTCATGAATAAGTTTCCAACAGTCCCCCCCAAAAGGCAATATTGACTGAAAATAATAAATCAATAAATAAATCACAAAATAAATGTAGGTTGGGCAACCTTTCGTATCGTGAATTCGGGAGAGGTAGCTCTCGGCTTTGAACCTTTCCTTAGTGGGTTCATCGCCACCTGAGGGACATAATGGACTAGGCCTTGAATTAGGTCCCTTGGATCAGGTATTGATAAAAACACACACAATACGTTTCATCTATTGAGCTAAGCGGGTTGAGCGTTAAATGCCATTCTTATAAAAAACCTACTCATGAGAGTTTCTAGGGGTCAGCCCTGCTCCCCCAACCGCGGCCATCACGGTTCCTCTCACGTAGGTAAGTCCTCAAAGGGTACTACAGCTGTTTATTTAATACCCCCCACAATACACGCGTTGGACTTATTAAGAGTAAAACTCAGCCTAGCCAGCTGTATCATAAGAGCATCGTCATCATAGAGAAGGGGTAGTAGTAAATGCTACATAATGATATATAAATATATCTAGGTCGATGCTCCACACGAGAGTCACTTGTCCAGCTTGTTTCTACCACATTGAACCAATATTGGGACTACGTCTCCAAATAAGGGTTGGGTTGCCGCTGTCAGTGACCTCATCTATGGGCTTAACCCCATCTCCCTCGATGAATCCAGAACCACACTCCTGGATAATCCCTTAGTCAAAGGGTCAGCAATATTTTTCTCAGACTTTACAAAGTCCAAGATCACAACTTTGCCTATTAGACGTTGTATTTATTTATCAAGTTCTTAAATTATTTTGTAATTAGTCCTTCATATTGTTTGAAATTGACATTAGGTCATCTTCTTGTTAAGTTATTTAAAATTAGTCTCTCCAGGCAAGAGTACAAGAAATAAGAGGAGATATTAATTTCAAACAACTTATAAGGATAAGCCTAATAGCAATTTTATTTTATTTTATTTGATGGACTAATTTGATTATAACTTCAATGATTTTGAACTTTTATTCATCATATAGAAAGAAGTTATAAGATATACCTCTTGATTTGATTTTCAAGACATTGATTCATCACATCTCCTGTAACTAGACATACTAGTTGACAGAGCATATTTATATCAACTCTAATCATTTTCTGAAATCTCAAGAGAAAGCATTATATATGTAGTAAAATGAAGAGCTATAAAATGATTCTTTTAGTCACTATCAAAACATGTTAGCATAGTTATTGATGTCTATTGTCAATAAACAATGGATTATAATAATTAGACATTTTCATTTTAAATGTCTAAACAAATTTGATATGTGCTCATGTCAAGTAGAAATTGTAATGACCAAATATTATCAAGGAAGAAATAGAAAACAAAAGCACAAAGGGTTTGCCATAACTTCCGGGTTCTTTGGAAACACAATATGTTGTACATTTAAAAAACTAAAACCCAACGTTGCTAATAGAACCTTTAGAGTTCAAAAGATAGAGGAATCAATTTAACAACAAAATAATAATAATAATAAACAGCATTTTTGAATGCAACATGTAAGCATAAAAGGTCATGGTTTATGAGCATAAAAGATCGTCTTCTATGTCTGAAAATGTAACTGCATTGAAGAGAACTAAAATACTTTAGTTAATTCTTCACATGCATGCATATGCATATATAAGAATGACATTACTAATAGTTACATACAAAGCATTCAAGGGATCCTTATAATAGGATTTCGTATCTTAAAATATATTTTACTACATATGCATAAATTTTTTAAAAAATTTCTATTATAAGAGGTTAAAAATTTGGTTGCCTTCATAGAGACCATCCAAATTTAAATTGGTTACCTTCAAAAAAGACCTTCCAAATTTAAATTGGTTGTCTACAAAGGAGACCATCCAAAATTACATGACCATTTTCTAGTACCACCTCTTAAACACATATTATTATTATTATTATTATTTGTACATATGTGCTTTAAATTTTTACAAGTGCATTCTTGCATAAAACCTTGTAATTAATCATGTAATAAATGTAAGTTATCTAAAAAGACATATGAACATTTATTGTAATATCCATCATGATGCAATAAAGGAGATGAACTTTACATTTGAAGATTTGACATATGAACATTTATTGTAATATCCATCATGATGCAATAAAGGAGATGAACTTTACATTTGAAGATTTGAAATATAATCCATCATATAAAATAGAATTTTAAAAGAAGGAGATGAACTTTACATTTGAAGATTTGAAATATAATCCATCATATAAAATAGAATTTTAAAAGATGTACTTCTTTGATTTGGTTCGCTCATATATTGATCATTTATCATTAGGCAATATATGTTGCAAGAAGCGTAATTAAATAAATGCATCTGAATTTTTCTCATAATTCTGGTCCTCTTATTCCAAACCAAAAACTCCTAAAGCGAAAATATTAAAGTTTTACCCGGGTAGTTAGCCAGGTAAGGATAGTAATAGAGGTTGATCAAAGATCAATTAATTACCTCGTTCCTTGCAGAGCGCGTTACGCAACTCCTAAACCTTGCCTTAGATACCAACTAGTCTAAGAAAACTTGAATCGGTTCACTCAATGAGTTTTTGTTCCTTAACAGTATATAGAAACTTTAAAATATTTCCTGCAAGTATTTAATTTGCCTAGCAATTATACTGCAAACATATGTTAGATAAGGTCGAGGAGGGTTTTACCTTTTGATGTTAAAACCTCATGATTTACATGTCGTGAGAGTAAAAATTTGTTTTGTGGGGTCTGTCAGAACGACTCCGGCTCGCCCCAGCAAGCTTAGAACATCAAGGCTGAGAACGATTTAATTTGTGGAAGAGCTTGAACTTCAGACTCGTGAGGTACTGGAAGGCAAAGAGCCCACTTGCAACATCTTAAAATAGCAATTAAAGCAATAAAAGCAGTTAAAACAATTATAATTACAATTAATTGTAAGTAACTGTTAGAATTAATTAGCAGTAATTATTACAACTTAATTAACAACAATTAATTAAATGTAATAAATGCAATAATTAACAGTTAAAAATCCTCGGATGAACAGTAACAAAAATTTAATTATTATCATTATTTCAACAATACTATTAATTAATAGATAAGCAATTAGCAGAAATATTTTTAATAAACAGTAATTTTTGTTTTATAATGAACAACAATTTCTGATTAAATTGTGAACAGTAATTGTAAATTGCACGTAAAAAAAAAGAGATTCAACAGTGACTTTCGTTTTTTTTCTTTCGGATGAACAAAAATATTTTTTAAAAATGAACAGTGACAGAAAACTTATAATTATTTCAGATTTAATACTTAAGTGCTATATACTCAATCTTCTAGATTGTTGGAAAAAGAATCAAATATTTAAGATTATAGCATGAAATAAATCCGAAATAATATCAAAATAAATGAGAGATAATAAAAATTAGGCCTAACGGGAGCAGTCGTGTATTCACTGTCCTAGAAGATTGAGAACCCGCCTATCACCCTGGTGCGGATGATTCCTCCCCCTTAGCGGTAAAAGCCCTCGGAAACGGCCGGCCTCTGCACTCGGGCGAGAGTGCAGAGCTTCAGCTCAGATGAAGGAAGTTGCCCATAAAATAAAATTAAAATGTAGATGAAAATAATATGTAGGGGAGAAGAAAAACAAGAGAAACTTGTTGTATATTTTTTCTTATGATTTTGAGCTCAACATACGGATATATATATAGGGTTGGAAAAGACGTTACAAAACCCGTAATTAATTCCGTAACGTTCGTCATAATGTATAGCCATTATGCTCATTTTAATTTCTAATTAAAGCATATATTTAATTACAAAATTTATTAGCATTCGGAAAAATTGCCTTTTCTCCAACAAAATATCCAACAAAATATCCAACAAACTTTAGTTTTTTCTGGTTCCTGGAAACTCAAATAAAACTATCTGATCTTTATGCTCAGCGATGAATATTAGGAGAGCGCTCGCTTAGCATGCGAGCGGCACGGGCCATCGTGTTGTTTCCTTTCCTTTTCTTTGAGTTTACAGTTTTTTTTAAACCGCCAAACACGGCCCATGAGGCACGCTATAGCATTTACGTATGGGGTGGGCCGCCATAACTCTCATGGGCCTACACTTTATTTACCTTCAGGGTTTTACACCCTGGGCAAAATTTGCAGATGAGGGCAGAGCAACAACTGACGACCAAAGAGGTTAAAAAACTTCCAACGGCCCTTTGTACGCCCACCAACAATGAGCCTCCTCCTCTTTTCCCGCTCCTGCTTCCTTCCAATTACATCACTTCCCTCTTCCCGTTCCCCATCATCACTTAACCGGATCCAAATACCCAATAAGAACTCGAACCCGAATCCAATATTCGTCCTCTCTAGCCTGAGACCAGCGCTCGCAGCATGGCAACCCCCCAAATACGTGTACCCGGACCCAGACCCCGTATTCGCTGTCGCTGTTGGTTCTCTGCGTTAATTCCTTCATTTCTTTTTTTTTTTCAATTAAATTTATTTTTGGGCCCAGTTTGATTCTTTTTTGAATTGCAGGAGACTGATAAGTTCAAAGATGAGCTGAAGAAGAATCTTTTGAGGAGCAAGGAGAGCTTTGGGGACGACATGGATGACGTCGTGATGGTCTGCGCAGAGGTTGGTTTGGGTTATTCAATTCTTGCATGTTAGGTGTTTGATGTTTTGTCTCAGCGGTTTGGGTGCGCCTTCCGGATTGTTAGCTGTGTAGCATACTGTTGACTGTGGTTTAATGATTTGGATAACAAACATATCATCTTCAAAATTTGTGGCAATATTTTCACTAGGTGCAATATCCCTTGTCGTTGTCCGATACTAAGAACAGAATGACCTATGAATGTTCGGATCCATTATAAGTATGAAACTACTATTGGGATTTAGTTGGAAAAAGGAAATGAGAGACGTTTGGATCCATTATAAGTATGAAACTACTATTGGGATTTAGTTGGAAAAAGGAAATGAGAGACTTTATTGATTAGAATCCACTTTCTGAATCATAACCACCTGCCATTTAATTACAGAAGTTTTTTTTTCTATGGTGAAAAGCTTTTGCAATTTATAGGGGATAATAGTGTAAGTTGTAAAGTGAACCACAACCGTCTAAATGTTATTTTACCAATCATAATTGATGGAGTGGAGTGGTGTATCACTACTAAAAGCGACAACGGAGAAGATTCAAGTTCCATCGCTAACACCTGTTTTATATAGCCTCTAAAGATTTAATGGTCATATATGGTCTAATTCAAACCGATGCATCATTAAAAATTATAGCAATGCATTATGTTTCAATGCCGGCAATGAATTTGTCCTCATGGAATAAATTGATACAAATTTTTTGGCAATGAATGGAGTAAATTATTTGACTTGCCACATGCATCAATAAAAATTATAGCAATGCATTATGTTGCAATCCCAGCAATGAATTTGTCCTCATGGAAGAAATTGAATCAAAATTTTTGGCAATGAACGGAGTATATTATTTGACTTGCCACATGCTAGTAAACTCGATGAAGAAGTAACCTAAAGGAAATTTTTATTACAAATCCAGCAGAATTACCATAGATGGTAGTTTCTGCACTTGAACTTTTTAATTTATGGCGTCACAACTCTACATGTTTAAAACTTGAAAATAATTTCTGTAGGCTGGCTATATAACAGAAAGAACAAATTTATGCAGATCAGTTACTATTTTTGTTATTATCAAGTATTCAACTGCACCACACACAAGTCGAGGAAAATTGCAGTTGCCCACCTGATGCAGATTCAGCCCATCAAACCAATTGTCCGTGATCTCTAATCGCTGATCAAGCTGCTCCTTTCTTTCCCTGAAGTAAGGAAATGCGCTTGTGGCTCATAGGGGTGCATTTGGTCTGGATACGGCTCGTAAATGATAATTGACATATCCATATCCACTTACCCATCACGGGTATGGATATGGTTATGGAATCATGGATATGCCTCGGTGAGGAAACTTAATATCCATATTCGCTAAAATCAGATATAGATACAGAATCATTACAGATATACATGTGGATATATAAGCAGATATGCATGAGGATAAAAACCGGATGTGAGAAAACTAGATAATATTGAAAAAACATAGTTCATGTTAATCCAAAAGTGTTCTTTAATATGTTCGTTATCTGCAAAGCTAAGATTAGACATCTTGATCATCAAAACTAGGGAAATTTTGCAAAATAGACCGTTTTTATAAAATATATAGCAAAATAGACCACTTTGCACTATAATTAGCAAAATAGACCTTTTTTTGGCCAATAGGCCAAAAAGAGGTCGATTTTGAAAAAGTGGGTTCAGAAAACATACGAGACTACTAGTCCCGTATGTTTAGAGCCAACTAATCTAATGGTTAGCGAGCTCAGAAAATATACGGGACTAGTAGTCCCGTATATTTTCTGTCTTAACAAAACGTACGGGACTAGTAGTCCCGTACGTTTTGCAGAGCCATTTTTGCCCTCTGCCCGAGCTCAGAAAATATACGGGACTAGTAGCCCCGTATATTTTCTGCCTTAACAAAACGTACGGGACTAGTAGTCCCGTACGTTATGCAGAGCTTTTTGCCCTCTGCCCAGCAAATCCACGGGACTACTAGTCCCGTGGATTTGCTGGGCAGAGGGGCAACATGCACCAAACATGCACGGGCCTCATTTATCGATTACAACCAAAATTTTCGCCAAAAAGATATCATTTACATTGTATACTATGATAAAAAGTTATAAAATTACAACATCACAACACAAATCTCATCATAGAGTACATCACCACACAAATCCGACGTAATCAACAACATCACAACACAAATCCGACGGAATACACATCACATCCAAAATCCGACAAAAATACACATCACAAATCCATACGATAATTTATATCAGTCTAAGCTAAACAAATCTAAATGTCTCAAGTCGACCCATACGATAATATGTAGTTTAAGATAAACAAATCTAAGGTCAATAAATCCATACGACAATATATATCTTAGTGGAAAAACTAACAAATAAAAAATCCACCCCTCCCCCGTTGTCTCTCTCTTCGCACTCGTTGAGATCGTCGGCGTCCTCCTTCGACTTGGTGATATATTTATTCATATAAAATAGATAATGAGGGTATAAAATTGTAATAAAATGTGATTATCATCTACGTCGGCTTGCATATAGAGTATCGTCAAGATCCACCTGCTCACGACCTTCATGCCGATCCTCATGAGTTTGTTGAAAAGCTCTACGAACTCTCGCCACTATCCGATGCAATATCGATACATGTACTGAATCTCCTGTGGCGGTAGCTATGCCCTCATTTGCAATCTCCTCGACCTCGTCCATAGCATTTATCTACAATTACATAAAAATATTGATATTAGAAACCATAAGCTAACAAGAGATTGACATTCTATGATAATTTTGACAATTTAACTTACCCATCGTCTCTCATCTATCCCTCTTGGTACATATCGGGATTGTTGTGAGCGAATCTCGATTTCGTCGACTGGAGGCGTAGTTTGAGTGATTATCCAACGTCTGGTAATCCCCCAATACCATTTAATGTAATCAACTTCTTCCATCGGAGGATAAAGCTGATTGGCAATATGTTGATGTCGATCATTCCACCTGGCAATGAATGATTGATGTGTGCGCTGCCAGTCAATTTGATGTCCACCTTTAGTCGCCTTTCTCTTTATTTTTTTCGACATATTGTGGAGCATGTTGCGCGAGTCCAAACTGTCTAAACACGCGATCGGGTACGTGCATCTCCACAATCTCGAAACAAACGAGAGGAACTCTGGCCTTCCATATGCCGTGTCCCTCCATACAAATCAGCGGTAGACGAGGTAGGTGAGGGGTGTATGGTTGCCACTCGAACTGCAAAAAAATCCAAATGTTAATATCTCTTTGAAATATATTAATATCATAGAGTACTTCAATTCAAATTCGATACCTGAAAAATTTTCATCCGGTCGAGCTCTCCTCTGTAAAAATCTAATTGCCTAGCCGGGGTCTCATCATAGGCTTTTGTGACATTCCATCTGCAAGAAACGTTTTTGTTCAAAATGTTAAATTTAAAATTAAATACAAATGAGATTCAATTTGACGATTTTTACCTGCAGCCTAGTGGAATATGTCCATCTAACTCTCGGATCTCGCATAATCGTGGTTTCAAAACCAATCTTTCCCATGCCCAAACTTGTAGCAATGTTAAACAACCCTTGAGCTCCTTATTTTGCATTAAAGCAACCTTTGACATTTTTCGATATAGGTATGTTAAAACAGCACTACCCCAAGATAATGTCCCGCACACGTCGAAGTCTTCGATAAGTGGTAACCACCTAGCGTGAGTTCAAATACGTTAGTCATGTATACTAAGAATAGTGAGCAAAAATCAATACTTAATGTTTACTTACCTCAAATGGACTTTATGTTTACTTGAATCGGGAAAAAGAAGCGTCCCGATCATGTGCATAATATATGCTCTCGCATGCTGTTGGATCATCACTTCAGGTGCATCTTGTGGCAACGGGTTTCCAAAACTCTCCTTAAGCCACTTCAATCTAATATACTCTCCAGGCAAGGACTCCGGAGATATTCCTAACAAAGTATCACATATGTCTCGCCAAACATGCCTATCAGTCCCCGTGACACAAGGGCCATCAATGCGAAGACCTAGGATCACTGCTACATCCTGGAGAGTAATAGTTGTCTCGCCGACACGTAGATGGAAAGTGTTAGTCTCCGGCCTCCATCTATCCATCAACGCGTTAAGCAGTGCCCAATCGAGCTTCATCCATTTCAATTTTGAGCAAGTAAGAAAACCAGCTTGGGATACTAGGGCAATGATGCGAGGATCATCAAGTGGCCAGCGCGTATGTCCAAGGCTATGATCAATCATAACCAGCTCTTGTCCTCTCTGCACATAAATGAAAACCAATATTAGATTATAAAAATGAATAAGTAATATGTGACTGTAAATATGTTATCATTACCGATGTAAATGATATGCTCTCCGAACGGTGGCGTGACTGATCATAAAGGACTTCATCATTAACCGGTCCGGGAAGCATCGTGTATATACCTGCACATATAACGGTAACTTATGAGTTTCTGCCAAATCAAATACATATGAACAATGTATCTACTTGCTAAATCAATAACATATAATGATGACATATCATTAATCTAATATTTTACTTACAAATTAATTGCTATCTACTTGCTCTTGATGGACAACGAGACCTATTATGTCCTAATTGATTACATTGCCCACATCGGATTCGTGACGCTACTCCTTCACGACCTTGATCCATGGTAGATCTAATGCGTACGGATTTTGGTCGTCCCGCTTGTCTTTTGTGCTTAGGTGGTAATATATAAGGTATATACAAATCCGGCCAATAACGAGTATCATCGGGAGGATGAAAACTCTCCTTATAAGCCTTCCGATAATGATTTGTTGAATACCAAGCTGAGCAATACCGGTCATAAGGCAATCTAGCACCACCATCTTGATTGGAACTAACCGCTAAAACGTGTTGACATGAGATTTTCTGTAATTGTGGTATACTACAAGTACAACTGCACTTCTGATCGTCGAGATGAACGGTGTATGTACCATCACAATCTTTAACCTCCCACTCATTGTTATTGAATTGTTCGATTCTACATGTTCTCACAGCCACAATCCTTTTCTGCTAAATAATCTCATTTTTTGGAGTGTACTTACTCGTCCAATTTGCACTATCACTACGCCTCTTATTAAAGTATGCATTCAATCTATAAAATGTCCTTGCAACTAAGGCTTAAATTGGCATAGCACGGGCACCCTTAAGTACGTTGTTGAAACTTTCGGAACAATTACTTGTCATCATACAATATCGTACTCCACCATCTTTACATAATGCCCATCGATCTTCGTATTGCGGCTTCAAGTTTTGTTCAATCCAATCGTGGGCTTCAAGTGATATAGATTTAATTTTCTCTCTACAATGCTCATATACCAGTGAGTCAGTTGCACAACCGGCTTGCCATAATAGATTTTGTAAATTGACCTCTCCATGTTTTTTCTTAAAATTAGCTCTTATATGACGCAAGCAATATCGGTGATGATGTGGTGCACTCCACCCTTCGTGCAAGGCTCGTGGAATTCCTTTCATCTGGTCAGAAATAAAGGTAATAACTCGTGGACTTTGAACAGTCGGAATATATTTGTAAATACATTGAAAAAACCGCTTCCAACTCGATGTATCCTCCACCTCCACAACTGCAAAAGCTATAGGAAATAGCCCACCGTTTGCATCTACACCGGTCGCAACCAAGAGCACTCCTTTGTACTTGCCATATAAATGTGTTCCATCGATACTTAAGAGCGGACGACAAAAGGAGAACCTCTGATAGCGGGCCCAAATGCCCAAAAAACCCGTATGAACCTCTCCATTCTGGCGCAACCTCCTTAGACACTATGTCATATATGGTACCCGGATTTTTCCTCATAATTGCTGAAAGGTAATGAGGAAGTAATTGGTAAGATTCCTCCTAATCTCCAAAGATTTTAGTCAACGCCTTCCTCCGTGCATCATATGTTTTAAACTTGGATATTGTTATTCTTTTCATATCATATACCCTTGTAATTATCTGTCCTGGAGTAAGATTAAGTTCCCGCCTAACTTCGGGCATAATTAGCTTTGTGATATAAGAGGAAGTCAAAGTCTTATGATCATAAGTTACAGTCGGATTATAACATGTATGGAGTCCGCAATAACTAGAGATCATAAATTGGCCATTAAATTTTTTCCTAACAGCCGCATTAAGTTTCCATGGACACTTTGAATTTCTATCATCTGCAACACTTGTATTCTCTCTTTGACCTTTCTCATTAAAGTAACACTTTACATGATAGCTAGTTGTGTTGCTTTTCACCGTCTTGAATTTGACCCGGTTTTTGATTGCTCATTCACGTATAGCGAAAATTAATGTTTCCTTGTTCTCGAAAAGTTCTCCTTTTTTGAAAGTAAAGTCCTCGGGTCGATCGAAATTAGGACCAGGATCGACGAACTCAGCTTGTGAGGCATTTATCCACTCATCATTTTGAAACTCTTCTGGCAACGGCTCTTCAGACTCTACATAGTCGTTATTTACGCAATATTCATCCATCCAACTTACGTCATCATTGTTCTCTCCAATTGCATACTGCATACTATCAAGACGTTCGTCCTCTTCAGCATCTTCAGTATCATCATCGGCATCTACATCCTCATCATTATCATCTACTATTATAGAACTCTCCGGTAAATCAATTAAAACATGACCCGGTGAGTTGTAGAACATGTCATTTGACATTGCACCCGACTCATTTTTTAAGCGCATGGCACTTTGAGATAACGAGATTTGATTTTCAAGCATGCGGGAGAACTCTCCATGAGCATAAGAAACTTCAGCAACCCCAGACATTGGAATATTTTCAATAAACAACTCGATTGATATTTGTTTTTCCGCAAATGGTATCATGTTATTCAATTCTTCGTCATTGGTGGTCTCTACAGCAATTGTTCTTTGATCATTTATTGGACAATTACAGAAGACCTTAATGGAATTTTCGACATGATTAATTCTAGTAACTCTGTATATTTGCGCCATCAATCTATCAAAGTTGCAATTTCTCGACAACATGAACATTTTCCTAGAGCCTCCATCGTATATAGGCATATTATTCATTCCAACGCTCAGTTTTCCATTGAATAAGCAAATAATCGGTACTCCATTCGCCATTTTAACTGAAGCATTAAAAATTAATCATAATTATATACTTCTTCTAGATATAAAAATTCATGGAAAAATAAAAATTCAGTTTTTCATAAATTCATCATATAAAAATTATATTTTTTTCCAGATATTTAATCATAATTATATATTTCTTCTAGATATACAACATTAACTAAACAATACAGATAAATTTATGGAAAAATAAAAATTTATACCTTGATTAAATTTCAGATCTCCTCGGCCTCGTAGAGAAGAGACGACGTCGACGTCAAATTTGAGGGAGGAAGAGGTGAGTTGGGTTTAGGGGAGAGAGATGAGGATTGTGGGTCGGATTAGGGATTGTGGGTCGGATTTAGGATAGATGGAGATCGGGTTTGGGACGTTGATCGGCTTGGGAGAGAGTGAGAGCTCGGGAAAGAGAGAGGGGGAGATCTGGAGTTGGAGCTCAGGAGAGAGAGAGGGGGGGGGATCGGGAGTTGGTGCTCGGGAGAGAGAGAGGGAGATGGCGAGAGAAAGAAATTGATTTCAGCGAATGTGCCCTAATTCGAGAGTCATATATAGTCTGCAATTCTACGGGACTAGTAGTCCCGTAGAAATTGTAGAGCCTACATATGTTATGACAAATCCACGGGACTACTAGTCCCTTGGATTTGCTGGGCAGGGCAAAAATGGCTCTGCAAAACGTACGAGACTACTAGTCCCGTACGTTTTGTTAAGACAGAAAATATACGAGACTACTAGTCCCGTATATTTTCTGAGCTCGCTAACCATTAGATTAGTTGGCTCTAAACATACGAGACTAGTAGTTCCGTATGTTTTCTGACCCTACTTTTTCAAAATCGACCTCTTTTTGGCCTATTGGCCAAACAGATGTCTATTTTGCTAATTATCGTGCAAAGTGGTCTATTTTGCTATATATTTTATAAAAACGGTCTATTTTGCAAAATTTCCGTCAAAACTAACATGAAATCCATAATCTAAGGATTAAAACTATGGTAACAATATGATCAGTACATATTCGGAGAGTTTGGATGTGTATCCGAATATTTCACTACAAAACTATATCCGTAACCATATCCTATTGGTTATAGATTTGAATATATGTATCCTAACAGATACAGTTACGCATATTTCATTAGATGCAAATACGGTTTAGCACCCCTATTGCTATGCCTCTGCGTAACCCTCATCCATGATAGGTAGAATCGAATGTTCGAAATCAGACGAGATCGAATGTTCTCTTCTTTCTGGACTGGAAGACAAGACAGCCTGGCTCGCAACCTGGCATATGTCGGTCCGACTATCAATGAATGCGTGTAAGAGGTTGGATAATGAGTCTTCCAAGTGTTCTACTTCTGGGCTCGGTCTGCTTTCCATTCCCAGAGAATTGAGAATGAAAGCCCACTCACATACCCAAGAGTTATGTGGAATTTGGATCAAATATAGCCTGTATCAATCTAAACAGTAGTCCTCTGCCATGTCTTGGGCAAAGTTAGTATTGATTGGATTTTTTTCACTAGTCATGGACATCAAAAGCAGTCCAGTATGAATCTGAAAAAAGGGTTTGCATAATGTGAGGCCTTTTGTTCATTTGTATCAAGCTAATATACTGTAGTAAATAATGTCTTCTTTGTGCTACAGCACATGGCTTGAGAGAGAGGGAGAGC
>NC_033798.1:99586288-99603103 GCF_001876935.1 Asparagus officinalis | reverse complement strand
TCAGCGTCTGATAATAATTTTCTTGAGTAGTTACTTTTGACTATATGCTCATTGACATTCTTTATAGTTTGTACAATCTTTTTGATTTGCTAATTCATCTATTTGGACGCTGCTGTAAATACAATAATGTTTGCGCTTATAATTAGACATGTGATTTTACCCCCTATGTTGTGCGCAACGGAAATTTCGACAGCACCTCTGGTGCATAACAAGAAAGTAGATCTCAACCAAATCCCTGTTACACAAAGATAACAAGAACCAAAAGTGATATATCTCAACAAAATGGGATATACACTCTTCCTCTCATCAGTTTTAGGACTGACTTGTCGAGGGAATCTAAACAAGCTGTTACAAATCACAATAAGACAACGAATTTTTACGTGGTTTGGTAAGTTGTCTACGTCCACGGGACAAGGAGGGGGGAGATCTACTATTAGAGGGAGAGAGAACAAATAGGGTTTACCATCACACAAAATCTCACAAATAAAATCCTCAAACAATCTCTCAAATCCCTCACAATTTCTCTCTCAAAAGGACAGCCGCCAAAACCAGTCGAAAAGCCTCTACGATTTTCCCCTGCATGCTCTTGCACAAAACCCTAGAAGAGACAGCCGTGTTTTTTCCCCTCTGCACTTGCGTCAAACCCTAGGAGAAAAATAGGGTTCCTATTTATAGCCTGGTCCCTCTTGTGATAAACACGTCTCGTGATAACCCCCACGTGCTTAGCCTTTCACGCAAGCTTAGCCTTTCACGCGGTTTTCCCCCGCTGCTCGTGAGTGTGGCCCCCACAAGCAACAAAACGCGTTCATAATTCTTCACCTCGGCGAAGTTTTTCCAAAATTGAGCCGACACCAAAGCATCCAAATGTCCCACTTGTTGTGTCCAGTACGAAGTGAAACAATTTCACGACAACAGACTTAATCCATAACAAGTCGAGAACCCAAATAAGAATGCGAACAAACTCCAAACGTCGGTATCTACTCTCAAATCGACTGTATCATAAATGACTGCCTACGTATCCCCTTGCCCAGGGTATCAAGCTTTCACATAGTTCATCCAAATGGTCGCGAACGACCTCAATCAACTAGAAGAGTTCGAAACCCTTCTCCAACATCACCAACAAATCTGCGACTGATAGCTCTCCTAATGGCCCCAAAGAGAAACAACCCAAACACCTCCTCCTGAGGTGAACCAATGGTCATAACCAAATCTGAACTATGTCCACCAACTGCACTCGAATCAACCAACTCATCATCTGCATCCAAACCAACATGATTCCTAATTTGTGTCACCTCAGCTAGAATCCCAAATGATGCAGTATGATCTGAAGAACGTGGAGGAATCTCCACTCAACGTGAAGTAGCATCACACTCCACCTGCTGCGATATCCCAACGATCCGATCAACACTCTCTACCTGTCGAGAATCAAAAATGACATACCCATTCAGAACAAAATCAGAGTTTCTCAACTGATAACCAAACGAGCCTCTGAATCCTAAACGTGTAATCTCACATTATCGATGTGATCAAATGCTGGGTAGCCAAACATCCGATGTAACCTAAAATCTGAAGCATCTCCATCAGATCTAAAATCTCTAAACGCAACAGTCGACAACCTATGCATAAGATGACCCAAAATGTCGAAGCCCGATTTCCATAACCAATGCTCGACATCAAACACCGATCCTCCTTCAGAAAGGAACAGCTCACCAAATCTGTCATCTTATTTCATCGCCCTAATGTTTCCTCTCTAATGAAGTGTCTTTAACTACCGTGAGCTCGGCACAAACGCAGAAAAAAACCCCTATCTAAAACAAAAAGACGAGTTACCTTTCTGCCAACACACTTCCTCCAACTGTTATTGACTTCTAGGACTTCACACAAACGGGACTTGGTTGCAACCCACTAATACCTAAAACAGTCACAAACATAGGAAACTACATACCTATTACCTTCCAATGATGCCCCTTTGGAAGGCCCCAAATGCCTGAATGAACACCCCTTAGAAGACCCCTCGATCGATGGATAGAAGTGCCAAACTTCACATCGGTCTTCTCGCTCATACCAATGTGTTCATAGGATTTCAAACTGCAGGTCAAAACACTTCTCAACAAACAATGCACGGTACCAATAAGCAAATATCCCAGCCTCAAACAACGTCACAATCTAGCCAAATCCCAAGAAGTCATCAACTCTCTATCAATTACCGTACTTCCAAGCAAATAATACAAGTTGCTCTTTCTGACGTCCTTCATCACAATCATGGACCTCAATGTGACAATCAACAATGCATCCTCTAATGTCACCCGATAGCCTGTCGCCTTCAAAACTCCAAGTGAAATGATGTTCTTCTTTAATTGCGGAACGAATCTCACCTGATCCAACTCCCGAATCACCCCGTCACACATCTTAATCCGAACGATATCAATACCACTAATAGAGCATGCATGTTCATTACCCATGAGCACGCCATCCCCTCTTTCCAACTCTTGAAAGCTGGAGAATCAATCCCTCCTAGGACAAATATGGTAAGAAGCATCCGAATCCAATATCCATTCTGTAGAGTTAGCAACACAAACTGACGGTAGTGCAGATAACGAATAGCCTAAAGAATCCGAATCTGAATTGTTAACACTAGACTTGATAACATTCACCTCTGAAGTTTGTATAATTTTCCCCTTATTCTTCTTGGCTCGATCTAACTTTGGGCATTCGGCTTTTCAATGTTCATCCTCTTTACAAAAGGCACACTAATTTTTACGAACTGCAAAGTGTGCACTTCTAGACTGCGACCTCCTACTACGGTTTGGACCACGGTCTTGGACTGCTAATGCATCTCCCGATGCCTTCTCGGAGGGTTTGTCAACACTCTTCCTTAACTCATAATTCACCAACGCTGAGGTCACCTCCTTGTAATTAACAGTCGTTCTTTCATTAATCATAGTGAGAACAAAGGTACCATAATCATCCTCACGCAACGAACACAAAAGTAGCATCGTCTTGTCTTCATTCTCAACCATGATATCCACATTGATCATATCCGAAAGCAGCTTTGTAAAGTTGTTAACATGCTTCCTAATGAAAACTCTCCTCTTCATCTTGAACTGGTAAAACATCTTATTCAAGTAAAGCCGATTCTTAGTAAGATACTTCTCATTAAACGTTTCCCATAATTTCTTCGCCGACGTCTCGTTCATCACATCATAAATAAGATCCGACGTTAAGCATGACCGAATAACTCCACAAGCCCTACTGTTCAATTTTTTCCAAACATTGTCCTCCATATCATTAGGTTTCTCTTGTAACTCGAGAGTCTCCTCCAAATTCTGTACGTCCAACGCATCCATCACGTGGCATCTTCACAAACCAAAATTGATCTTGCCGTTGAACTTCGGAATATCAATCTTTGTATTATTGATGCTCAGATTTTGTATCACCTTCGTAAGATACGATCCCGATGTGCTTGCTTCTCCCATATTGTTGATCTAACTCTTCAAATGAGAATCCTACAGCGAATTCTCCAAAACGAACCTCAAGTCGAACCCGAAGCTCTGATACTACTTGTTGTGCGCAACGAAAATTTCGACATCACCTCTGGTGCACAATAAGAGAGTAGATCTCAACTAAATCTCTGTTTCACAAAGAAAACAAGAACCAAAAGTGATATATCTCAACAAAATAGGATATACACTCTTCCTCTCATCAGTTCTAGGACTAACTTGTCGAGGGAACCTAAACAAGCTATTACAAATCACAGCAACACAACGAATTTTTACTTGATTCGGCAAATTGCATACGTCCACATGGCAAGGAGGGAGGAGATCTACTATTAGAGGGAGAGAGAACAAATAGGATTTACAATCACACAAAATCTCACAAATAAAACCCTCAAACAATCTCTCAAATCCCTCACAATTTCTCTCTCAAAAGGACAGCCGCCAAAACCAACTGAAAAGCCTCTGCGATTTTCCCTGCATGCCCTTGCACGAAACCCTAGAAGAGACAACAACGTTTTTTCTCTCTGCACTTGCGTCAAACCCTAGGAGAAAAATAGGGTTCCTATTTATAGCCTGGTCTCGCTTGTGATAAACACGTCTCGTGATAACCCCCACGCACTTAGCCTTTCATGCAAGCTTAGCCTTTCACACGGTTTTCCCCCGCTGCTCGTGGGTGTGACCCCCACAAGCAACAAAACGCGTTCACACCCTAATCTCCTCAGATGGTGTATTGACTCATGCTATTGGTGAGCTACTTGATCATATACAAGGGACATCGCTATACTGTGTTTTGAGGTGTGACCTTGATCATGCAAATTCTGTGCATCTCCCATACTTTCTGCATGTGTCCAATGCCAGGAAGTTTCTTGCAACATCTTCCAAATGCTGAGGGGTGGAATTGCTGTAAGGCTATGAAATTGTTTAAGCACCCAAAAGAAATCTTCAAATGTTGATAAGGGCATTCTTTCATCTTACACTTAGGCAGGACTTAATATACTCTGAAACACATTACTTAAAGTAACCTTCCTAATCAATGTCTTCTCCTATTTATAGGTTAATAATCTATGAAGAATTGTAAGTCTGTTTCGCTTGTCGTTTAACAAATGATGGAATTAGGAAATAGAGGGGAAACATGCTACCTCCAATCAATGGATATGCTATTTCAGAGGGGATTGCTTAGCAATTTGCATATTTAATATATTATTATTCATGTTTTAAGATAGACTTGTGCTATAATCTATTTCATTTTGGACTATGTACTGCTAGTTATACATAAGATGGATAAGCAAATTGAAGATCCAATTTATTTGGTCTTGATCTGCAACATCTAAGGTACCTAAAAAAGAAAGGGTCATCATTTAGAGGTTTTTTGGCAGCAAAATACTTTTAAGGAAATTATTGCAAACAACAAGACAAATATTTTAAATAGGGCCGTGGTGTAAAATTTAAACTTGCCATAAGTTGTCATCAAATGCTTATCATCTTAACACTTGCAAGATTGCGAGAGAACTCATCTTCTCTTGGTATTATCGTTCTTTTAGAAACTTCAAAGCAGTTTCTATAAGATGCACTGTTTAGTTTGGAAAGGACAATTATGATGCTCATACTATTTAGTCTGGACAACATCTATTTTCAGATGTGCCTTTGCCATCCTGGAGATTATCTACTTTCATTTAGCTCCTTCGAGCAGGGACAACACAGAAATTTAGGGGCTTAGTCAATAACTTCTGATTGGATAAAAAAAGTCTTTTCATCAAGGATTTCCCCTTTTTTTTTTGTGAAACTCTGTTGCAATTAGCAAATATAAGGTGCTAAAACACATTTACCTTCTTCCACAACTTCCTTTTCCCATTTCCAGTTTTGTTTTGTTGTACACTATATTTTTCTTTTTTCCTTCCTGCTACCCTTTATTTTTTATGCATTTGGTTCTTTACTTCTTGGGCGAAATATAAGAGAATTGGTATTATTCACTTAGAGATACTTCGTCTTTCTTTCAGGGCTAGAGTATATCATCACTAGACCTTAACTCAATGGTATATAGTTTTCCAAATTGTGAACATCAGATGCTAACTAAACCTGAGTCAAGGAAAGCTTTAGCTCGCGGCACTAGATCACTACCTGTCCCTTTTGCCTTGCTTTTGGAAGAAATGTTCTTAGGAGAAAAGTGTCTTGTTTATGAGATTAAGCTATCTCTAAAAGTAGTAACATGATATTATACATAATGACAAGGCAAACAAATGTCCCTGGAGAGCACCAGCAAATTGGTAGTGTGCTTGCAATATACAATTGCCTCTTTCTTGAGCAAAAATATTCTTCTTTCATTTAAGTAATGCTATTTGACATTCTTATGATGATAGTGCTATCTTCTCTGTAGTTGAATAATGTAGTGCTACTAGATATATGGAATCTATCATGTAGTCTACTGAGAAGGTGTAATCTCTTTTTTGATTGATTTACTAGTTAATTATGTAGTAGGTATAGCACTACAATACGGATATGGGACAAATTATTCCGATTGTGCACATTCTGGGTATCTGATATCTTTTTTTTAATAATCATTTTTTATAGCAGAGACTTTTGTGCATATGCCACATGTATGGCTCAGTGAGATGACTTTGGCATGATACATCTAATCATATAAAACCAACAAATGTTAGTAAGGACATTCTTTTATCCATAAATTTAGTTGAGTTAATTTGTTTCCTTAATCCTCTTAAAGTAAATTAGTTTAGGTAACTTCTTAAAGAACCATATGCTTTCTCTTCTCTCATAGGATAATGATCATTGCAGAACTATGGACTCCTGCTTTTTCGTTCTATCTCATCAAAACTAGTTTTGACTTATATTTGAAGTGCACAGGGCATCTACAACTGGAGGGCCTACCAACCAGTTATAATTAAAATTGGAACTGGGGTTATGGACTTCATGATATATAAATTGATATCTTGAAGAGATAGAAAAGTGGAAGAAAATCATCACAGGGCAATTGTGGTTACTTCAGAACTATATCATGAATTCCTGCGTGCATGATGAGACATTTGACTCGATGTATGTGAAGAAATTTTATCAGCATTTTCCCTTATTTTCAAACTAACATAAAATTGCAAAATCTAAACTGAAGGTCAGATACTCTTTGAAGCTAATGTTATATGGGTAACTCAGACGTCTTGATGCGTAAATAAAATTCCGGAAATCAAATTAACCAAAAACCCTAAGCTGTTAGGTCTTACTCTCAATTTTCTATGTATGTTTGTTATTATTTTTGTTCGTATGTGATTAGTTTAGCACTCTGGGCCTAATTTTATGAATTATGGTTTCATGAAGCAGATATTTAATGAATTCTTGCACAAAGAATATGGAGGCCCTGGAACTCTAATGGTGGAGCCGTTCACAGACATGTTGCTGGCTCTCAAGGAGAAGAAGCTCCGAGGAGCTACAGTAGCTGCAAGGACAGCATTATTGTGGGCACAGAACTATGTTGATAAAGACTGGGAGATTTGGAACTCCCAACCATCACAAGTGAACACTTCAGGTCCATATTCCTAATCTCCTGGTAAAGTTTTTGCGTACTTGTCATGATTTTATTGTGGACATCGGATTTGGCTAGCTTGTCAATGATATAAGTCCACACATTGATTTCAATTTAGAGAACTGTCTATTTCCATTTTGGAGGCAATTGAAGTGGATACATCATATAATTAATGAGATATTATCTCATGATTAATTTATTGACATCTTTAATATGAACTGCATCAGTTAAAATCTATAATTAAAAAAAAAACAATTGTTAGTCCAATCATATTTTCAGTACAAATCGAGTAGGGTCGAAAGATCATCTCCAGTTAGAGATCAAATAGGAGTAATTCGAAAGCATTTACTCCATCCATTCCAATTTTCAAGGGGTAAGTTAAAAGATCAAATAGGAGTTTTACTATTATCTTACAAACCACTGTTGTTGCGGAAACAGCTATTGTGAAAACCGTCATTGTGATAGTTGATTGTGATAGTTGAAATCCTACGTACCATTTACCTTATCTCTTGAAATTGGAATTGATGGTAAAATTGGGTTAACTGGACCTTATCTGATTACCAATTCTTGATATCTTAGATAAAAGGAAAAATATGATAACAAATTTTTTTCTAAAAGCTCTCTCGAAACAACATGTTGAAGTGGCACTTGGTTACCCAAAAAGTAGTTGAAGAGTTTCTAAGAATAATTTATATCTTCTGCTAGTTTTAAAATCTCTGAGACCATCTAGTTTTAAAGCCTCTGAGACCATCCTGCGTTTGACTACCAGTTCTGTAAAAAAGAAACAACCGTACAATAATCCCAGGCATCACAACCTCTTATGGATACTGATGTGAAATCAGTTTTTCACTTGTCCACACTGTACACATACTGATTTCATGAACCCCATCCATAACTAAAACTCTATGAGAAAAGAATTCCTCTTCTTTCTTCTAGCAAACCTTGAAAGCATGCATCAACTGCTCAGCTCACACTCTCTGAGATGCTCTGCAGCTTCGGCCTCCAATGCCTAGCTCTTGATCCTGAGCCCGCTGCTGCTGTACTCTTTTGCCCATCTCGTTCTTGGTTTTCTTCCTGAAATCATTTGACGAATGAATCAATTAATCAACTCTTCGAACTCATCTATTCAACATTTGGAACCTGAATCATGAATCTTGAGTTTTTCTGTACCTGGTGATTTACTATTATATCTGATTCCATTACGCCTGCTGGTCCTGAATCAGTTCTTGATTGCGCCTGCTTTATCTTCTTTAGCTTCCTAGCCTTCAATGCCTTGTTCACCTCTGCGCACAATGGGGAAAAAAAAGAAGAAAGACTTCAGTCTCTTAGCAAATTGAGGAATGATGGTTAATACTAGAAGTTACGAACAGCAATCTACCCAAACGAAAGCTGAGGGATTTGAAGTACCTTGGGAGGTAATGAGGCGATAAACTTGGCCAACCAAGAGCATATCTTTAGGCTTAAGTAGCCGAACACGAGTAAATCGAACATGGCCATTACTATTCTCCTGTTGCTTCTCTTGAGCGACACAGATAGTCACCAAAGCAACATGATGACCAGGATTGCTCTTCATGATCTCCTCAGCAGTTGTAGGCCAATACAGCCTCTCTATTCTCCCGTTTGGATGCTGGATCACTACTGCTGATATCTCTGCAGCTTGGCAATTTCCCATTGCTCTCTCTCTCTCTCTCTTTCTTGAGAGTTTGGAGAATAACAATGATGGTGATGATGAGGGAGAGACGAGGAATGAGAGAGAGAGAGAGAGAGTTTGAAAGAAGCTTTCAACCAACTGAGGTTGGTGTTTGTTGATGGTTCTTTAATTTTTTTTGTTCAGTTGCAGTGCTCTGTGCACTTTCACTTCCTCTGGGCTTTATAAGGTTATCTAGAGGACAGTGTGGGGATTAAAAAAAAAAAACAAATGGCGATAGTTTAAGTTTAGGGGGTGACATATTTAATGAGGTTTGCACCTGTGCCCTTCTAAAGTTGTCAATTACAATGGAAGCTTCTTTCAACATGAACTTGTTATAAGTTACACCATTTACATATTTTCTACAGTTATTCTTCTGCACTTATATCTTTTGAGATGATTTGTTTCCAAACACTGCCTTATAAAAGTTAATTGAGTACTTATCTTAAGTTAAGATTATATTTTATAAATAAACATACGAAATTTCTTCATCTTTTCCCCTTTATTTCGTTCTGGTTTTATCTCAATTGCTTATATAAATAAAAATAGCGGTAGTTCTGAAGTTACGTTCTGCAAAATATATAATACATAAGACAGATTATTAGAGGCCTTTCTATTTTTTTCCCCTCCATTTATGTGTAATTGTTTCCATCAACATTATAGTTCAATCACATGCGCGCTTTGATAATTCGATTTTATTTAGCTATAAACAAACAAAAGTGCGCGTTAAGTAAGGCACTACACTTAAATCAAATAATAAATATAATGATCTCAATATTCCTTTGAAATAAAAATCTAATTCTTTGGGATCTCAGGAAATCTAATTAAATCGTCGTGCAGTTTCAAACTTAATTGTCTTTCCTTTCAATTTTAAGAATAAAAATAATTCAACTCATAAAATACGTACTTGGCGTTTGTGTCACACGTCTAATTAAGAAAAATATACGAATAAAAGCACAGAAAAAAAATTACAATTTTAATCTCTTGAAAGCCTTTAAAGTGGCCAAATGATGCTATTTTTCATGTAATAGATTATACAAGTAATAGTCGCATGGTAAAAGAAAAAAAAATATGCATGACGTTCAAGTTAATTTGTTAAGTAGATTGTCGATGAGTATTGAGTACACATGTAGTGAGATCCATCTTACTAGTTACAAGTGAATATCATAAATTTTTGTTTTTTAATATTTTTTTTAAAAAATAAGTCGTCACCTCATATTTATTTATCTAACATTTGTTTATCTAACTCTTTATTTTATTGTGGTATCACAAGCATAATGACTCATAAACCAAACCCAAATCCACAATAGGAGGAATGAGATCGGAGTTTCCAGGTGGGGGAAAAATATTTCCCACAGTTCTCTGCTGATTTATTTATTTATTTTATTTAGGAATGATCTATTTATCAATCTACATTATACACTAAATTTATGAAGTAGATGTCATTATTCGCAAATTGTGACGTTGGCAGATAATTAGCTAATTGATCTTTCATCTACTCTATACTGTCAATTATCCTTTTTTGCCCTTTGCATTTTTTCTCCCATATTTCCATTTAAATTAACAGAAACATCCAACTTTACTAATAAGGGTGTTTGGTTGTTTTCCGGGAAAAAAAAAAGAAATGAAAAACACACATTTCCAACCCATTTCAAGACATTTCAGCACATTTCCCGTTTTTCTTTTCTTTTTCCGTTTGTTTCGCAATAAAATCCCTACCACGTCACATTTAAAGAAAATTCAGCCGCAAAAGTAATAGTGTTTTTAGTAATTAAATATTATTTTTTAATCACCTATTTTCATTTCTTGTGTTTGTTTGAATATAAAAAAAGAGGAAATGAAAATCAACCGCAAAAACAATAGTATTTTTAGCAATTAAATAATATTTTTTATTCCCAACCGCCGTTTCAACACTCCTTTTAGTAATTAAAAATTATTTAAAGTAACATTTCTAAGTGTTTTTAGATGATCTTTATCTGAAATGAGTTTTTTCAAAAATCTAACGTGACATGTTTATTTCTTTAAATCACAAAACGAAACAAAGGTGTAATTTTAAAACCTGTTGAAACCAAAATCTACATAACCGGAGAAGATTTCTTGATGATGGCGAGGGAGTGGGTTCTCATTTTTTTTAGCAAACAAACAGGCTCTAACAGTTATTCGTTTATAATTCTATCAAAATTGCGGTACTTGCACAAAAGGCGAAGCTATACCTCCGCTACATGAGCGGTGTTTTAGAGGGTATCAGTCGCAAAAATGTCAATTTAACTTATTTTTTATGTCACCACTTGACTGTGCACGTGTGACGTGTTCATCGAGTTTCGTGCGGCCACGAGCAGGGAGTAATGCTTTGCGTGCACCGATCAAGCAGAAATCACCGTCATACCCGAATTCCGATGTCCAGCTGGACGTCCGATCATGGACTGGCCCTCAATGCATGACCTGGTCAACCCGCCACGTGTGATGACGTCGGCGAGCTCCGGGCGCGTGAGATTCGTTTTCAGGGAAGTGGGGACCACACCCATCAAATTGTGGAACCTGTGTTGACTTTGCGCTTTTTCACTCCATGCTGTTGTCTTCTACTCCTCTTTTAAAAAATTGGGAAAAAGCCTGCCATCTAACATTATATGAGTAACTTAATTAATTAGTAACAAAACTTACTGAAAGGTTATGAAATTTGATCGTGGGGCTAAATATCATACACCCCCTACCTTATTAGACAAACTCTCTTTTAACTTTCAAAATATCGGGGAAAAACCTCCTTGAATTTAGGGGTTTTATTAGAAATTTTTCTTAAATTTAGCGAGGGTTTTTGATTAAATCTCAAAGTTAAAAGGGGTTTTCTAATAAAAATTAAAGGAAAAATTGCTTCTAGCCCCCAACTTCCTTACAAGTATTAAGCCCACCCCAAGACTTTTTCAACGCTCACAAAACCCTCAAAAACAAATTCATAATTCCCTGAGCCCCAAAACACAAAACCCAAGAGTTTAAAACATGTGAAGATCATAATACACACACACTCTCTCTCATAATGTTATTGTGATTATTTGAAATGAGTTTTTTTTTTTTTTTGGGGGGGGGGGGGGGTATCGGCAGCAAAGAAAATTACGATTTTGAAGACAATGATGACGAGTTGCGCGTCAACCCCCTTAAGTTTCAACCCCCTTAAGTTTACATATTGTTGTAATTTTTTTTGAAATCAATGACTTGAGATTAAAGTAGAGTATGTAAATTTATATATTATTGTTATTTCATTGTAATACGTTTGTTGTTAAGCTTATAAGTTGGTGATGAAGAAGATTACGTGTTGTTTTTGAAAGTTACGAGTTGATTGTGAAGTTTACGAGTTACTTGCCAATGGTACATGTTGATTGTGAAGCTTACGAGTTAGTTATGAAAAGATTACGAGTTGAGTGTGAATGTTACGCGTTGGTTATGAAGGTTATGAGTTTGTTGTAAAGGTTTCGAGTTGTGAATGTTATGAGTTGGTTGTAAACCTCGACAATAAGTTGATTGTGATTGTTGTTAACTAACCTTCACAACCAACTCATAACATTCACAACCAATGTGTATCCTTCACAACCAACTTGTAAGCTTGACAACCAACGTGTATCTTTCATAACCAACTCGTAACCTTGACAACCAACGCGTAACCTTCACAACCAACATGTAACATTCACAACCAACTCGTAACTTTTTCACAACTAACTCGTAACTTTCACAACCAACACGTACCCTTGGTAATTAACTCATAAACTTCACAACCAACTTGTAACCTTCAAAACCAACATGTAACCTTCATTCACAACTAACTCGTAACTGTCACAACCAACTCATGACCTTCACAACCGACACGTAACCTTCACAATCATCACGTATTCTTCACAACCAACGTGTAATCTTCACAACCAACGTGTAACCTTCGCAACCAACTCGTATCATTTACAACCAACTCGTATCCTTGACAACTAACGTGTAACCTTGACAACCAACGCGTAACCTTCATAATCAACTCGTAACATTCACACCCAACTCATAATCTTTTCATAACCAACTTGTGCTTCGCAACCAACACGTACCCTTAGCAACTAACTCGTAAACTTCACAACAACATCGTAACATTCAAAACCAACACGTAATATTTATTCACCACCAACTCATAAGCTTAACAACAAACTTAATACAGTGAAATAACAACAATATATAAATTTACATACTCTATTTTAATCTCAAGTAATCGATTTAAAAAATTACAACAATATGTAAATTTAAGGGGGTTGGCGACGCAACTCGTCATCACCGTTTTCAAGATCGTAGTTTTCTTCGCCGCCGATGACGAACGAGAGAGAGAGAGAGAGAGAGAGAGAGAGAGAGAGAGAGAGAGAGAGAGAGTATTATGGTCTTCACATGTTTTAAACTCTTGGGTTTTGTGTTTTGAGTCCCAGTGAATTATGAATTTGCTTTTGGTGGTTTTAGGAGTGTTGAAAAAGTCTTGGGGTGTGGCGGAATACTTGTAAGGAAGTTGGGGCTAGAAGCAATTTTCCCAAAATTAAAAATTATTAGAAGATTTTGTGATACTCCCTATGCCGAAGGAGGGGTTTTCTAATAATTTGAAAGTTAATGGGAGTCTTTCGATAATCGTCCAAAGTTAAAAGGGTTTTCTAATATTTACCTCTTTGATCGTGTAAGACTACCTTATGTTAATACAAGAAATATAACGGGGGAGTTATGACAATGTTCAAGTAATAGAACTTGAATGGCTTATGATAATGATGTTAGATTGACACAGTTGCAAACAAGATGTTAGGAATATTTCGGCCTTTCAGAGAGTTCAACATTTATTAGGTATATCTACGCTTGGCGTAAGGAGACACTAGGCGTTCAAGCCAGTAATTTCTATGTGATGAAAATAGTAAATCCAAAGCATTGAATGTAGAAAACAATATACGAGTTTATGCTTTAGTTAAAATCTATCTAGGATTTCGTTTCAGAAAGTCCGTCATATCAACTGAGAACTGCCTTTTTCTTTTTGGGTATGATGTTACTGAAGCACGATAGCTATCGGCTTTTGATTGATTGACTATGTTAAATATAGGGCTTTTAATCAGTGATCTGATTCAGACTATAATATGATGTCGTCACAATGAGGATCAAATATCGGACCATGGATCGTTTGTGGTGAGTGGAGTTAGATTGTTAGGCTCACATCCTAACGCTTGTTTAATTTATTGCAGCGGATTGATCTTGATTCTCTTGAGGAGATTGAGGAAAGTTATCCTTCGTAAAGTTACTGCATGTGAACGTATGTTACGTATCATGTCATCTCTCTCTATCTTGTAACAAAATTCTTGGGGAATAATAATTAACAAAATTCTGATTCCGTAGTTTACACTATCTTGTAACAACTTGATCTAGTGATTCTCATTTATTTTGGGTTGGGACTCAGGAGTGCTTATATTTTATTGTTAGATCCGTGGTCGGTTCTGGAGCTCTTCCCTTTTGCAAATATACAATGAATTATACTAGTAATCTCTTTGCCAATCATTGCTTCAACACTAATAAAGTGCATCGATCGCTCACTGTTAATTATAGATTGTAAGAGAATCTGCCTCTGCGCATTTAGCCGTTATCTCTTTTATTAACGCTACAATGTCGTATAAGCTCCATGCTTTCTGATAAGTGAATAAACAAAAATCAAGTGCATGCCCCGTTATAAAAGAGAGAGGGAGAGAGAGATTCATTTACTTCTTATTTCAGAATTCTGAATACTTTTTTTACCGAATACATATCGATTTTTTTTTTTTTGAACTGAAAAAACAGGGTTGAAGGCCCTGCTCATATAGGGATATTATTAAGAACCAAAACAGTTACAAAAGAGCATCACAACTAGGTGTAGAACCAATGAGAGTGCAGCAGATAAGGAGCGGACATATGTCGTCACCTACCAAGCTGAACCCGCAACTATACTACAGATGGAAAGTACATATTACATACTTACATAAAAAGTTAATAGCAGCCTACTAGAGAACATAACAAACTAGTAGAAGGAGAGAACATCAACAGTTTTTCCAACATTTGGGAAGATATCCTTATCCAACAGAATTTATGGAGTGGCCTGGGTTAGAGAACATGGGGAAAGGTTGTCCCGAGATGCTTTGACATTCTTGTTTGCAAGCTCCTGTACGATGATAGTATTTCGATATCATCGAGTGTCGATCTTGACACAATCTCTTCAAGAAGAGAAGCATCATGCAATCTCAATGCATCCCCTTTTTGCATGTTGTACTTTAAAAAACTGGTCAATTAATAGACTCGATATTCTTAATCAAAATGAATTTGTTTTAATAAGTCGACATAGAAAAAGGGTTTAAATTTTCTTGGACGGTGACGATTAGAATGTTAATAGTACTCAAATCCATGTGACAGAGGACTAAACAAATCCTCATAAAATCGATCGACAATAGAATCTCATATAAAGCTTTAGTCTTCTACAAAGCCAAAACCTGCGGGTTTAAGTCGTAGTTCATTGAATGCCATTAATAGGAGACCATGTGAAATGTAGGGCATCAATCATTGAGGGGTCAATAATACCATGAGACTTCTTTTTGTTCAAACATAGACCAAGAGAGGGGTTATAGCCTAGATACCTAACTCTATTATCAATATACATAGATTAATGTACTTAATATAATATAGTTTAGGGAAGAATATCAGTATGATAAAGAGCTTATGATATTTTATTTTTCATTTTTTATTTTGAGATGAGATAAACGATGGGAACTCAAAAGGAATGAGTCCCCAACCACCTTGCGTTACTCGTAAAAATGGATTGGTTACACGGTTAAAGATTACACTCCCAATCTTAGAGTTTTACCCGCATTGTGGTAAAGAGTTACGAACTTGTATTAGTAAATTAATGCGACCTCATATACGTAAGATGGTCAGAGCTCTAGTGTGTATTTGATATATGTTTGCCGTTAAAGTTTACTTTAGTGTCAAAGTTGAGAATATGCAAGACCTCAAGTTTAAGACTAGTGTTGGGAATTTTAGTCTCCTCGCCAACTACGATCTCTGCAGCTCGGAAGCTAATCCACACAATAAGATAGAAAATAATCGTAATCAAGAAGAAATAACATCGAGATTTACGTGCTTCGGTCGACCAACTTCGACCTACGTCCACAGGCAACAATACGAGAAATCCACTATGTATTAGAGAGAACTACAAGAGGAATCACTCAACTCTCGTCTATCAATCTCTCAACCTCACATACATAATCAACTCTTATATTATCTCCAAAACCTTCTCCTTACAATCTTTTGAACGGACAAAGACTGTGAAACCCTCTCCTAATGATGTAATCTTTTGCAGGGATAAAGACTATGAAACCCTCGCCTCTCGCACAATATTCCTAAATCAGGCTACGCCCTCTGCTAACCCTAAATTACAAGAGTATTAGCTCTCTCTCATCTGCTTGGTTTTTCCTCCAACAATAGAATAATATATATAGGGAAACTAAAACCCTATCTCTAGCCTAACTTACTAATTAGAATAGGATTCAAACTCCTAATCATGATAAAACCCAATCTCTTAATCATGATAGATCTCTAACCCTATCTAATGTTAGTCTAAGTGGTGTAGACCAAAAGCTGGAATCAAAAGAAGAAGGAAACAGTCGAAACACTGGTCGGTCGACCGGAGGAGGATATCCAGTCGACCGCGGAACCTGTAGAAAACTGAGGAGAAAGCTGCACTCTGGTTGGTCAACCGAATTGTGATATCGGTCGACCGAGAGTGGCATCCGGTCGACCGAGGTGATGGTCCGGTCGACCAAAAACATGCACTAGATCCTGTAGAAAATTAGCGTTCTGGCCGGTCGACCGAACACATTGTCCGATCGACCGGAATCAATTTTTCAGGTTTCCTATTTTGTTTAGAATTATGTTTCCACCCAGACTGCTATATATTCTTATATGTTTCTAGGGTTTATTAGCTGACGAAAAATAGAAGTTTTTGATGGCTATTTGAGATCCAATTTCTTAGAGAGAGAGAGAGAGAGAGAGAGAGAGAGAGAGAGAGAGAGAGAGAGAGAGAGAGAGAGAGA
>NC_033798.1:99535993-99586280 GCF_001876935.1 Asparagus officinalis | reverse complement strand
GAGAGATCCAATTTCTTAGAGAGAGAGAGAGAGAGAGAGAGAGAGAGAGAGAGAGAGACCTATTGTGAACATTGTAATCTTCTTCAATTAATCAAAGAATTGTATGGTGTGGCTCTCGAGGACGTAGGCATGTAGCAGAACCTCGTTAAATCTGGTATGTTCTTTCTTGTTCACTTTCCTGCAAGTTTTTCTTTGATTTGTGGTGATTTTCCTACTTGCTCAACTCTCAAACACAAGATCCTAAAGGGCACATATTTGATTTGATTGTTTCGAATCCCCAACAACTGGTATTAGAGCTTCGTTCAATAAATTTGTGAAAGAGAGTCATGACAGAGGAAAGCAAATCTAAGATCGAGAAGTTTGACGGTTCAGACTTCGCCTACTGGAAGTTGCAGATGGAGGACTATTTATACCAGAAGGACTTGTATCGCCCGTTGATGGGCAAAGCTAAGAGAAAGAAGAAAGAGGAGTCAGACGAAGATTGGAAGATACTGGATAGGAAGGCTCTAGGGAAAATCCAATTGTCGCTCGTCATGACAGTCACCCACAATATTTTGAAGTAGAAGACGATGGTGGGGCTTATGAAAGCACTTGCGAAGATGTACGAGCAACCGTTCGCCGCAAACAAGGTGCATCTCGTCAAAATCCTCTTCAACCTCAAGATGGAAGAAGGACGGTCCTTCACTATGCACCTCAGCGAGTTCAACATAATTGTTGATCACTTTATCTCTGTAGATATCACGTTCGATGACAAAGTGCAGACCCTATTGTTACTATCGTAGTTGCCGGATAGTTGGACAGGTTGTGTGACGACAATCAGCAATTCGGTGGGGAAGGACAAGTTGAAGCTGAGCGAGGTTCTGAGCATGATTCTATTCGAGGAGGTTAGAAGAAAATCGTCCGAAAATGAAGGTTTGAGTTCAGCCCTAAATCTCGAGCAGAGAGGTCGAAGCCAGAAGAAGGGTAACCAGAACAGGAATCGGTCGAAGTCAAAGAAGAAGAGGTCGAACTCGAAGGTTAAACCTATCAAAGAGAAGTGTTGGAACTGTGGCCAGGAGGGCCATATGTCTTCAGCTTGTAAAGCATAAAAGAAGAATGCGAATGAGTAGGAGGTTCATCTCGTGCAGGATACCTTAATTCTGGCTATAGACAATGATTCTGATTCTTAGGTCATTGACTCAGGAGCCTCATTCCACGCCACTGCTAATAAGAAGCTTCTTCATAACTATGTACCAAGGGACTTTAGGAATATATACTTGGAGAATAATGAACCCTGTAGTGTTGTTAGAAGAGGAGATGTGCAAATACAGTTGAAGGGCTCTAAGTAGAATCTGAAGAACGTGAGGCACGTACCTTATTTCGGTTGGCCAGCTAGTAGCAGAAGGCTATGTTTCGATATTCACTGGGGATTCGTGAAGGATCTCAAACGGTACTATAGTTGTTGCTCGAGGCAATAAAACAGGAACTCTCTACCTCATCTCACATGCGAGTGACACTCTCGTAATTGCAGCTGACAAAGAGAGTATGGATCTATGGCATAATAGATTGGGATACATGAGCGAGAAGGGGATTAAGATTCTACGTTCACAGGAGACGCTAAGCGGTATCAATTTCGTGAAAGTCGGTGTTTGCGAGGACTGTATCTTTGGGAAGCAGAAGAGAGGTAGTTTCTAGAAGGGTGGAAGGCCACCTAAAGCTCAGAAGTTAGAGTTAGTTTATACTGATAAATAGGGTCCAGCTAGCGTGTCTTCTCTTAGCGGTTCGGTGTACTATGTCATCTTCATCAACGATCACTCGAGGAAGGTGTGAGTATACTTCATGAAGCACAAGTCAGAGGTGTTCGACATCTTCAAGAAGCGGAAGGCCATGATGGAGAATGAGACAGATCTGAAAGTGAAGTGTTTGAGATCAGACAACGATAGAGAATACGAACTGGAGGATTTCAAGAGGTTATATGTGCTCTAAATAAAATTCATTTGGAGAGGACTACTCCAGGGACACCACAATAGAACGGCGTCGCAGAGAGAATGAACATGACACTGACGGAGCGTGCCAGGAGCATGCAATTACATGCGGGTTTGCCTAAGATATTTTGAGCGGATGTGGTGCATACAACAACTTACTTGATTAATCATGGACCATCAGTTCCATTGGATTACGGGATTCCAGAGGAGGTTTGGAGTGACAAGAAGATCAATCTCTCACATTTGCGAGTATTTGGTTGTGTGGCATATGTTCATATTAGTGATCATATCAGGGACAAGCTAGAGGCTAAGTTACAGAAGTGCACATTTATTGGATACGACATTGATGAGTTCCGTTATCGTCTTTGGGATGAGAAGAACTGGAAGATCATCAAGAGCAGGGATGTTATATTCAATGAGGAAATGATGTATAAGGATAGAGATAGTGCCAATGATAGCCAAAGCAGTGAGAGCATCACTACGGATACAGGTGGATCCGAGTATATAGATTTGGAGGAACTTCCAGATAGGGGCGACAAAGTCAATTCTGACCGAAGAACGGAGGAGACTCCAGGTGCAGAGATGACTACCCAGAGCGTGGAGCTTAGGAGGTCATCCAAGATACCCAAACCGAATCCTAGATATCTCTCATTACTTGATCATTTACTTTTGACAGATAGTGAAGAACCAGAGTGCTATGAAGAAGCTATGCAAGTGAGTGAATCTCAACAGTAAGAGCATGCGATGCAAGAGGAGATAGATTCTCTACACACTAATAAGACATGGGAGTTAGCCCAGCTACCTGCACAAAATAAAGCCTTGCATGATAAATGGGTCTATCGGGTCAAGCAGGAGAGTGATGGAAGCAAAAGATACAAGGCAATATTAGTCGTGAAGGGGTTCTAACAACGAAAAAGAGTGGACTATACGGAGATATTTTTTTCCCGTTGTGAAGCTCACAATCATCAGAGTGGTGTTGAGCTTAGTAGCTGTAGAAGATCTCTACCTTGAGCAGTTAGATATGAAGACTGCTCTTCTTCATAGTGACTTGGATGAAGAAATCTATATGAAGAAACATGTTGGTTTCATTGAAGAAGGAAAAAAAAGATGGTGTGTAAGCTTAAGAAGAGCTTGTACGGATTGAAATACGCTCTGAGACAGTGGTATAAGAAGTTCGACAACTTCATACAGAGCAATGGGTATAGGAGATGCAATTCAGATCATAATTGCTACTTCAAGAGGTTCGAGTCCAGCTTTATTGTGTTATTATTGTATGTTGATGACATGTTAGTTGAAGGACCGTGTTTAGAAGAGATAAACAGATTGAAGAAGCAGTTAGCAAACGAATTTGCTATGAAGGATCTGGGTGTAGCGAAGCAGATTCTTGGGATGAGAATCAGTAGAGATGAAGCTGAATGGACGTTGAGGTTGAGTCAAAATGAATACATCGAGAAGGTACTTCAGAGATTCAGCATGCAGAATGCAAAACCCGTTGGCACGTACATTGGAAGTCAGTTCAAGTTATCTGAGAAGCAATCACCTAAGACAGATGCAGAGAGGGAGCATATAAGCAGAGTGTTATATTCGTCGGCTATTGGGAGTCTCATGTACGCGATGGTTTGCACGAGGTCAGATATCGTCCATGTAGTGGGAGTTGTGAGTAGGTTTGCAAGCAATCTAGGAAAGCATCATTAGGAGGCCGTGAAGTGAATATTGCGCTACTTGAGAGGGACTATGGACAAGACACTATGTTTTAGGAAGAAGGAGTTGGTACTACGGGGATACGTGGATATGAATTTCGCCGGTGATCATGATACGAGGCGGAGTACCACGGGGTATGTTTATACCTTGGCGTCGACAGCAGTGAACTGGGTCTCACGTCTGCAGAAGATTGTAACATTATCTACAACTGAGGTTGAGTATGTCACGGTGATTGAAGCAAGCAATAAGATGATTTGGTTGACAGAGTGTCTGGAAGAGTTGGATCTGAAGTAGGGAACATAGTTCTTTATTATGATAGCCAAAGTGCTATACATCTTGCCAAGAATCCAATATATTATGTCAGAACGAAACACATCAACGTACGATATCATTTCATACGCTCACTGATCGAGGACGGAAAGTTACAGCTAGAGAAGATTTTTGGGAGTCAAAATCCTATTGATATGTTGACGAAAGCAGTGACCATTGATAAACTGGAGTTGTGCGTAAGTTCAGTTGGCCTTCACGTGTAGGAGATGAAGGCGGAGCCACACCAGGAGGATCGGCGGGGGGGGAGGGGGGAGCCACACCAGGAGGATCGGCAGGATCGCCGGGTTTGATGATGATTGAAGAATGGATGTTTTCCGGGTATGAGAAGATGCTTGCGACGGAGGCAGGAGTTCGGGAGAGCTTGTTGATGTTGTTTTGGTCTTCAAGTGGGAGATTGTTAGTCTAAATGGTGTAGACCCAAAGCTGGAATCAAAAGAAGAAGGAAACAGTCAAAACGCTGGTCGGTCGACCGGAAGAGGATATCTGGTCGATCGCTGACCCTGTAGAAACCTGAGGAGAAACCTGCACTCTGGCCGGTCGACCGAATTGTGGTGTCGGTCGACCGAGAGTGGCATTTGGTCGACCGAGGTGATGGTCCGGTGACCGAAAATGTGCACCAGACCCTGTAGAAAATTAGTGATCTGGCCGGTCGACGGAACACATTGTCCGATCGACCAAAATCGGTTTTTTAGGTTTCCTTTTTTGTTTAAGATTTTGTTTCCCAGACTGCTATATATATTCTTATATGTTTATAGGGTTTATTAGCTGACAATAGAGGTTTTTGACGGCTCTTTGAGATCCAATTTCTTAGAGAGCGAGAGGCCTATTGTGAGCATTGTAATATTCTTCAATTAATCAAAGAATTATGTGGTGTGGCTCCCGAGGACGTAGGCACGTTGCCGAACCTCGTTAAATCTGGTGTGTTCTTTATTGTTTACTTTCCTACAAGTTTTTCTTTGATTTGTGGTGATTTTCCTACTTGCTCAACTCTCAAACACAAGATCCGGAAGGGTACAGATTCGATTTGATTGTTTCGAATCCCCAAACATCTAATTCTCATGAAGTTATACAAGAATCAAAGACACAATCCTAACATCTAGAATTCAGTGCCAAAGTTTAGAATTAAGCATGAGCTCCATATTTGAAATTTGGACTGATCTCGACCAATGAGTCTTCATTGGTACATTGTCAAAGTCAACAAACAAGATGGACTATAATAATATGCTTTAAAAAAAGGTTAAACATCACAATATTGATGCAAAATCATTGCTCTATAGATATATAAATGTCATATATCTAATTACATATCAATTTATCAATTTCCCATAAGGTACTAAATCCTAATACTTTTTAGTTGTCGTCTAAATTATTTGAATGGATGCGAGACACTTCTAAAAATGTTCATCTTACTTCAGATCAACTTCATGACAACAAAAGTCTTCACAGTATATATGTCCCAATCCATGCGAACAAAGTAGCTAGTTCCTAAGTGGATTTTACCAAGTGGGTGAAATAATTTTTATTTCTTAACCATTTTCTAAAATAGATTGAATAATAGGTTCTAACCATCGAAATATTGTAATATAAAAGTGGAGGAAGACATCAAATGCTTTTGAAATCAAACGCTTTGCTTAAATGGCTTTGTTCATTGACATTCCCCCCAATAAGTAAGATGTTGGATTTGACCAATATACCTTGTCTCATTTGAAGACATGGTAGTGAGAATAGACGTTATATATCCTGAGTTATATCACATATGAAATACCTTTTGTATTATGTGAAGATCGATCGCTTCTAAGAGACATTATTGTCTACCGAGAAGAGAGCTGAGCTTTCATAGGGACAATTTATGTCGGTAACATAGTTTGGACTTTGTGAATGGTCTCGAGCCTATGGCGTACTTTTGGCAAAGCGGTGCCCTATCATGATCTAGTTTCAAGTTATATTTATAGGTCACTCCAAAATAAATTATTATCTCATAACGCTACCAACTACTATTTGATGTGACAACATCCACCAACTTGCAAAGAGTCAAGTGCACCACAAGAAAAGAGGCGATGGGGCTAGATACAAGAAATAAACTCGTATAAACAAATTTTGCACATCGTAATATGATATCTAAAGCTTTTAAGTCCACTGTCCCTAACCTTTTTGATACATAAAAATGCAGTGTTGCTCAACTATACAGTGCTTAAGGGTTTATAACGTATATCCATAATTTCCGAGGCAATGCTGGATATGAGATCCACTTGATTTGAAGTTTATCGCTGGTTTATCTCTTCATAGCTTATTTTGCGGGGAAAAGAAAAAAATGAATTGTTATCTTATATCCTTTTGTTTCCAATTTCGAGCTAAGTACGTACTCTCCTACAATTAGAAGTTCTTGTTTTTTTTTTTTTGGCCATCCTAACGTTGTAAGGACTGCGCTCTGAAATGATCTTTAGAGGAGGCTGACACTTGGGGATCACGACACGTAAGGATGCTATACTCTTCGATCATCTTTCTCTTTTGCTTCCATCTCTTACCGTCATTTCCCCCAAATTAAACAAAGTGAATTCTTTAAGTACGAGTAACATTTCAAATATTAATTAGCTATACTCAAGAAAGGTATTCGTATATATTAGATAGAACCTCACATATATGATATATCACCCACTGAGGTTAAAAGTATAGTATAAGCAACTCTTCACTATGTTTCGCGAGTTTCCTATAAGTGAATACATTCCTCATTGAGGGTTTCTTCTATATTTATTTGGGACAAATCACATGAAATTCCCAAGAGTATTCAGTGTTTTGCATTAAACTCCCAATAACTTTTGAAATCGTACTGAACCCACAATAATTAGAATTGCAGAAAACCCGATAAGTTTGTGCGTTTTGCAGATAACTCCCATAACAGTGTCGTTCCATATTTAGAATCTTAATGTGTTGCCAACACAAACTGTGGATTGAACCCATCATGGGGGTTATTTGCAAAACACAAACTTGTTGGGGATTTTTTGCAATTCCAATAGTTATTGTAAGTTGTTTGGGGGTCTGGTACAAAATTCTGAAAGTTCTTGGGGAGCTAGTATAATTTTACCAATTTATTTTCTTTTTATTTTTCTAAAATACCTTCTCCGAATAAGTCTTGATTGTTCCGATAACAAAGTCTCTGTTCCGATCAATTCTTTCTTTCTCCAACTCTGCTTTCTTGCTCATCAACTACACTTCCCATGTTTGGCTGCCATGAGAGCTCTAGTAACCTCTGAGATTCAAATTATTAAAAAAATTATAGATACTCTCATGGATGCAAAGAATGAAGATCGAAACAAAGTTAGTTTTCTCCTATTTTGATGTGAGAAGAGAATTCAAAAAAGAAATCAATGAATTCAATCCACTTCGTTGTAGTTTTTGCAGCTAAAATAGTGAGAGAGAAAAAACAATCATTACTTAACCATAATTTTCCACATAAAAATTATGATTTCTCTTAGAGTAGAAGTCATATGGACATGCAATATAGCTAGCGTTATACATTTTATCCTCTCCTCTATCCAAAACCAGTTGAGAAAGTCCTTTTTAACAATTATTTGTTGTTTCGTAGACTATTGTGATTCATTTCAATTATGAAATTAACTATATTTATATAATGCACAGTAGATGACGCAGCACAGATCTTGGAATCCTACATGGGGCGCTTTGTATTCACGATAAAAATAATCTTCAAATCCACGAAGAACCTCAAATCCACGATAAGATATAAAAAAAGAAAAGTCATCAATAAATGTTATACAATCGATTTTAAATATAAAAAATAAAATAGACTCCTAAATCCTAATATAACACAAATAATTAGAAATAGGAAGTATCAAAACCTAACACAAAAGACTCACTATGATTGAAAAAATTATTCACTCAAATCTGACATCAAATCTGATTTGTTTACCAATTCAGACAGACTCTTTATTTGTTACTAAATTATCAAAAATATTATAAAATGTCCAATATCTCTCAATTCGGAGAGAATTTCTGAGCTTTGCAGACTGAATATCTGCAGGCTTAGTTGATTCTGTCTCGAAAATATACGTAAATTTTATATATTATATGTCTAATTCAAATATATGAATTGGGAGATACAACTCTTTCTACCTGGAGTATATTCCTAACTAGCCAACCATGGTTAGCATAAGCCCAGCTATGATTTATTGTTTTTAATCCAAACCCTAAAGAAGGACTTATATTAACAGATAATGAAGATTTGGGGAACTAATCAAAATATGAGTTCGAGGGACCAATGTCAAATTACTAAAATGTTAGGGACTAATACAAAAAACCCCTAAAAATAATAAAAATTTTCAAATTCGTAATCGAGCTATAACATTTGTTTGAAGAGTGAAAAAAGAACAAGTAACCAAGAACCGAGTGATGAGATGTTGAGGTGAATGGGAGACATTGAGGAAATTTTCAAAACAGCCTCAAAAAGTTTTTTATTTTTTAAAATCAACCCATTTTTTTTATCAAAATCGATCTATTTTTTGCCATGTGAGCTTAATGAAATTCCTAAACAGTCGGGGTTGCAAACCCTGACTGTTTAGGACATGAAAATTTCGGATTTAAGGGTTCTAATTAGGGTTTAACACCCTCCTAAACAGTCGGGGTTGCCAACCCCGACTGTTTAGGAACTTCATTAAGCCCACGTGGCAAAAAATAGGTCGATTTTGATAAATAAATAAAAAGTGAGTCGGTTTTAAAAAATTAAAATCTTTTTGGGGCTATTTTGGAAATTTGTTCGGAAGACTTTACGTGGGTTCAACTGTAAGAGATTGACTGCCACGTGTAGCTTAGCTAACCAGGGCACTCAGGTTCCAGGCTTCACTTACTTGGCCAGCCAAAAAGCCGGAGACTACGCGCTACAAACACAAAGATAGCGTGTCAGTTTGATTTGCCATTATCTTCTCATAAATTCGACCCTTGATATATGCGAATTCTATGTGCTATTGTCTCCTCTTAAATGCGATGTTCGATAATTTGTCAATTTCAAATTTCTATATCTTCTCACAAATGCCATTAATTTGTTGATATCCATCCATGATAATATTATAGGGCCATCTATGGAGTGTCCCTTCCGGAGAATGGTTTGATCATTGATGAATATAAGTCTCCGTGAAAAAAATACAGTTTAATGATGTAGGACGTTTAAAGGATAATTTCATGGAGGATTCGAAGAATCACGGGCTATATGTAGTATTGACTTCCGTAAAAAAAATATTCATATTTTTCAATCCAGAAGACGAATTCTGACATATTATATATGTAAATCGTCTATCTCGACGAGACGGAGCCAACCAGATTGTCAATTTTTTAAAATCTCATCAGTAATACCCAGTTTTGACTGAAATCCGAAAATAATCAGAGTTTAGTTTATTTTTAGTAATAAAGTTGGAGTCTATTTAGATTAAGAAATAAATTAGAGTCAAATTAGATTAGAAAACAAATTCAATTTTAATTCATGATTTGTTTCCTCTATTATAAGGAGTCTTTTTAAGATAGAATTTAATACTTTCTATTTCTTTGTAATTCTAGTCTTACTAGGAGTCTTATTTATTTTTCTATTTAAGAAGAGACATGTAACCCCAAAGGATAACATCTTTTCATCAATAAAATTACTATTTCAATATTTTCTTCATAGATTCCAAGTTCTTTGTGAATTTGGAGAACGTTTTTTGTGGATTCAGAGAACACCCTTGGTGGATTCCAAGATTATCACTTTCACGATGCGACAAGTTTCTTGTACGCAAACTCACTTTGTTTGATCCAACATGAGTTTGAGGGGGGCTGTTAATAATAGTGTTAGTAGTGGGTTTTTAGTCCCACGTTGGTTGTGAGAACACACATCACCCTCCTCTACTTGTATAAATATATGTGCACACTTAATATTCAACTTAAGGAAAATTTACCCAAGACTCTTTCTCTCTTACTTTAACATTTACAAAATAATTAACAGTAAACGGTGAAGAGGTTTCGAGGGGTTTTGAAATTTACGAATTTATGAAATGAAATATGTTGTTGCTAATGTTGAGGTTTAGACTATTGATTCCTCACATTTAACTTAACTTAAGTGATAACCTCGGAATCCACTAAGGGTGTTCTTTAGACGTTGAGGTTGAGTCAGGCTGAATACATCAAGAAGATACTTCAGAGATTCAACATGGAGAATGCTAAGCCCGTTGGCACGCCCCTTAGAAGTCAATTCAGGTTATCTGAGGAGCAATCGCCCAAGAAAGATGCAAAGAAGTAGCATATGAGCAAAGTGCCATATTCATCAGTCATTGGTAGTCTTATGTACACGATGGTTTGCACGAGACCGTATATCGCCCATGCAGTGGGAGTTGTGAGCAGGTTTAAAAGCAATCTGGGGAAGCATCATTGGGAGGTCGTAAAGTGCATATTGTGATATTTGAGAGGGACAACGGATATACTACTATGTTTCAGGAGAAAGGAATTGGTACTATGGGGATACGTGGATGCAGATTTCGTCAGTGATCATGATACGAGGTAAAGTACCACTGGGTATGTTTATACTTTAGCGTCGACAGCAGTGAGCTGGGTCTCACGTCTGCAGAAGATAGTAACATTGTCCACAACTGAGACAGAATATGTCACAGTGACTGAAGCCAGCAAGGAGATGATTTGGTTGATCGGATGCCTGAAAGAATTAGGTTTAAAGCGGAGAACGAAGTTCTTTATTATGATAGCCAAAGTGCTATACACCTTGTCAAGAATCCAGTATATCATGTCAGAACGAAGCACATCGATATGCATTACTATTTCATACGCTCGCTGATAAAGGACAGGAAGTTATAGTTGGAGAAGATTTTGGGAAGCCAAAATCCTACAGATATGTTGACGAAAGCAGTGACCATTGACAAACTGAAGTTGTGCGTAACTTTAGTTGGTCTTCATGCATAGGAGATGAGGGCGGAGACATACTAGGAGGAGGTGGGATCACCGAGATTAATATTGATTGAAGAATGAAACTTTTTCGAGAAAGGAGAAGATGCTTGCGAAGATGGCGGTAGTTCAGGAGAGCTCGTTGATAGTGGTTTCGTCTCCAAGTGAGAGATTGTTGGTTTTGGATGTGTGTAGACCGAAACCTGAAGATGAAATCAACAAGCAGCTAAAAATCACAGCATCAGTCGACTGAAGACCCTGGATCAGTCGACCGACGTGACTGTAGGAAATAACCCAGAAAACCACGTTCTGGACAGTCGACCGATGGGGATCATCAGTCGACTGGTTATGTGCCACCAGTCGACCGATAGACGTGCACGAGCGACCCTTAAAAAACCACTTTCTGACCAGTCGACTGATGCACGTGCACCAGTCGACTGATAGCGGTATACAGGCTTTCCTGGTTTGAGTTGGAATCTGTTTTAAGCTAGGATTATATATAAAGCTTGAAACGTTTTTAGGGTTTATTGTACATGAAAAAGATAAGGTTTTTAGAGAACTTTAAGATCAGTGATCTTAGAGAGAGAAGCTTATTGTGAGCATTGTAATCTTCTTCGATCATAAAAGAATTTTCTGGTGTGGCTCCCGAGGACATAGGCATGTTTGCCGAACTTCGTTAAATCTGGTGTTTTCTCTTTGTTTATTCTTTTCTACAAGTTTTTGTATTTGCTTTGATTTCTTGCTTGTTATACTTTCGACACAAGATCTGTAAGGGCACGAGTTGTCGTGTTGTTTCAACCCAAACACTTTTTGTTAAAGATATTGGTGTATCTACATGCCGACGAGTCTTGAACTCTCTCATCAATGGTATGTCAGGATTCTACTAGCTTGGGTTATGCCTTCAATTGCAATGAGTTACAATTCTTTGGGCATATATAATGGGAGTTTTGTGAAACCCGTTGAGGCTCTTGATTCATACTATTTGATGCAAAGTGTTAAAAAGGAGCAACAAGAGCGGGGACGATGGAGTATCTGTGAATGTTTTCAATGAGATAAATCTAGCAAAATCTGAGATCCAACCCGGGGTTCTTAATTGCTTGAAGTTGTAACCGGTCGTTAAACAAAATCTGAGAGAATGTTTATTGAATTACGCTGAGAAATATGTACTAGGTGTTGTGCGCGGCGGAAGCTTTTCTTGTGCAATCACGAACAATAACTCAAACTAAGTCACAACTAATATGCAAACACAACCACAACAAGAACAAACAATTTACATGGTTCGGCAAGTTACCTACGTCCACGGGGCAAGGGGGAGGGAGTTCTTACTATTAGAAATCAGAGAATATCTTGCCGTCGAACTTCGGAACATCAATCTTTATGTTATTGATGCTCAGACTCTGTATCGCCTTTGTAAAAGACGAACCTGACGTGCTTGCATCTCCCATGTTGTCGATCAACCTCTGATACCAATTATTGCGCGCGGCGGAAGCTTTTCTTGTGCAACACGAACAATAACTCAAACTAAACCACAACTAATATGCAAACACAACCACAGCAAGAACAAACAATTTACGTGGTTCGGTAAGTTGCCTACGTCCACGGGGCAAGGGGGAGTTCTTACTATTAGAAATCAGAGAATACAAGTAGAGTCACAAATCTTTCAGATTAAACCCTAAAACAAAGCTCTTGATCTCTCACAACTCTCCCACAATTAGATGCAACAATCCTCTCTCAAAGACTGCTCAAATTCATCCTTGCTTAACCCTAACAAATTAGGTTTAGGGTTATATATAACTCAGAAACAAATCGGGTCAAAAACCGAAGCCCAGCCCAGAAATCATCGACGGTCGACCGCGACGGTCGACCGAATCATAAACCCGAGAGCTAAATCCTTTACAGTCATTCACGGTCGACCGCGACGGTCGACCGCCATCAACTCCGAATCCCAGTAAGTATGCGTGCACGTTTGCTGTCGACCGCCAGTCTGTCTAACTTCTGTCTGGCTGATTCTCTGCTTTTTCCTGTAATTCTTCAATTCTCCACCTCGACAAATGTTTCCACCAAAACTGACCCGATACCAAATCATCCAATAGTCCCTCAACAAGTCAGGGAACCAATCTAGAGCTGAAACGCAATCTCCCCCCCATCTGAATCAACTGATCAAACCGGTCGTATCTGAAAAACTGCCTACGTATCCTCTTGCCCAAGGAATCAAGTCGAACGTAATTCACCCAAATAGCCTCCAAAGGCCTCAGCACTAAAGGATGTTCAAAAGCTTTAAACAATGACCAAATTTCACTCCTGAAATAACTTTGGTCAACATATCTGCAGGGTTGTTATTTGTGTGGACCTTCTCCAATATGACGTCTCCATCATCCAAAACGTCTCGTACAAAGTAGAATCTGACGTCGATGTGCTTCGTGCGCGCATGATAGACTTGGTTCTTCGCCAAATAGATAGCCGACATGCTATCACAATATTCCCGAATGGTCTCCTGAGCGATCCCCAAGTCCTCCAATAAATCACGCAACCATAAAGCCTCCTTAATAGCTTCAGTTACTGCCATATACTTTGCCTCCGTAGTAGAGAGAGTCACTGTGGACTGAAGCGTGCATCACCAACATACAGGTGCACCTACTAATGTAAAAGCATAACCTAAAGTAGATCAGCGCTTGTCAAGATCTCCAGCATAATCTGAATCCACATATCCAATACAATCCTGTCCATTCTTCTCATCCATCTCCAGCATAATCTGAATCCACATATCCAATACAATCCTGTCCATTCTTCTCATCCTTCTGGAATACTAAACCAACATCCATCTGAATCCACATATCCAATACAATCCTGTCCATTCTTCTCATCCTTCTGGAATACTAAACCAACATCCATGGTGCCTCGAACATATCGTAGAATCCACTTCACGACCTCCCAATGACCCTTCCCGGGGTCATGCATGTATCTCGATACCATACTCACGGTCTGTGACAAATCTGGCCTCGTACACATCATCGCATACATCAAGCTACCTACTGCACTGGCATATGGGACCTTCGACATATAATCTCTATCCTCAACTGAAACAGGTGACATCAACACTGAAAGCTTGAAGTGGGGAGCCAATGGTGTGCTAACTGCTTTTGTATTACCGTCAAAGTTGAATTTCTTCAACATCTTCTGCAAGTAGCTCTTCTGTGTAAGTTTCAAGCTCCCTTTCACCCTGTCTCTCTCGATCTCCATACCCAATATCTTCTTTGCCTCTCTAAGATCCTCCATCTCAAACTCGGATGATAGCTCCTCTTTCAGCTTTCGAATAGCCGAAGAATTCCTGGAAGCAATAAGCATATCGTCAACATATAAAAGCAAATATATGTGCTCACCATCATGTAGCTTGTGCATATAAACACATGGGTCATATGGGCTCCTCGTGTACCCTCGGCCAATCATAAAGCCGTCGAATCTTTTATACCACTGTCTTGGTGACTGCTTCAAACCATAAAGAGACTTCTTCAACTTACAAACCAAATCTTCCTTTCCTGCAGCTTTGAAACCCTGGGGTTGTGTCATGTAGATCTCCTCATCTAAATCACCATGTAGAAAGGCTGTCTTCACATCCATCTGGACCAAATCCAAATCCAACTGTGCCACCAATGCCAATAAAATCTGTATAGACGAATGCTTCACAACGGGTGAAAATACCTCGTTGTAATCAATGCCCTCAAGCTGTGCATATCCCTTGGCAACCAATCTGGCTTTGAACCTTATGTCCCCAATAGAAGATCTCTCCTTCTTCGCATATACCCACTTACAACCAATAGCTTTCTTACCCTTAGGTAGATGTGCAAGTGTCCAAGTTTCGTTCTTCTGAAGAGACCGCATCTCCTCCTCCATAGCTTCCCTCCACCTAATTGAATCGGGGCTAGACTCTGCCTCCCTGAATGTAGCTGGAACCATATCATTAACGACCTCCACTGATAATGCATATGCGACCATGACATCATTATACCTAGTTGGCCGACGAATCTCTCTCCTCGGTGTATCTGCTGCAATGGACCCCTGAACATGACCCTGTTCATGAGTCCCATAGTCCACTGTATCCTCTATCTGCTCGGCTGTCATCTCATCTCCTCCCAGTGTCACCTCTATAGGAGCCTCAATGGATACAGTGCTCTCTGGAGTGGGTGGAGTCACATCATCCTCCACCTGCTGTGATATCTCTCCTGTCTGGTCTCCCTCCACCTGTTGAGGGGCTCGAGACCTCATCATGTATGCCTCGTCAAATGTGACATCTCTGCTAATAACTATCTTCTTATCGTGTGGATCCCATAACTTGAAGCCTTTGACTCCATCTCTAAATCCCACAAAGACTATTTTCCTCGCTCTCGGATTTAATTTACCATCACTAACATGATAATAAGCTGGACACCCGAATATCCGAAAAGACTCATAGTCACTAGCCACCGAACCAAACCAACGCTCCAAAGGAGTCTTCCAGTCTATCGCAGTGCACGGTAACCTGTTCACAAGATGGCTCGCATAAACTAACGCCTCGGCCCAAAAGGATCTAGGCAATCCACTCTGCGTCATCATACACCGCACCTTCTCTAGCAAGGTATGGTTCAATCTTTCAGCCACCCCGTTCTGTTACGGTGTCTCTCGAACTGTGAAGTGTCTTCTAATGTCGTGATCCCGACAAAACTACAGAAACAGATCACTCTTGTACTCTCCACCATTATCTGAACGTAGAGTCTTCACCTTTCTACCTGTCTGCAGCTCCACTTTCTTCTTCCACTCTACAAAAATATCCAGGACCTGATGTTTATGCTTCATAGGGTATACTCAATTCCTCCTGGAATAATCATCAATGAAAGTGACAAAATAGTTGGCCCCACCAAGAGATGTGTTCTTAGAAGGACCCCAAACATCTGTATGAATATAATCCAATGTACCTCGGGTGTTATGAACAGCGGTGTCAAACTTCACTCTAGTCTTCTTCCTAAGTACACAGTGCTCACACAGCTCCATCTTGCAGGTCTTAGCACCTTTTAATAGTCCCTATTTTGCTAATGATTGTAGGGACTTATCTCATGTGTGTCCAAGTCTCATGTGCCATAAGGTGGTAGTGTCCTCCTCTGTAGTGATAGAAGTTGTCAGACCTCTTGTAACTGTCTTGTCTTTCAAGTAGTATAGGTTGTTTTCCCTGACACCTCGCATCACCACTATAGAACCCTTCGTGACCTTCACTGTAACATCCTCTAAGATCACTCGATATCCAGCTGCCTCCAAAGTCCCAAGAGAAATGATGTTCTTCGTCAACTGCGGTACAAACCTCACTTCCTTCAATTCCCTCACTATACCATCATGCATCCTAATCTGGACTGAACCAATACCACCAATAAGACATACGTGATCATTACCCATAAGCATGACATCCCCTCTTTCCAGCTCCTCAAAGCTAGAAAATCACTCCCTCTTAGGACAGATGTGATATGTAGCTCCCGAATCCATCATCCACTCCGTGGAATCCGCATAGCAAACCGACGGTAATGCAGGGCATGAATAGCCTGAAGAATCTAAATCTGAATGCTCACCAATAGTGCAGCTTTCCCCTTATTCTTCCCGGCTTTTTCTTTCCACTTTGGACAGTCAATCTTCCAATGTTCTTCTTCTTTACAATACCGACATTGATTTCTACCAACACTCTTATAGGCATTCCTATTCTTTGACTTTGAGCGGTTGAACTGACGACGGTTTGGATCTCAGCCTCGAACTGCTAATGCATCTCCCGATGCCTTCTCGGAGGGTTCAACATCACTCTTCCTCAACTCATAGTTCACCAAAGCTAAGGTCTCCTCCTTGTAGCTGACTATAGTTCTTCCATTGATCATAGTGAGAACGAACGTTCCATAATCATCTTCGGGCAACGAACACAGAAGTAGCATCGCCTTGTCTTCATCCTCTACTATAATGTCCACGTTGGCCATATCTGAAAGTAGCTTAGTGAAGTTGTTGACATGCTCCCTGATGGAAACTCCCCTCTTCATCTTGAACTGGTAAAATCTCTTCTTCAAGTGAAGCCGATTCTCAATTTTCTTCGTAAGATATTTCTCATTGAGTGTTTCCCACATCTTCTTCGCCGACGTCTCGTTCATAACATCATAAATAAGATCCAGCGTCAAGCATGACCTAATAACACCATAAGCTCTACTATTCATCTTCCTCCAAACCTTATCCTCCATATCTGCGGGTTTCTCTTTTAACTCAAGAGTCTCTTCCAAATTCTGTGCATTCAAGGCATCCATCACCTGACACCTCCATAATCCAAAATTGATCTTGCCGTCAAACTTCAGAACATCAATCTTTGTGTTATTGATGCTCAGACTCTGTATCGCCTTTGTAAGAGACGAACCTGACGTGCTTGCATCTCCCATGTTGTCGATCTAGCTCTGATACCAATTGTTGTGCGCGGCGGAAGCTTTCTTGTGCAATCACGAACAATAACTCGAACTAAGTCACAACTAATATGCAAACACAACCACAGCAAGAACAAACAATTTACGTGGTTCGGCAAGTTGCCTACGTCCATGGGACAAGGGGGAGAGAGTTCTTACTATTAGAAATCAGAGAATACAAGTAGAGTTACAAATCTCTCAGATCAAACCCTAAAACAAAACTCTTGATCTCTCACAACTCTCCCACAATTGGATGCAACAATCCTCTCTCAAAGACTGTTCAAATTCGTCCTTACTTAACCCTAACAAATTAGGTTTAGGGTTATATATAACTCAGAAACGAATCGGATCAAAAACCGAAGCCCAGCCCAGAAATCATCGACGGTCGACCGCGGCGGGCGACCGCGCAGGTCTCGCGGTCGACCGCGGCCTAAATCATTTACAGTCATTCGCGGTCGACCGCGGCGGTCGACCGCCATCAACTCCGAATCCCAGTAAGTCTGCGTGCACGTTTACGGTCGACCGCCAGTCTGTCTGACTGATTCTTTGCTTTTTCCTGTAATTCTTCACTAGGCTTGCAGTATGATCCATTTACGAGGTTGGAGCGCTGCGTCCCTGATGAATCTAAGCGATTACATTGTTCTTGTTAACATCTAGAATTGTTTGTCATACGGAACATTGGACCACATGAAACCGGATTAGTTGAAGAAGTTTGGTAATTGAGCTATACCAGCGATGGAATACGTTTGATCCTTAATGTGGACGAAGAAGAAAAAAGAGGATAGTGAAAGGTTGGCCTTTGCTTTTGGTCTTGTTTGTACTCAAAGCTCGAGTTTGTTCATCATGTTGCGATAAAGTGACGACTGTGTTGAGGGAAAGGGGAGCTAGCTCTGAGGGATGCAAATTGCTTTCAACATTTTAGACGTGGAGCTCACTCTGTGAGGATTGCGGGTTAGTCCCCTTATAAATATCTCCAGGGACTTGAATTTTTGGTTCGCTTTGCATCATGTCTTAATTTTTAAAATTAAATCCTTCCAATACTATCAACTAAAAATTTTCACCAAAGTTCTTTCCTAAGATTGGCTCTAAGAAAATTTCACGTTCACTGAAAAATGCATGGCCGCTTAAACCAGTATTTGTAGCCTATAAAGAGGGTTGGTCTTTAAAATAGTTTGTTACAGTAGCTTTCCGCGCGCGATGGAAAATAATTTCTCTTAATTGAAATGATTCTATACTTGCACTGTTATCAAATAAGCTAGCTGATTGATCTGTTTCAGTTATGTTTCATATGAAAATGCACAGAGTGTTGTCGATCGGTGTGTCTAGAGTGCATTACCAACGGATTGATTACTAGGTCAATCAATCTCTAGGTTCAAAGATCCTGTGACCGTGGGCGTATAACTCACTGCTAAATGATTGGTTGGCAGGTTTAGGTGATCACTTCCAGCAACAATTGAAGTTCAGCCATTGTGGAAAGGCAGTAAGTAGTATCTAAGAAAGGATTGTAATAGGGAGAAAATTAGAGCTTCTTGTTGCTAAAATATATGTGAAGTTACTGAGTATAATATATACTAGTGAAATTATTCTGAACATTGAATTTTACTAGTTTTCATGCTCCTTCAAGTAAATGATGTGAGAAAGTAGTCGATATTGGGCTCCGTCGAAAATCTATATCCATTTCAAGATGTAAACTCTCCTTTTAATTACTGGCAATTAGTCATCACTTCCTCATGAACTCAAGTTTCTGCGATATGATCTATAAAGAAGGAGGCTCAAGCGTATAGGAATTATTTTCTGAATAATGCGCAAACTCCAAAGGTCTTTAATCAATGTCTCATGTACTGTGAGTTTTATGTGTTCTCTCTTAAGTCTGAACTAGTTAGAATGGGCTAAGAACTGAACAAAGATGCATGAACCCCTTGCGTTAGCATACTTTTGAGTGTGGTTGCGAAGGAACTTAGAACTCTTCAGAGAAGGAAGATATATAGAGGCCTTTCCAATGGGATGAATGGAATCATATCGGTTGCTCCTTTCCCATCCCCTTGATGTAAATCGAAGCAATCTTCTTTGGCTATGATTCGCCTTGATTCCACTAGGCAAACACATTGAGATCGACGCTCATTTTATCCGTCAACAAGTTATCAAGGATAAGACAATTCTACTTTCTCATGTATCATCCGCCGACGAGCTTGCAGATTTCTTCACAAAAGCTTTACCTGTTTATCGGTGCCAGTTTCTTGTACGCAAACTCATTTTGTTTGATTCAACATGAGTTTGAGGAGGAATTGTTGATAATAGTGTTAGTAGTGGGTTTTTAGTCCCACATTAGTTGTGAGAACACACCTCACCCTTCTCTATTTGTATAATTAATATATGTGCACACTCAATATTCAACTTAAGAGAAATTTACCCAAGACTCTCTCTCTCTCTTACTTTAATACTATCTTCTTGGCTTATAATAACTAAAGAAAAATGGAAGTCATATGAACATGAAACTTTCTTGTCTACAATACTAAACCCTTCATTTCATTAGACAAAATAGAGCAATTTTTATCGCTTACGGAGCATGAAAATTGAGTTGACATTATTATAAGAGACAAGACCTGACAATAATTAAACTGAGCATTCTGATTCAATAATTTCGTTTCAGTATCCAAAAGAAAATATAAACTCAGTTCGTACGCTTGAAGGATGGCAATGAGCTCCAACTGACTCCTTGATATATATCAGCCTAGAGCATAAAGCGGACTTAAGATAGGGGGCTTATGTGGCAATTGGCTTCCTCTTAAAAATCCTTTGACCGGGGGCTAAAACGTTCAGAGGATCGAATCTACTCTTGAGATCTTTGAATCGGTCCCATTTTCCACCAAAATGAGCTCCCCATTCCTCTTCGCTCGTCCAATATGGCAAATACTGTTTTGCTCCCATTCCGCCTCCGTCGTTGCTCAAATCACTCCTCGTTGGATTATTTATAGAAATTGGCCGTGTGTTGGGCTCAGATGTGGCGATGCTTATGACCTTTTTGTTTTGGCTAAGGAGAGTCTCGAGACATTGGGAGCCACGCTCACAAGTTGTCCATTGGAGCACAGAGACTATATATACAATGTCTTCCTTTGGATAGACTTCAGGTAGCATAACCGACATGTTTAAGTTCCACCTGAAAAAAAAAATAGCTTATTAATTAGGATTTGAACTAGACTAATTGCTCAAGGGATAGTTCCTTCTTTCAAATAATCATACATATGGCATCAGGCATATCAAGAGATATATAGACATTGCACTTGGAGTAACAAAACACCACCACTTTCTTTTCTAGTATTTGATACGTTTTAATTTGTTGAACGGACCGAATTATTTTAATTAATTTTCTAAAGCATTTCTACTTATTTTGATTAAGGAATTTGTAAGATCTGCCTAAAAAATCATTTTCATTTTTGATCATGGATTAACTGAAACTGAAGGGTATATATGAATCACATATGTCCAGGCTTTAGGTCTATTCAAATCAAAGCTGAATATATGTTCAGAATTTAGAAACTAAATTATAGACGTAATATGTAAAATACATATGCCAGAAAAAATTTGTAAGATAACTTACTTGTGCCTTAGGATTGGATATATGATTATAGGGCCACCAATGTAGGTACTTGAGATAGACTGGATGACGAGGTCTTTAAACCTCACTATTTGAGCCTTTGGTACGAATAAGTTGAACCACGGGTGTGGAATATCCCACAGCCCTCTCTGAGTGAGCTCGTCCACTGTCGCCTTCACCCGGTTGAGGAATTCAAAGAATGAGACATCAAACTCAGTCGTAGACAATCTCACTGACCCTAGTTGTAACACTAGCTGATCTAACGTCTGAGATATCAGAAAATTTTGAAGGCAAAATGGTCTAGTTAGCATAAAAGAAGGAGAAATATTTATAAGTATTAGAAGCACAAACGGAGATCGATATACATTTTGGACAAGGTTTGTGTCATTATAATATAATGCAAGCTCAATGGTATAATAGGGATTTGGTAGCTCAGTTGTGGTTGTCGATGTGCTTGCTTGAAGATTCACAAAGCCTTCGAGATAGTCAACCTTTCCCTTGGAGATGAGGAATTCTTGATCTTTTATAAACTGATCAAAGTCACCATAGATTATTTCTACCCGTTTGACCTGTATTTTTGACAAGTACGTTAAGATTTTAAACTCCGTTGCTTATTCATATACAAATAAATGAGGATTAACTTACCATTTCGGGAGCGTGCTGTAATATGATTCTGGCTCTTGTTATAATGCCAAATTGCCCAAGCCCTCCTAAGACGCCATAAAAGAGATCCGAGTTCACAAGCTCAGAGCAAGTGACTTGTTCTCCTTTGCCTAGCAGATGAGTTGTTCGTAGAAAGAATATAGAGTCAGCTGTCACACTTTCCAAAAGAATTCATAGAAAGATCGAAAAAACTTTTAGCTGTTGGTGTTAAACCTGATTTGTCTAGGATTCTGAATCCTAAATCTGAGTGAGAGATGTGATTAGTCATTTCTTTGAATTATTAGGTGAATCTCTATGATGCAAAGAAAATTATCCCTAAGCACTGTGTATACTATTCACCTGAACTTTTTTGTGATAAGAAACCTCACGATATTTTATAGAGAAAAATCTTTCTTTTCTCAACTTGGGTTAATCATATTTAAGCACGAAGTGAGTACGTCTGTTGATCTGTATATATGTCACCTTGCCAAAAGTCATCAAATGATTTGGAATTTATTATCAGACTAATTTATCCATGTAGATCGAGATGCATGGTGTCTCCTCTTGAAGATTATTTTTTAGAACCGAAGCACTTTTTTTGTGCGGTTTAAAGAAGTGTTCACTGTGAATACTCATACATTCAATTGCATGCAATCTACGATCTACACAGCTGCCTAGAAACGGAACACCAAATGAGCTAGGTAGACATGATTTTTGCCCATCCATCAAGTGGTTACAAATCAGTCAATTCTATGAAAACTTTGCCGCCACTTGATGCATAGGCAAGGGGTTAATAGCCCACGGACCCCTTGCGATGTCGTTGTTTGGTGTTACTATGCATGTAGTTTCATTGTTGCAGATAGACCTCCTGGGTTAAGTTTTTTGACTATATTACCCTGGGTGGAATTTTTGCAGATTTGGAATTTATTATCAGACTAATTGATCTTAAGCTCGTGCTTGGTTTGTTTCTCCCGGACAAACATATATTCAAGTAGACTTGGTCACAAGCTCAAGCATCTCTTTACACTAAACCAATTGTTTAGTATAGTAGTCAAGTAAAGTTTTGGCAAAATTTTTACCTGTGACTACATCTAGTTCGAGCACATTTGATATCTGTGGCCCATATCTGTATGCTTGGCCACTGACGCCAGCATTAGAAAGAGTCCCGCCGACTGTTAGATACAAATAATCTGTCCATGTCCTCGGGGTGAGCCCATAGCTCAAAGTCTCTTTGAGCACATCAACCCAGAGAGCTCCTCCTCCAGCATCAACATAGCCATTCTCTACTTTAATGAAGTTCGGAAGGCTTGTCATGTCTATAACAATACCACCGGGGGCTTGAGCCTGGCCATATGTTGAGTGGGCTGCCCCTCTTGCAGCTACTGTTACATTGTTTTGTGCTGGATCGGTGGAGATAGATTTCAGGAGGAGGGAGATATCTGTAGGACTTGTAGGCCTTAATACTGAAACCGGAGATTCCTCAATGATTTTTCCATAATCTTGAGAATAGGTCAGGGATGGAGAAAAATCTAGATCGAAGGATACATATGAGGAGGGAGAGAAAATGAGGATTGAGAAAATGAGAAGAGAATGCGGGCTAAAGGGAGACATCATTTGATGAAGGGCGCTTGTTTGAGTGCTTTTTCGCTAGGGTTGTAGTAGTAGTATCTATGCATGAGTTGAGTAACTTATTTTATGGAAGAAATGAAAATATTGTACTGTCCTTGTAACAGCTAATTCTCACATGTATATAGGATATAGAAGTTGTGTTGAAGCAAATGTTGTTCCCTTGATTTGGTGGTTGACTTTTGAATCTTAAGCTACCTTAAAGTAGGGGTTGTCAACGGATAAGGGATTTCGTCGGTGGGTCTTTGAATTTTTTGTTATACCCAGTTCAAACACCAAGTTTTTTTTTTAAAGCGTATCAGCTGGAACCAATCGTCAGGATTGCTGTCAAGTATGCAACTTGTACTTCAATACTTGTAACTTGAAGAATGGCCGGTAGAGTTCATTAGGGATCGTATATGCCAAAGTTTGTCGTTGCCAAGTAAGAAGCTTTTTGGATAACTTAATACACACTGCAGACATTCATATATACAGATACCCCCCGTACATGAACATGCGAACATATACAGGTCAGGTTTATTTCAAGAAAATTAAAGCCCACCATTTTGGTTCCGGTGAGCTGCTAGGACTCTGACCACTGATATTCCAGTCTCTCCAGTTGAGCTCAAAGCTAGGATCGGTTCAGGTTTAAACCTCAACAATCCTACCTTTAAGACTGAGTATCTCATAAGTTTATTTTAGGCATTGCTTCTGCACTCAAAGTGACCACAACGTTTGCTATCTCTTACCCTGTACTTAGCCTCCAAGGATGGCTTTTTTCCCTTATCCATGCAGCCGCCCTCCAGCTAATTCACATGGACAGATGGCAATGCACTCAAGTGGTAGAAAATTTGCATAGTTCATACCATAAGCAAGTGCCGACTGCAGATTTTGAAGCTGGCAGCTGAAGAGATGAGAAGGTTATCAAGAATGTTTTGTACTGCAATGATCATTGTTCTACATCTTCTGAGACTTCTGATGTACCGAATAAAGCGGAGGTTAACTCCACATAGCATCTTCAGGGAGTTAGTCTTTTGATATATGTTTGTTCTCCTTTCTTATTATACACAGTGTTTACTTGTCATATTTTACTCTTATGACATTAGATGATCATGCAATTACCTCCGTTTGTATCTCATTCCATACTTTAATTTATTTTCTTTATTTCTTTATTATAATAAAATTGGTTGGCAATACTTTCTTGAGAAAAAAAGTACGCCCCGTAGCTATAAGTTTCTCATATGAGATATGCCCCGACTTAATTCAGGTTATGGTGACGGTCTCCTTCAATAGATAATGTCGAAGCTAAGAATTGGTCGCCTTAGAGGAATGTTGTCGTTGCAAAGACGACGCATCTGGAGGCTTGATGTCATAAGAAGCAGCATCACAATATAGGGTACATGAACTGCTTGAAACTGGGAAGAGCCTTGGGGGGCAAAAAAAGATATAGAAGAAAAAGAATATACATTATTTCACATAGAAGGACATTATCATTGCTACGAAAGGCATTAGATCTTAGGCAAGGTATCCCTTTTACTTTTAGAGGGTACTCGGATAGCACAACAAAATTTTGAGTTTTTCTGTTTTTATGATTATTACTAACAGTATTGCTTTCCTTTGTGAGGGAGATTAGCGAAAAAATGAAGAGGAAAAAAAAAGAATATAGCTAGATTATAGAGGCTTTTCGCTAAAAAGGGCGGTATCAAACATAAAGAGATGTTTCTCCAAACAAGCATAAATTCATTCAATAAGAATTCCAATGTAGTTCCCTGAAAAAGAGGATTCCAATTTCTCATCCACAAGCAACCATCTCGAAAGCCGCATAAGGTTAATCATCCATAGGAATATCTCTTGCACGGATGCCTAGAGAACATCTCTGTCAACGAACGAAAGGAGCTCTCTTTTTTTGGGCAACAGCAAAAAAAAGGCAGCAAAAGATTAGGAAACTGAAAAGGTTTGGTACGCTCAGAGAACTTTGTTTGTAAAATGATCACAACGGTTGATATAGTGAAGTATCCCTTTGCGGGAAATATAGCTAGAGCTTTTTCTTGAATAAATACCAAGAATTGAACCACCAATTCTTCTGCTGTGGTATTCGATTCCACGTGCATCTTATCATTTGGCATCAAAATTTCCTCGTGGAAACGTCTACGGTTTAATGAAAGCAACTATAAGCCAAGAGCTTAAAAAATTGCAAACCAAAGTTGGCTGATTCTAATATCGCAAATATTACACACACTTTGGATAGAGCCTGCCACATTCCAAGGACACTTTGCATTTATAGTTTATTACAAAAAAGATAATCAGTTACAGTTGCCGTCAACAACAACTTTGTAGCGGTTGTAAAACTTAGCGCTCACTTTGATTGTATCATTTCATAAAATGACTCCATAACAAAGAGCCACGGTAGCACATATTGATGTCTTTTGCAAATTACAATCTTAAAGGTACCGACAACCCTATAACATAACTCCATGGTTCTGAAATACAGAATCCTGAATGTCCAGAATTCATGAAAACTCTTAAAATTCTAGTAACTAACTTGACATTTAACTCGAACAACGGAAAAAAGAAATTCACCAACACATCTAAAGCATCGCAAATAAGAGCGAACCAATACCCACACTCCAATCATGGAAGAAACTCGTCACAGAACATATGTGCATATGTCCAATGACCGTGTGACGATATAAACATATGAAAGTAGGATTAGTAGTCACAATATGAACATAATAAAGTAGAATCACTACTCGAATACAAGATCAAACTAATCAAAGCCTGGAGAAGTTTACAATGATGGGCAGAAGGTGAAGAGTAGCTTAGATCCACTATAAGACATAACTAGTGACAAAACAGCCTTCCTACTTCAGTCCATATCAGCTATCAAATATACAACTTAAAACATATGAAAAAATGCAACTGATAGATCCATCACGCCTATTTTACCATAAAGTTTTCCCCAGACTTGCAGCTTCTAAAGGATAGCCAACATAGTAACATCCCAAAATACACTCACACTGAAGGGAAGAATTTATTGAGGTTAAAAGGCAAAGAGTAGAACTCCTCACTCCTTGTGTCAGTCTTGAAAGATCGAAATTTATCCCACCAGTGATAACCCCTATCTTTCCTTGTTGCATTGTCATGCCTATGGAGAGTGTTGTCAAGAAAGAAAGCAACAAAGCCCGCAACGAATGGCTCAGATGAGAATATGACATTGATGATGTCATTGAACTGTAAAAGAATACACCATCAGTTCGGAGAAAATTAACCGTAATTATGCAATGAGGGCTAGGATTTCACTTACCCATCGTGCACCTGTGTGAACTGGGCCATAACCTGCAACTGCAGTGTATTCGTTGAAGTACTGGGGAACTGACAAGCCCATGAAAATTGAAAACCCTAGGATGAACTTTGTTCTGAAGCTATTTAGGTTGCAGAATTGTAGGAAACTTAGACCAACAGAGCCTGTTAATTAAAAGTAATCAGTATTGTTTATATCAACAGCTGCAATAAAATTTTTGACGTTTTTGCAATATTCAAGATATAAGTAACTTAATAAGTCTGTAGAGCAATAATACATACCCACATATGCAAAGAAAAGACAATAAAGAGCTGCAATGATAGGCGCAGGAATGGATGCGAAAACTGCCCCGAATTTACCTGAAATTGACCAAGAAAAAGAATAAACCACATCGACATATTAAGTATATGCATAACCTTTGAACCAGTACAACCATATTTATACAGAAAGATGATTTCAGATCAGAATTTCGAATTACTTATAATCTTTTATACTTAAGAGGATAAATTATATTAGCAAGTCACTTGCAAATATGTGACATCAAAGGATACCCTATTCAGAAAGTAACTATACGTAAATGGGAAAAACCAACATTTCACAGGTAGAAATGAAAGAAGAAAATTTGTGTATCAAGTCAAGTAGCAAAGAATTTGAACCCTGGCTACAATGCTGGGCGGTTTGATGTGGGCATGTAGTACACACTCAAGGAACAGATCCAGCATAGTGAGAGATTTGTGTTTTTTGTTGCTAATTCTAGAAGTTATAAAAGATCAATTCAACACTATCTATATCAAGTACAAATAGGACGAAACTATTAAGCATACCCAAAATAGAAAAGAAAATCATAAATCCTGCAGAAATTTGGACAACTCTTCGGCTTCCTACACGTGTAAGAGCTAGTAAACCTGCATTTTCACTGTTCAACATGAAACAATGAGAGCTAGCAAGCATTTCCTTATAATCATGGAATCCTGAAAATAAGTTACCATATTAATCTTACACAGATACAGTGGATCCGCTTGCCGTTCCAAATAATCCATCCAGCAAGATACCAATCCCCTATAATGACAAAAAAATTAGGATCCTTTTATACTAATAATTGAAAAGAAAAAGGAGATAGAAACTATAGAGCAAAATCAGCATAATTATAACTCATGTCAAGGCAAACACTCCAGTACCTGCCAGCCAATGCCGCGACTAAGAATTGATGGAGGCAATGGTGTGGCACTTGCATATCTTGAAACAGCAATGAAAGTACCAGTGGACTGCATGATAGAAAAATAAGATTTTACGCCGACTTCTGGACACGTACTTGATTTATAAAGAAAAATATGTTCTGGTGTGTAAAGAGTTGGGGAACATGATCAAACCTCTACAAGACCAACAAATGCAGCAGCCATCATTGCAAAAGCTTCACCCGCATCAAATGTGGGGGCTCCCCATTGAAAAGGATATGGAACTCTAATCCTAGAGACATAGCATTTTAACAGAAATCGATTTTAATGACATTAACTAGATTAGAAAACCAAATAATCAAGACACAACTATGCAAAACTAACCAGGGAGCTCCACCAACAAGCCCAGAACGATCAGTACGACAATGCAATTGAGTTTTTGCTGCTGCATGCTTATATGCACCGCCAACTGTAAGCAAGTAAGCATAGAGCCACACAATTGCCACTGAGAATATTACAGCAAACCGGTCGAATACAGGTTTCTCTGCATGTATTAAATGGGGTATATACTGGGAGGGAAGATAATAACTACGTTTAGTGAATCACAGTGTGAAGTTTAGGTAGTGCAACGAATTTTACCACATTTCAATACCTGGGAAAAGATTATCAACAGAATTATCTGTGGAAGCCCAATCTCGATACACTTGGCAACCTGGGCAAACAGAAGTATCAGCCAACTGTAACAGATCTTCTACCACTTCTTATGTAAATGATACAATAAACAATCTCAAAAGGTTCACAGCACAAACTTGTGAACAACAATGACAAGCCTGCAATTAGAAAAATAAGTTTCAAAAAACAAAATGATGCTTACACCGGGAAAGCCTAACTCATAGAGGCCAAATCCGGATAAGGCAACTAAAGGAACTGCTGATAGTGGACTCAGGAATCTGAATTGCACAAAAATAAACAAATAAATAAATGTCTATAAACAGAAAGATTGTAGATTGGTATAAATGGAATGCATGCTAGAGATTCATAACTAACCTAGTGACATTACGCCAAAGGCCACTGAATCCTACGATAATCTGAAGTGTTGAAGCTACAATTAGAGCACCCTGTGTTCCTCGCATTATACGTACGAATTTCTAGTACAAAATTAAACAGTCAATATCTAAACAAAAAGAAAAAACAATAAAGAGAAATATTCTTCAGTAATAACCTCATGAGGATCAGCTATATCACTATAGCGACCAGCCAAGATGATCGAGATCGTAGGAACGACAAAAGTGTAAGATCCTCCAATCACAGCAGGTAATCGAGTTCCAAAGAAAGTTTGGAATAGTGTGTTCAAACCAGCAACGAAGAGCAAGGTTTGAACTACTCGAGCTTTCTCATCCTATGAGAATTGAAAGGCGTGTTCAATTAAAAGAACCATAGGAACTGCTGCATAATTTACAATACACTGCATTTTCAATACACTACATTTTTATTTCTTAAAAAAGTCATACTTACATTGCCTCCGCCCATCTGAGGAACAAGTGCAGTAGGAATGATAACTGTTGTCCCAAGCATGACAAGGTAATGCTGGAAACCCAAGAGAATGGCCTCCGCTGCATTAGATAGTGAGATTAGAGAACACTAACTAAGCCAAGTAAAAGAGAATTGTGTATTAACCCAATAAAAAACAAGTAGTAATGTGTTAAAGAGAATATGAAACCAGGCAGAATTGCACAAGTTGCAGAAAAAGAATCCATAAGGTACTCACATCGCAATTAAGTTTTATGCAAGTTAGAACTACAGCATACTGATGCAATGCTACACTATAAAATTTCCCCAGAACAATGAAAATCCAAGAACATTTTACTATTAAATAAAAAGATAACAAAAAACAGCATATTGGAAACCAACAAAATTGGCTACGCTGCACCATACAATCGCGATGAACGGATTTTAACATAATTGTAGACATATATAAAAGTGAATGCAACAATAAATTTTGCTTGAAGAAGAGAGTACAGTTAGCTGCACTATCAACAGCCACAAGAATATTTGTACTGCAGAACCTACTTACAACTAAACCACAAACAAAAAAAAGGAAAAAATAGACAATATAATGCGGAACAATCCCATGAAGCAAACACATGCTAAATCATGCCACTAACCAAGCAAAAAACAACTCAATGATATTGAACTACCAAAAACAACTTAGTGGGGATCAGGTTACAACAACTTTGTTCAATTACATCCAATAGCGACAACAAAAAATAACCAATCTGATAGCATGAATGTTAATCCATGAGAAGGACAAACTAAACAAATAAAATTAATAACAATGATCCCCTTGAGACTAAATTTAATGACATTAACTAGATTAGAAAACCAAATAATCAAGACACAACTATGCAAAACTAACCAGGGAGCTCCACCAACAAGCCCAGAACGATCAGTACGACAATGCAATTGAGTTTTTGCTGCTGCATGCTTATATGCACCGCCAACTGTAAGCAAGTAAGCATAGAGCCACACAATTGCCACTGAGAATATTACAGCAAACCGGTCGAATACAGGTTTCTCTGCATGTATTAAATGGGGTATATACTGGGAGGGAAGATAATAACTACGTTTAGTGAATCACAGTGTGAAGTTTAGGTAGTGCAACGAATTTTACCACATTTCAATACCTGGGAAAAGATTATCAACAGAATTATCTGTGGAAGCCCAATCTCGATACACTTGGCAACCTGGGCAAACAGAAGTATCAGCCAACTGTAACAGATCTTCTACCACTTCTTATGTAAATGATACAATAAACAATCTCAAAAGGTTCACAGCACAAACTTGTGAACAACAATGACAAGCCTGCAATTAGAAAAATAAGTTTCAAAAAACAAAATGATGCTTACACCGGGAAAGCCTAACTCATAGAGGCCAAATCCGGATAAGGCAACTAAAGGAACTGCTGATAGTGGACTCAGGAATCTGAATTGCACAAAAATAAACAAATAAATAAATGTCTATAAACAGAAAGATTGTAGATTGGTATAAATGGAATGCATGCTAGAGATTCATAACTAACCTAGTGACATTACGCCAAAGGCCACTGAATCCTACGATAATCTGAAGTGTTGAAGCTACAATTAGAGCACCCTGTGTTCCTCGCATTATACGTACGAATTTCTAGTACAAAATTAAACAGTCAATATCTAAACAAAAAGAAAAAACAATAAAGAGAAATATTCTTCAGTAATAACCTCATGAGGATCAGCTATATCACTATAGCGACCAGCCAAGATGATCGAGATCGTAGGAACGACAAAAGTGTAAGATCCTCCAATCACAGCAGGTAATCGAGTTCCAAAGAAAGTTTGGAATAGTGTGTTCAAACCAGCAACGAAGAGCAAGGTTTGAACTACTCGAGCTTTCTCATCCTATGAGAATTGAAAGGCGTGTTCAATTAAAAGAACCATAGGAACTGCTGCATAATTTACAATACACTGCATTTTCAATACACTACATTTTTATTTCTTAAAAAAGTCATACTTACATTGCCTCCGCCCATCTGAGGAACAAGTGCAGTAGGAATGATAACTGTTGTCCCAAGCATGACAAGGTAATGCTGGAAACCCAAGAGAATGGCCTCCGCTGCATTAGATAGTGAGATTAGAGAACACTAACTAAGCCAAGTAAAAGAGAATTGTGTATTAACCCAATAAAAAACAAGTAGTAATGTGTTAAAGAGAATATGAAACCAGGCAGAATTGCACAAGTTGCAGAAAAAGAATCCATAAGGTACTCACATCGCAATTAAGTTTTATGCAAGTTAGAACTACAGCATACTGATGCAATGCTACACTATAAAATTTCCCCAGAACAATGAAAATCCAAGAACATTTTACTATTAAATAAAAAGATAACAAAAAACAGCATATTGGAAACCAACAAAATTGGCTACGCTGCACCATACAATCGCGATGAACGGATTTTAACATAATTGTAGACATATATAAAAGTGAATGCAACAATAAATTTTGCTTGAAGAAGAGAGTACAGTTAGCTGCACTATCAACAGCCACAAGAATATTTGTACTGCAGAACCTACTTACAACTAAACCACAAACAAAAAAAAGGAAAAAATAGACAATATAATGCGGAACAATCCCATGAAGCAAACACATGCTAAATCATGCCACTAACCAAGCAAAAAACAACTCAATGATATTGAACTACCAAAAACAACTTAGTGGGGATCAGGTTACAACAACTTTGTTCAATTACATCCAATAGCGACAACAAAAAATAACCAATCTGATAGCATGAATGTTAATCCATGAGAAGGACAAACTAAACAAATAAAATTAATAACAATGATCCCCTTGAGACTAAATGAGCAACTGGATTAGTGCTCAAAAAAAAAAGCAAATTAATAGCATCAATATTATCCATGAAAAGCACAAACCACAGAAAATAAAATAGATTAAAAAAGGATCTCTTTGAGACTAAATTAACAACTGGGTTTGTGTCAAAAGGATAAACAGACAGGGTTTCCGTCAATTTCATCAAGAACAAAAGTACACTGTCATATACAATATTACACTCACAACAGTCAAATAAAGCATCTCCATCTATTATCAAAATAAAATACAAATTAAATTACAGAACAAGAAACAAAATTTAAACTGCAAGGACTAAAAGAATGAAGTCTTACGCCATGGAGGAGGGCTAGTGATGCAGTAGGAGACATTGGGAAGCTGATCCTTCACTGGATGAGGCTGCAACTCGTCCTGCTTTGGTTGCGGGGCTCCACCTCCAGCCATTTCTCTCTCTCTCTCTCCTCGCTCTTCCTCACTCTAAAAACCAAAACCCAACTCCAGAAACCCCCCAACAAAAATACCCACAAGTCTCTACTCCCCAAAACCACACTCTAACTCAAAGAAAACTACCTTTACTGACCCTGAAACAGACTGCAAAACAAAAGCAAGAGCAACAGAGCAAAACCCACTTAGAAAAATCTATCAGAAACCAAAAATTAAGAGCAAAGGTATTAAAAGGGAAGAGATGCAGACCCTTGAACAAATAAACCCAAAAGGGGAACCCAACCAAAATCCCAAAATCAGGATGATGATGATGATGATGATGAAGAGAGTGGAGCTAAAGAAGCAGGAAGAAAAGCAGGAGGCAGCCTCCCTCAATTGACTAACAAAGTTGGGGAAAAAACAAAAGGAAAAAATTTTACCCTCTCTGATTAGAAAAAAATAATAAAGAATCTCTCTGTGCTTTATCTCTTTTTCTTCTGCTTTCTAAGCTGGCTGGCTTCAACCCCAAGGAAAGAAGAAAACCCCAAAAGTGAAATAAAAACAATTTAATGAAAAGGGAGCAAATGGAAGGAGCCCGGGGGAAATGTAACAGTAATAATAATGGTAATAATAATGTATCAGTGAGTAATTATTACCCCTTTTTCTCTTTTACAGTTTTACTTCTTCTTCCTTCTTCAACTTTCAGTAGACAGAACGCTACATTGGGCTTCACACTCTCAATACAGTTGCTGTTTGTGAAAAGCGAGAGGGAGTTGGTAGAAATTAAATTAAAAGCAAAAAAGCGGAGCCTATTTTTGCTTTAAAATGTGTTTAATTTTAAATAAATAATTGAAGGGGGGTCAGCCGACAAAAGTTCTCTCGCCGAAAGACGACCGAGGGAGTTTGGGGCTTGAGAGTAGAGAGTTGACGGTCAGCCGTTGATTTGGGTTTGTGAGTAAGAGAGTTGAAGATCAGCCGTTGGTTTGGGGTTTCCGGAATTTTGAACAGCTGTACATCCAATATCCTCACATGCCACATGGGACCATTCCACACTCTATAGTCCCCTCGTCATAGCTCTCTCTTGTTATAGAGTAACTTTTTGTAATTTTGGTAAAATATAACTAAGTTCACAATTCTCTAATTTCTCGAAAAACCACCCACTTCTCATTTCACCGTTTCACTGAGAAATTATTTCCCCCCTAAAATGCATGAAGCCAGCTAGGAGGATGACATGGGTTGTAGTATTGTCTTTTGTTCGGTCGTACAGGGATACGAGGAGGAGCAGTAATCAATTTGAACTGATTAGACCAAATCATGTAGATTTTGAAGCTTTAGTTTGACTTTAGAATATATTTTAGTTAGTTTCATTTTCAGAAAAATTCTAGTCTGAACCAACCGAATCAATCACTCTCTCAATTGTTTCATTAGTCCATACATTTCTAATCTGTTTTCTTAATTTATTGTTTCAGTTACCTTGCACCGTTATTTCATCGATGATTCTTTATCTGATCTTTTAATATGTATCTTTTTTCTGGATCAAAATAGATTGTTTTTTTCCTTAATGAAATTAGTCCTGTGATAATTGGGAAAAAGTACCTAAATTTTGTTTTATGTTAATGTTTCTACAACTTACATATCTTCAGTTTTATAACTACCGGCAAGAGATAAACACAAGTAGAGGTTGATACATGAAATCAGAACCCAATTGAAGACGGAAGAAAAAGGTATAGATACATTTTTTCCTACTATGTTTTTTCTTCAATTTTGTCCTTCCTTTCTGATCTGATGGTAGCTTGTTAAATTTACTAATTTTATCTTGTTAGTTACTGCTAATTTGGAGGTATTAAGGACTTACCAATTTGATTTTAGAAAAAAAAAACTACTGATTTGGAGGCATTGTCAAAGTCTAAAAGGGGGTAAAATTAAAGATCAGCATTTTTGCCGTGTCTATTTTCCCCTTGACGTTGACCGCTCTCCACCTGCTACCCCTCACAACTTTATCTTGCACCATCAATGGGAAAGGGAAAGGCCATCCAATTCTTGGAATTTTCTCAAATCTTGCTGTGTCCATTTTATTAAAATAAAAAGATAAAAATTTCGAATTTACTCAAAAGCTTTTTTTTGGAAGACAGTTGTGATGATAAGGCGTGTAATCGTTAACATATATAAAAAGCCCTTGCAGCTCTCGCTTAGGCCCCGCTAGGTGTGTTAAACGTTCGAATCGAATCGAATATTAAGCTATTCGTATTTATATTTGTTTAAAATTATCGAATTCGAATGCGAACTCTAATATTCATATATGGAGTTTTTCGAATTCGAACTCGAATACTTGGTATTTGATAAATATTCACGAATATTTTTTGAATATCAAAGTATATTTATTCTGGTAAAGAATTTAATTTTCAAATGGTATTTAAATTCATAAATAAATATTATTCATGTTTAATCTTATGATATATTACGTATTAGTATATATATAGAGTATAATAGGATGTAGTATATAGTTATATAAAGGTATATATATAGTATATATGTATAATAATGGTATGAGTGGGTATAGGGTAGGTGAGTAGTGAGTTATATGGTAGTATATATATATAAATTAAAATTTTTATTAGAAAATAGATTTAAGATGATTTAATCCTTAAAATCAGTACATAAAACTTAAGTATAAATGATAAATAGGTTAAAAATAAGACATCATATGTGTAATAATATAAATAATAAGTGATCAAATTTTAAACATATATTTGATGGACAAAAGAATCAAATTTCATTATTAAACTTAAATACTAAAAAATATTTATTTATTTTATGATAAATGAAATACCAAATCGAATATAATTATTTGGTTTGCAAATTTTTCGGGCGTACAATTTTGCCTCTACACTTCTTCGATCAGTTTTGCGCCTCGTCATCGTAGGTGCTACGATGCTAGTCGCACGTATCTGGCCCAACGAACACGTCTTGCTAGGAAACCGGGAAAAGCCTGTCATCAAGAACAGTTCCTTTCATAATTGCGTCCTCCGGGTTCATTTTCATAATTTAAGCTCTCTCTCTCTCTTTCCAAATCAATCCACCCCTCGTACTTCATACTCTCCCTAATAATTACATTGCTGTGGGTTTTCAAGTCTCTACAATTGCCAAAAAAAAACATCTCAAAGATAAAGAAAACATAAATGATTCTCTGATTCTAACTCCATGTTTTGAGATGGGAATAGTGAAGCTAATCTCTCTCGTTATTCATTTATTTTCTTAATTTTTTTGATGGGTTTGTGCTAAGGTTTTTAACTTTCTCTTTTTTTTTTTCTTTTCTTTCTTTTCCTAAATTATCATCATAAGTTTCTTTTTGAATCTTAGAGCAAATTTTGTGGACAAAAAGTAATTAAATAATTATTTTGGATTAAAAGTAAAATTGTTTTGTTAGATGTTTTTATTTTTCAGGAAGAATCTTTTATTGAAATAGATAATTTCCCTTTGAGTTTTTAAATGATGGGAATGCTTGCATAAATTTCATGCATTGAGAAATCGTAACCATTCAATGCTACTATTTTATTATTATTTTATTTTTATATTTTTATATTTTTATTTTATTCGTTTTATGATAATGCTCTGCGGTGGGAATGAGGAGCCATTCAAGTGATTAACTAAGCACATTTGTATTTGTAACCGTATGTGTATATATAGTTAGGTATATATCTATATACATGTTGTATATGTGTGTAGTGATGAGTATGTGTTAATGTAAGAGAGAGAGTCCTGGGTAAATTTTTCCTTGAATTGAATATTGAGTATGCACATATATTTATACAAGTAAAGGAGGGTGATGTGTGTTCTCACAATCAATGTGGAACTAAAAACCCACAACTAAAAATATTAACAACACTATTATCAACAGCACCCCTCAAACTCATGTTGGATCAAAACAAAGTGAGTTTGCGTATAAGAAACTGGAATTGATGAACATGTAAGGTCTTTGTGAAGAAATCTGCAAGCTCGTCGGTGGATGACACATGATGAAGTAGAATTGTGGTATCCTTGATAACTTGTTGACGGACAAAATGAGCGTCGATCTTAATCTGTTTGGTCCTCTCATGAAATACTGGATTATTAGCAATTTGGATGACACTCTTATTATTACAGTATAGAGGAGTAGGAGTTGAAATAGAAATACTAAAATCACTGAGAAGACGTCGAAGATGAATAATCTCTTTAGCTGTTGTGGACATTACACGATACTCTGTCTCAGTGCTGGAAAGAGCAACAACATCTTGTTTCTTACTCCACCAGAAAATTAGAGAATCACTAAGAAATATATAATAATCTGTGGTAGACTTCCTGGTAGTGGGATCACCAGCCCAATCAGTATCAGAATATGCACAAAGCTCTAACTTGGATGTAGCAAGAAACAAAAGAGAGCGAGTGCTAGTACCCCAGAGATACCGAAGAATCCGTAATAAGGCAGCATAGTGTACAGAATGTGGGGCACTAACAAATTGATTGACAATGCTAACAACATGAGAGATATCAGAGATGCACAGATAGACCAACTGGCCAACAAGATGTCGATATCGGGTAGGATCAGATAGAGGCTCACCATCAGTAGAGCGAAGTTTGACATTCTGTTAGAGTAGAGTATCGACAGTTGCATCGTCAATTAGCTCAGCTCGATGTAGAATATCTGAGAGATACTTCTGTTGAGATAGTAGTACACCTCGCGGGCCTTGAGAAATTTTTAGATCAAAAAATACCAAAGAGATCTAAGATCTTTCATATGGAACTGTTGTTGCAACTGAGATTTTACGTACTGTATACCAGCCACATCATCACCTGTAATGATCATATCATCTACATAGATGAGTATAAAATTCCGTCACGCGATGTAGTGCGAACAAACAGAGAAGTATCTTGATGACTTTCCATAAAGCCCGCCTTGAGTACGATATCGCGGAAACACTCAAACCAAGCGCGGGGTGCCTGCTTGAGACAATAAACAGCACGGCGAAGGAGACATACCACTACAAGAAATTACATCTTTAACGAAGGGATTTCCCTTCGTTAAAGAGCTGAAAACCTTCGTTATTATATGCTAACGACGGGGAAAAAATCCCTTCATCACCCGTCGTTGAAACCCTCTTCGCTAAAGGGTCACGAAGGGATATACTATCCGTCGTTATAGAGTCTATAACGACGGAACATATTACCGTCGTTAATATTTACGACGGTAATTATCACCGTCGTTACTATCAGTGACGGGGATATTTTCCCGTCGTTACCATCAGTGACGGGATATTTTCCCGTCGTTACCATTAGTTACGGAGATATTTTACCGTCGTTACCATTAATTACAGGGATATTTTCCCATCGTTAAAGACTAATTAATGACGGTTGGATACCGTCGTAAAAGTCCTCATAATGGAAAAATTCCATTCATTAATAACATCAATAAATAAAATTCCACCATCCTCAAATATTCAATACTAATAATAAGAGTTAATATCCTAATTGTTCCAAAAAAAAATACATGAAACTATCTATAACAAATTAAAATAAAAGTTTGGGGAAGACACATTCTTTCATCTTTAATCATCGTCAAAAGAAGACTCGAGCTACCCCACCTCTCCTAATATTGCATGGATCACCTGAAAAATTTAAAAAAAAAATCACATAATTAAGATATATCAATTAAGCAAATATTATCTTATTAAGTAAAATTCACATTTTTTAGTGCAAGTAATCAATCATAAAAGTATATAAGAGATTTTACAAAAAATGATTACCTAGTCATGCAACTCGGTAATTGCAACTACCATGCCTCAATTTTTTTTAACCCCAATAGATCCAAAAAAACCTCTCTGACTAAGTCTCTCTGCAATTTTTGCAAGTTATTTCTGTCGGTTATTGAACTGCTATATGGAATTTAATTGCTAGTTTACACCTACCAGCGTGAGTGACAAGTTATCTGTATTATACTATCTGAGCTTTTATGCACCAAATGATGTGAATTTATTCGATAAAGTACCTTTAAGCCACAGCCAAGCATGCATCATCTCGTGTGCCAATATGGACCCCATCAATAATCTGTTCAAAAAGAAAAGAAATCGGTAATGTTTTCTAAATTTTATAATTAAATGACTGGGTAATCCAGTTGAATTCCTCAGCGAAGGGAGACAGAAAGGGAACATAAAAATTATCTGAGCTAGTAAGAAACAATGAAGATAGGAGTTACATTAGAAGTGTGAAAAATAAGGTTATTATAGATAGGGCCACAAAACAAAAGATTAGAAAGGGAAACAAGAACCAAGACTTTCAGTTCCATTTAGAATCCTAACTCAAATGGGTAATCAATTACTTAAAAAAACAGAAGACTACAGATTATATACAAGAACCTATGACCCGATTGTTATCAGGTGCAGGATATCGCAGTTGATAGCCAGATACAAATACACTTTTCCGTGCATATAATTCTTGATATAGAACAAAAAGAGCGCGAAAAAACCCACAAATTGCATACGATTGAAAATGTCGAAAACTAATCTGCTTTTCATAAAGAAAGTTGAGGAAACAAGATTAAAAGTCGCCATCAATGATTTGATGATGCATTGACAAGCCTTAAAAGAAAAAAAATTCAAATGTCAAATGGAGGCTTCCAAGTTCCAGTCACTTCAAAAAACACTCAAATCTTCACCTTAAGTGGAAACCAATGGTGATCCTCTAAAGACGAAAACCATGTCTCAGTTAACAAAGAGTAAACAACTCATTTTACCGTGCAAATCAATTCTAGCCATTTAGCATGCTAAGAAATTCTAGACTTTCTTTCACAGATCACAAAGGACATGCATTTTATGAATACCAAAACGAATTTCAATTCAAACGCACTAACCCAATCATTATGCATTGCCAACAAAGTCACTTGAAGAAGAAGGAATTGCCACGGCATAACACGGAAAATAAAAAATATACCAGGCACGAAGTATGGAGGAGCTGGTCACTTTGGTTATTGACCAACTGAATGAATCCGATAACAGAGAAGTGAAATCAGAAAATTGAGAAATCCAATAGCCTTGTTCAGTAAAAAGCAGGTGTGATTACTATTTAATCTTTTATAGACTTTAAAAACCATTATATGCGGTGAATATACTTTGGAACATTCTTCTCCCTCTATGTGAATTCAACAAACAACTGTGGTGGGTGGGGGTTGGGGGGGGGAAGACCCACCCTGTCGATATGAAATAAGAATATATAAGATATTGAATGCTTTATAAGCATATTCTCGGCTGAGCAAATTAAAGTTCGTAAGTAAAGAATACGAGTAAGACATTCCGCAACCACTATCAACATGGAAATAACAAGACCATCAGACTTTACAAATGTCTGCAGAGCGAAAGAACAAAGGACAAAGAATCAGACTTTACAAATGTCTGCAGAGCGAAAGAACAAAGGACAAAGAAAGAAATCTAATCATCAATCAAAGTTACCAATCAAACGAGACCTATTCAAACAGATAAAGTTATGCTGATACCCACAAAGCAATATGCACAAATATAGCACACAATCAAATGCTCACATGAGAAACTGAAAGCATGAAAATTAACTCCCCTACTTTGAAATAATCCAACATCCAACCAGTAGAAGTTAGTATAATTGGCCATTTCATATCATAAAAATATAAATATTACCAACCATGACATAAATATTTCGTGCTAAGCTCAAGTTTCTATCAAATTTCAGCAAATCTTAAAGGAACAGATTCCGCAAAAAAAGCATGACATAAATAGAAGAAAAAAATCACATCGGTAAGCTATAAATAACATTTCATCTGAATATAAACAAAAATTTCTAAAATAATCGACAAAGTACAAGCTCAACCAAATAGATCAAGGAGCAAGTAGATCAAAGAACAGCCTCAGCTACAGACAAGAATCTACCACTTCAAACCCTAAATAAAAGAAAGATCGAAGAATTATAAAAAGATACCGGATCTGAGGAGAAGCATCGGAGAGAGGATTGGGACTGATCCCTTCGCTCCCGATCGAAGATACATTCCTCGCTCAGAGGCGAAGCCCTCGAGACGCAACCTCGCCATATTTTCAGTCAACGCAACCTCGCTGAGAGGCGAACCCGTCACGAAAGGCTTGCTTGCGGAGCACTTGGCTAGTCATACACTGCATATTTTGCCTGCTGCAAGAGATCTCAATGGCGACGTGGGGGAGCGGACGACGAGATATGGAGGCGGCGATGATAAGAAGGGGGATTTTTTTAACTAGGGTTTAAATTGTTATTTTTGCGGTTAGAGGATGATTAGGATTTGTGGGTTTGTAAAATTCGGTTTCGGGATTTAGTTAGGGCTTCGGGTTTGGTTATGGGATTTGTTAATAGAAATAGGTTAATTTCAGTTCAATTATGATTAGGAGTCTCATCAATGAAGGTAATTGACCCCTTCATTTTTAAGGAGACTCAATAACGACGGTAGTAGGATCAAATCAACGAAGGGATTAGAAAACCGTTATCCCATATCATAATATTTCTCTATTATCTGTAATCACTCGACGAAGGGTTTAAAACCCGTCGTTATTATATGCACATTAATGACGGGCAACTGGTCCCTTCACTAATTTTGGTCGTTAAATAGCAGATTTCTTGTAGTGTACATATCCCCGAAGGAATATTGGACCCTAGAGACGGTTGCATATATACTGTCTCAGATAAAGAGGAATGGAGAAAAGCATTTTTGACATCCATCTGGTATAATAGCCAACAATGAGCAACAACGACCGTAAGAAGAGTACGAATGGTGGGTATCTGAGCAACAGGAGTAAATGTCTCCTCATAATCAATACCTTGTTGCTGAGTAAAATCTCAAGCCACTAAACGAGCTTTCCAACATTCAATGGTGCCATCAGGATGATACTTGATCTTATAACCCATTTACTGCCAATTAAAGAGATGCCAGGGGAACAGAGAACAACATCCCAGGCCGGAGTGGTAAACAATCGAATCGAAACGAATACTAAGGTGTTCGTATTTGTATTTGTTTAAAATTATCGAATTTGAATGCGGACTCTAATATTCATATAGCTAGTTTTTCGAATTCGAACTCAAATACTTGGTATTTGATAAATATTCATGAATATTCACGAATATACTTAACGAATATCAAAGTATATTTATTCCGCTAAGGAATTTGATTTTCAAATAGTATTAAAATTCACAAACAAAAACTATTCTTTTATAATATATGATGTATATATATTTAAATCAAATTTTTAATTAGAAAACAGATTTAAAATTATTTAAGTCTTAAAATTAGTATATAAAACTTAAGTATAGATGGTAAGTGGGTTAAAAATATGACATCATATATGCAATAATACAAATAATAAGCTGTGATCAAATTTTAAACGAATATTTAAAAGACAAAAAAATCGAATATACATCTGGTTAAATTCTATTCGTTAGTAAACTCGAATGCTAAAAAATATTTATTTAGTGGTAAATGAACTACCAAATCGAATATGACCGAATAATTATTCGAACAATTATCGAACTATTTATTAATTATTTGGTTCATTTCCACCCCTAATCCCAGGTATGTGTTTGTTAAAAGGCCTGAAATTTCTTAGCCATAGCATGTCACCACTCTGGAAACTGAACGGCCTCTTGAAAGGACTTTGGCTCAACTGTATTATGAATGGCAGCAAGAAAATTATGAAAGATAGATGAATAGGAAGTAACCGAAGCATACCGTGCAGGCATGACATGTGGGCGTTTGCCTCGACGAAAAGCAAGAGGTACCTCAGGCAGGGGAGATGTTAGCGCAGGTGTATGGAGGTCAACAGTATTTTCTGGAGTGGGTGTTGTGTCTACAGAATAGGGATCAGATGGTGAAAGAGAAGTCTTGGGTGAGGGAGAGTCAACTAGAGATGGAGAGATTTCAGGGAGATCTTGAAAGGAGAACTGAGATAAGAAAGTAGATGATGCAGCTGGTGGAGAAGCACGATCAGTAGTATGGAGGTAATTAAAATTATCGGAAGCAGAATAAAATGGAGAATCCTCTTCGAACTGAATGTGACGAGATATATGAACTTGACGAGATGTGGGATCATAACAACGATAACCTCGATATTCCAAACTAATTCCTAAATAGATATAGAGAACAGCTCTGTGAGATAATTTATCACGTTCGTGAGATGGCAGAAGAACGAAACAACGACTACCAAAAACGCGAACTAGATCATAATGGGGAGGATGAGTATAAACACGACTATAAGGAGTAGCACCATAAAGAGAGCTAGATGGAGCGATATTAATGGCATGAGTAGCACTGAAAATGACCTCAGCCCAGAAATGATAAGGAACAGAGTAAGAAATGAGCATGGGTCGAGCGGTATCGAGAATATGATGATGTTTGCATTCAGCAATACCATTTTGTTCATGAGTGTAGGGACACGACTGCTGAAAGATAGTCCCATAAGAAGACATGATAGAGCGTATGATAAAGGATAAGTACTCTTTGGTACAGTCAGAACGAAAAACTTTAATACGAGCTTGCCACTGAGTGAAGATCATCGTAGTGAAGGCTTGATAAGCAACAATTACGTCAGAGTGATTTTTAAGTAGGTAGACCCATATATAACGAGAGAAATTATCGAAAAAACTAACATAATATAAGTAGTCAGATGAAGAAGGCAGATGAGCTGAAATATCAGAATGGACCAAATCAAATAAAAAAGTGAAAACATATGTACTGGTTGGAAACAATAGAGCATCGAATTTAGCCAATTTATAATCAGTACATGACTCAATATAAGAATAAGAGGATACAAGACCAAGTACTCCTGAGTGGATAAGACTTTTCAGCCTTTTATGAGACACATTACCAAGTTGTTTATGCCACAAATCTGCGGAAAGCAAGGTAGATGATTTTTGACTTACAAAAGCAACAAGAGAATGTGGACGTATGAACTCTGGAAGGTGAAGATATTCCATAAAATATAGTTTGTGTCTCCTCCGATCGACCTCAACAGTTTTGCCTGTCTATGGATCCTGCACAATACAAGTATTAGAAGAAAATGAGATAAGTAGGTCATCCATACATAAGGAGCTAACAGAAATTAAATTCAAACACAACTGAGAAGCCACATAGATAGGGCCAAGAGTTAGACGATCAGATGGGTCAGTTTGTGGGGGTGATAGAACCATACTGAGTGATAGACAAAGGTTGTCCAGTAGCCGTGTAGATAGGGGGAAGAGAAGAGGAAGCGAAGACAAAAAGATAAGAGGGAGGCATTACGAGATATATGAAAGAAACAATCAGAGTCAAAAATTCAGAGATCGTTCATACCAAAGACTGAAGGGTTGGCTGAAGAACCAAGAAGACGCATACCAGAGAGTTGTGTAGTAGATGTAGAGGCTCTATGCTGAAGAGCATCAATTTGATGGCGAATATCAGAGAGTTGTGCAGCAGATGGAGAGGTGGTATGCTGAAGGGTCGTAATTTGACGGCTAATATTTGCAATAGCTTGAAGAGCCTCAATTTGACGGTGAATATCAGAGAGTTTTGCAGCAGATGGAGAGGTGATATGCTGAAGAGCCATAATTTGACGGCTAATATCTACAGTAGTTTGAATGGTAGAGTCTAAAGTGGTAGATGACATAACATTGACCGATAATCCTAGTGCACTAGAGGATCGGGACTGAGGAAATCGCTGGCTAAGGTCAGTTCCTGAGGAACGTAACTCAGGATGAAGCTGGAAACATGTCTCAAAAAGGTGTCCCTCCTTCTTGCAATAGGTGCAAAAGAGCTTAGACCGAGCCTGAGAAGCAGGTGCCAGTGAAGAGGCCATAATAACAGTAATTCAAAGTTCAAGATAATAATCCTTGAACGAAACCTGAATGTTTAAAGGAGAACCCGAAGTTAATGTAGAAAGCCAAAGGTTAAAATGTAAGAACCTGAAGATTAAATTTGAACCTGGAGATTATACATGACTGTAAAATCTGAGAGAAAAAAAGAAGCAACCGATGACCAATGTGGCACGAAGATCGACCGGATCTGATGCTTATGCTGGAGACCTACAACGGATTAATACTGATGTTGAGACGTTGAGACGTCGAGAAGGATTGAAATAGTGATGTCGTTACTAACTGTGAAACAACAATACCATTTGTTTAAGGCTGAGAGACGGCTTGAAACGACGATACCGTTAATTTGAGACCGAGAGATGGTCTTGAAAAACCGCTATGCAGTAAAATTGAGATCAAGAGATGGTCTTGAAATGATAATGCCGTTAAAATAGAACCTAAAGGTTTAAAATATAACCCCAAAGATTAAAATGGAACCCAGAGGTTAAACGAGAACGCGAAATGCGTTAAGAGGCCATAAAGCGGCAATGCCAAAATATGACAGAGGAACGCAAAAAAACGTTAAACGACTGCAAAGTGTTTGTGGGAAATTTTGTAATAAAAAGAATATAAGGAAAGAATTGCGTTTGATTTTATTCTCTCTAACTGTTTAGAAAAAGAATGATTACAACTCTCTCAACTCTCGATTACAATTTGGATTCCTAGTTACAAAAGAGAAGAGAATGATCTGGATTCTCCCCTTTGTTTAATTCTGGGTTCTTCTTGGTAGCGATGAGATGCCTCCCTCGAATGCTTGCGTCGAGTTTGCTTCTCGTTGACGATCCGAATATCTATACTTCACTGGAACAACTGTCTTGGCTCAGAACAAGTAACAAACTCTAATGATAGAGTTGTTGGAACCGAAAATAATTCGGTTGATAAGCCAAATATCGATGGTTTAGAGATCCTCCGTTTGTTGATTTCCCAGACTGTGTAAGGAGTCAATCCTCCTTTTTCTGCTTCTGGAAGATTTGATCGAAAGATCCCCCTCCGATTAATGAAAAGAAATCTCTCTTGATCTGATTATCAAAAATCCGATCTCCCTCCTCCAAAAGGAGATCCTTACTCTGTTGAGTTTGTTGCTATTTATAGGGGGATTAGGGGTGTAACTGCCCCCATAATCCGCGCCTAAATGGGGGTTTAGTTACCCCATTAGTCGGGTGTAACAACCCACTAAAGCTACTCCTCAAATCGTGGGTGAAGAACAGCTTCGAAGTTGTTAGATCACGTTTGAATGAGTCAGAACCTTAACCTGCATTCTGGCGGTGATTGAGCTGCGTTTGGCAGCGATTGACGGGCTGCGTTGGGCAGTGGTTGATAAGCTGCGTTGGGCAGCGGTTGATAAGCTGCGTTGGGCAGCGGTTGATAAGCTGCGTTGGGCAGCGGTTGATAAGCTGCGTTGGGCACGTGCTGATAAGCTGCGTTGGGCAGCGGTTGATAAGCTGCGTTCGGGCTGTGCTTGGTAACGATTGGAGTTGCGTTCGAGCTGTTGATTAGATTTCTCTGTCTTTATATATGGATGACACCAAAGGCCAGTAAAGAAGGTCTTATTCAGGCCATCTGTGACAATTGAGGCATCTCAATAACGCTTTATCAACTGCAGGTCATGATCGCCACTGAGTGTGTCGAATATCATTACACTGCTCATCAGCACCTCTAATGGTTGCTAACATGATATCAGTCATGTTGTTGTCGCAGCCATCAAGATCAATCATCTCACATAAGAAGCTGCATTCGTGTTTATAACTGTTGAAGCGGCGTAGGTGATCAAATTGGTGTTGTGTCTTGATGGTGATACGCGGGGAGGACTTCCACGTCTTGGTTTGAAGAGATCGTCGATTTGTAATCCTTTCTGTCAGAGTATTGCTAAAGACTGTCATTTTGTAATCTTTGCTTTAACTCTTTGACATGTGAAAATCTTCGAATTGTAGCCTTCTGGAAGTCGTCAGATTGTAACTTCCATCATCAGTGTTTGATGGCGACTCAGCTATCCATTGTGATTTTTAGACAGCCTACAGAACCCCCTCCAAAGTTTTCGAAAGTTCGCGGTTGACTGGGACGAATTTTCGGAATACTTTGGATCCCAAAACTTTGCTGATTAAATGTATTCCATCGTAGACTGAATAGAGCCTCTCAGGGTTTTAGGCAAATTCCATCGACACCCTCCTTCTTGTTTGCTTTGTCAATAATGGCTTGGACCTCAGCTTGCATGAACAGACTTTCATCCCCAGCTTAGTCAGGAGGACAGCTTCGAAAGACTCTTCTCGATCAGCTTGTCTAGGGTAGAATGATCTCAGCAGTCTGATTATTGCTTGGAATATTAACCCCTTTGAAGGTGTTATTTATGTGAGTGCAGTCATCAGAACGCATGTCTAAATCATGCGTTCGACTGTTTGACCGTGAGGGTGCGTTTGGTAGTTGAAAAACCCCTCCTCCCCTTCATTTGAAAACGCGAGAATCACGTTTCAGGTGAGATTTTACCTAAAATCTCGTTTCGATTTGACAGCTACAGCTGTTTATAAATGGACCACTGAGGTCAAATCAAAAAGTCATTCGACTTTTCCCTTTCTTGTTTGATTTCTAAACAGGGCTACTGTTCATCTTCTCCAGCGCTTCAACGGAAGAAAGGGTCCGTTCCTGAATATTCCGCCCATCTTCGTCTTCCACTTCACGGTTGCCATGGGACCCAAGAAGAAAATGGCCTCCAAATCGAAGACCGCCCAAGCTCCGGATGTTCCTTTGGCTAGAGCCTCCGGGGATGATCAAGTTCTCACGCCTTCGTCGCTAGTTCCTTCAACCAATGGTAAGATTGACCCATTGGAAGTCGATTTGAGAGATCTCTCATTTTCGACCCTTGATTGGCGATCCGTATTCCAATTAAACGTATGGCTAGCTCCATCGTTCCTGAAATTTCAACGTAGGTTCAGACCCTGCGTTTAAAAAATTTTGGACGCAGGTCTGAACCTTGTGTTTAGAATTTTGGATGCAGGTTGAGACCCTGCGTTCAAGACCCCGAACGCAGGTCTGAACCTTGCGTTTAGAATTTCGGATGCAGGTTGAGACCCTGCGTTCAAGACCCCGAACGCAGGTCTGAACCTTGCGTTTAGAATTTCGGATGCAGGTTGAGACCCTGCGTTCAAGACTCCGAACGCAGGTTTGAACCTTAGACTTCTTATGACTAATTTTTCTATTTGCAGTATGCTACTCCAAAGAGCCTCTTTCTTTCAACCACTACTTCGGTCATGCGGGAGGTGCGGAGAAGAATACAATCTTCAGCTTCGCCTTTGAATATCCAGTGTTTCAGAACACCCACAAAGAACGGTCGAAGCTCATCACTCAAGCCTTTCCTGAGACTCTCAGGTCTTTGGTTACAAATGCCAAATTCGAAACCGCAGAGCGTGAGATTTTAAAGAAGCCGTCCTTCCTATTCGGGGATTCTGTAAAAATGGACCCCAAGCGGATGTCCGAGGGGAATTACAAATGGCTGAAGGTAGTCAACAACCGTCGTCTTTTCCTTCCCAATTTGGAGCGGATGTGGCCGATTTCTTATTATCAGTGCGCTTCTATTCCGCGGTCGATGAATTGGGAACTTGTTCAAGACCAAGGCGGTGTTGCTACGGGGCACATCACTCATCGGGGTACTCATCCCGCTGGTTTCAATAATTTCATGGCTTTGAAGCCAGGTTTATTCCAAAAAGAGCACCCTGTCGGAGAGTCTGCTAAGTTAGCGGAGGTGTTTATCAGAACATTTATTTCTGTCAAAGGAGAGTTCCCTGCTCGGGATTTCAGGGCCCCTACTTGGGTTCACTCCAGTGATGCGGACTGGTGGGCCCGGATGATAAATTTCGTCTTGGAGGAACTAGAAGAACCCTTGAGAATTTCGGATTTGAGAGTTCCTATAACAGCCACTCGATACGGTATTCCTCCGAATTACAGCGGACTCTTCGCTATGCTGGAATTCTACAACCCTCACACCGGCACCTTTTTCACTCCAGTTGGTGAGCTGGGCTTCGCTCTCCACGAAATGTTTGAGATTTCTGGACTGTCTTTTGGGGAATTGCCTTATGAGGAGTTTGTTCCCGGAAGCAGGGAATTAGAGATCCTGAAAAATGGTGCTCCCGAAATCTACGACACTTACTGGGAATTGATGTGCCATTTCCAGATATGTGCGCAAATTACTGGGAAAAGAGCAAGCGGCGTGAAACAAGGACAATGGGCGGAATATCTTTTCCACAATCTGTGGGACAAAGAAGCTGAGGTGACTCGCTTAGCGGCCAGTACCCTTGAGGAAATCACCGAACGTATCAATGACGCAACTTCTCATTATACTTGCGAGGTTGAGGAGGATGTCTTCCCGGCGTTTACCACGTTCGAAAGCTTCCACTATCAGGCAGAAGTCCCTATCTCGGACATGGCTTTGTTCGCTGGTTTTCTGACTCTTTGGTTGAAGCGTTGCGTGGTACCCACAAGGCCAGTGGATGCTATTACAGTAGAAGTTTTATACCCTGCTGTTCTACTAGCTTATGGACGACCTTTGAATCTTCTTTCAGCCATGGTGTGCTGTTTACAAAGTGGCTTGCGGGAACTATCTTCTGAGTTCATTGCCGTCAAGAAAGTGGATTCTGACGGGACGACCGTCATTCAAACCCCAACCCCTCGGGTGCCGATGCCGTATATTTACTTGGTATCTTGGTTTGTGCTGCACTGCCCTCCAATAATGACGACTCCTGAATCAAATGACACCTCAACCCCTCTTGTTCAGCAATTAGAAACTTCTGACTGGGCTGGTTGGTACCAAGTTAAATTCCGTGAAATTTTGAGACGGGATTATAATTACAAGATTGCTGTCAAGTTTCCCGCCTTCGAGGGTGGCGCGTATGGAGAACTTCATCAAGACTCTCCGGGGCCGAATTCTTTCACCATGCTTAGCAAGGGCGCTTTTTGGTGGCTCATAAACATTCGTCCGGGCTATCTTATTTTTCGACAAGGGCGGAAATGCTTTATTGAACCATATCAGCCTTATCGCTTTTCTCGGCAATTTGGCTATGATCAGCTCTATGTTGGGAACCCAAACCCTACTCTTGCATTCATAGGTAATGTGTATGAAGGAGCGAGAGCTTGGTTTTACTCATTGGCTGGTTGCACTGGAGCGAAATTGCGACTTCCTCACAAGATGCCCAATGCTCGCACCTCTCTGAGCTTCTGTACTTGGTACCAAGCCGCTTCTCAGCTTTCAGCCTATAACATGAATACTTCTTGTTTGAAGGACATCCGCAAATGGTATGCTTCGAAGAGGAGCGCTAAAAAGTTTCGCGCCCGAGGAGCTAATGAATACTTGTCCTATGAGAAGTTAATTCCAGAGGATGAACGGCAGCAATCACCGGAGCGAGTTCCGGAAGAGATCAGGATGCCGGATACTCGCGAAGTGGAACCTTCAAGAGTCTTGACTCGAAGTCAGAGTGCCAGTGGAAAAAGAAAGCTGGGGTCAGTCGATGAAGCAGAGTATGACAAGAGAGCCCGTCGGAAGTTAACGCTCGGACCCCCGGCTTCCAAACTTATGTCGGATGCTCAGAAAGCCTGGCGTGCCGAAGAAGACCAAGAATCGACTGCTATGGAACTCTCGCCTCGGCCTAGTCTCCCTACTGTTGGTCCTGCTTTAGGAAGCCATGATCCTTCTGCTCATTCATTGCATGAAGAAGAGCGTGGAGATGAATCTTTTTTGTCCCCGAAGGCACGCTTCATGATACTGCCTCCACTACTTCTCATGTTGTAGAAGATATACCTCCTATCCCAGAACCTGTAGAGTCTGCCCAGCCAGGCTCAGCTACGGACAAGTCTCCTTCCAATTCTGTGTTATTACCAATTGTAGGCGATTCACAGCTTAGCCCTACCACT
>NC_033798.1:99481328-99534993 GCF_001876935.1 Asparagus officinalis | reverse complement strand
AGCAGCCACCCCTCGGTTCAGATCCGTCGCCGATCATCCTCCTCCAGCAGCTGACCTCCTCCCCCACGACCGCCTCAGGCCACCACCTCTCTTCATCTCCGACTCCACCAGATCCGTCGACTCAACCACCTCGAGCTCCTCCACAACTCCGGCGACCCGCACCGCCCCAGCAGCCGCCGCCGACCTGCCCTCCTCCAGTCCCCATCTCGAGCCAGATCTGAGCTCCACCTTGTCGTCCATCGCTGAGCCAAGCCCCTGACCGCGCCCAGATCAGTTCCGACGAGCGCCACCTCCCTCTCGCTGCCCCTCAACCACCGTCGTTGCCGTTCCCTACAACCGCGTTATTCAGATCCGCTGCCCCTAATCAGATCCGTCATACCGCATCCACAACAGCATCGTCGGCTCGTCATCAGACCCCACGGTCTCGTAGGCAAGATCCCTTTCTCTTTGACTCGTCGTTTCATTTTTTAGATATAATATGAATTAATTACATGCTTCAATCGGATTGTGATTTGATTATGTTACCATATGAATATTGATATTATCTGCGTGGGCTTGTGGATGATTAATATTAACAATGATATTATGATAAGTAATTTAAAGGAATAATTAGTTTGTGTAAGAGTGATTATTTTGAGATGTTTTAGAATTATTATTATGAGCAAATAGATTACTTGGAAAAAGAGTTGGTTTTGAATAATTATTAAATAGATAATTTAAAATAATTTATTTTGAAAAAAAGAATTATTTGAATGGTTAAACTATTTTGAGAAAAGATTATTTAGAATAATTATTATGAATTAAAAGAATTTATTTCGGCAGTGGAATCATTTTTGAATAATTATATTAATTAAAAAGAATTTATTTGAGAACTAAATCATTTGAGGAAGATTTATGATAAATTATAAGAAGATATTTTGGAAAAAGAATCATTTTTAAAAGAATTTATTTTGTGAAAGAATCATTTATTTTTGAATTAATTTAGTTTATGAACGTGTGATGTGCAAAACAATCGTCGATTCCATGATTCTTATTTTCATTACATGGTATGCTATGTATTGTCCATGTTGTGTTTGAGAACCCTTAGTAGTTCATGACTTAGTGACCTCGTGCGTCATGAACAGACTTAGTGACACGTGTGTGTGCGTTGATCGAGTTTAGGTGGTGAACCCGAGTTTCAATGAGGATTATGGTTGATTTAGAAAAACGAGAAGAGTTGAGATGGGGAAGTTAATGTTTATGTGCTTGGATGTGACTGTTGATGTATCTTCCAGCCCGCGCTGTTGAATTCGTGTAGTCACTGGGGTTGGTTTGTTGGTCTAAAGTGAATTCGTGTAGTCACTTTAGTCCGTGACTTGTTTCGTCACCTGAGCTTTGCCTGAGTTCGGACCAGGTCGAGATCGGATTACGTGTAGTCCTCTGACTGATTCGTGTAGCGGTATTGGATGCACGTAGAGGATTTGTGAACAGTCAGTTATCCGGTAATATGAGCGTTGACTTTGTGTGAGATGTGGACCAGTGACTTGTTATAGGATGGCTAGTTACATGACCTCGTTTCTTGGCTAGGCATGACTTCTTGTGAGATGTAGGCCGGTTGTATTTCTTTTCATACATAGATCAGGATTAATATTTAATTATCTATAATTTGAGACATATGGTATATACATGAGGGTTTCCTTGTTTGGATTATTTCGCTCGACGTACTACGTCTCTTGTTGTGGATTTTTAAGTATTAATTTCATCTAGTTGTATGACCTTGTTAGTTGGATGATTGTTCTGATCGCTAGTTGCCTGATCGACTTGTTATTTGATTGATTTTGTTGGATTTCCAGTTGCACGTTCTTTTTTCATTTCTGTTATTGAATCGTTTTCCGCTTGGGTTTTTGTTCGTTCTTTTCTTTTGTGGGGTCTTGCCGTGTGCCATGTGTCCTGACGTATACCTGTTTTCTCTGGTGTACGTCAGACTTAAAGGAATGGATTCTCAGCAGGAGTACCCTGTAGACGGAGCAGAAGAAGGAGTCGACGCCTATTCTTTCCATTTATTAGTTGATGGTTCCGTTACTCTTATAGTACTTCCCATTTTAGTTTGAACGATGTATTATATTTCTCTAGTATTCATTTGTTCATTTTGTATAAGGGCAAGTTTGACCCGAATATTATGTCTTGGATGATATTCATTTGTGATATGTATTATTTTATTCTGTGTTGTTCATTATATTCTTGCTTATTGTGATCGGGGACTTGTGACTTCGTATTGTATTTATTTCTAGACGCTTAGCGTATTGGATTGAGAAGAAAAGAAAAGAGAGAAAAAATGGTAGTGTATATTTCTTCTCAATCTAATACGTCACGGGCTTGTTCACGTTCCGATTTCCGGGTATTTTGGGAAGCGGGGGGTGACAACTCCCCTTCAACTTGACCTTGAACCGGTTTAGGATATAATGGCTTAAGCGAGTCCACCAAAGCTTATCAGACGAGTGCACCCAACCAAAACACCGGTGACCGGTTACTGACATTTCTCGACCTAAATTCGCAAGTCGATTCTTCACAGTGTTGGCCACGGTAAAGACTTCACCCCTGGGCGGGTCATTCAATCCCAGGACCCCCGGATGTAGCTCGATTATCCGATTCCAATCACTTGATCCAGGAATCGCGCCGTGGGTGACATATCCGCAATGAACGCGGTCGTGCTCCTCCGTTAACACCCACGATATTTCTCGCGTGATAGCCTGACATCGAAGTTCTGTGAGTGAACGATGACGGGGAATTGGAGGAAGGTATAGAGGCCCGCCATCATCATGATGCAGCCATTGTTCGGCTTCTAAAGACACAGCAGTTGGATCTTCAGTAGAATCACCGAACAGATACTCCGGCTTCCTCAACGGATGTGTGGAACTTGGGTCCTTCAACGGATGTTAAGACAGTATAAGCATTGAACTCATCTCACGAGCTGTAAGATAGAGTCACGGCCTTATAAAGGGCGAGACGATCTCAATCACATCATGTACATAAAGGACAAGGCATGTTACCGCGCGGATAACGCGATAACATACTCTAGCCCACGTAACACGACACAACATGAGATCGCCCCATGTCTTAAAACATGTTTCGACCAAGAGAAACACATTTCGTGAAGCGTCCACTCCCGCGAAGGAGAGTGGCGGGGCTTCCCAGTAACCTCACCAAGAAGAGTAAAACGGGGACATCATGGAGGATCTATATTCGTAACGAATTTTGGCTAAAAAAAATTAAAAGAGCTAATTAACTAGGCGAGACGATAAAGAACTACGTTATACACACGAAGTATGGGATATATCGCCATGTGAATAACGTGATAATATACCCCCCTCCGGAATATTGCGCAGTAGGAAATCGCCCCAAGTCAATTTAGACATACCTCGACCAAGCGAAATAAGTCATGTGAAGTGTCCACTCCCACAAAGGAGAGTGGCGGCTCTTCCCAATTGCCTCACCAAGGAGAACAAAGTGGGGATGCAACATGATATATTGAGGTCATGAATAAAAAGAAACGATGAAGTTATACCTATGCAAGTAAAGGGCGTTGCGTTGGGCGACTGAGTCGCCGAACGACTTCTAGAAATGCGGGATCTCTTAGGCGACATATCTACAACAAAGAGGTAATAATTTGATTACGCCGGAAATTGAGGAATAGCAAGCTAATACAAATGAAAAATGGCACTATTCTACGAAATGGGATTTATCGTTAAAAATCCGATTAAACCTACATAGTGGGCCTAATACAGAGTCAGTTTCAACCCACGATAGCTCGTGCAACAGACTATACCAAAATTTCGGAATTCCAGCCAAATATCTCGGAGTTTCAGTTCAAGACATGTACGTGGCCAAAAAAGGAAACATAAACGTGCCTACAACTAATGCTATCATGTGCACTAAAACCCCGATATGTTGGTTATCATGCATGGTTCCGGATTCAAATTATATTGCTGTTCGTAATGGAAATCAAGGCCCGAGAAATTTCAGTCACAACCAAGTGCATGACACCAAAACCCCCAAAGCTAGAGTTTCAGCCAGGTTATGCATCCAAGGTAAGTTGAAGGTATCAATCCTTATCTACAGTCAAAACCAAGGCCTCGATTCTCGTCCCAAGTTTACATGCAAGTTAAATCCACCCCAAAATCAAATGCATGAAACACTCTGGATTCCTTTCAAGGCCAGATTCATTCAAACCTTCTTACATAGCCAAGCACAAATTCAAGAATCAAATGATATGTGTGGAACTTGGTTCCAGCAGGAAAGCCACCTTCAACGCCAACTGTAGTAAAGGACTGAGCGTTGGACTTTTGAATTAGCTCATTCACTTTTGAAGGAGTCAACGGTGTCATTCCACATATCGCCTCACCTAGACTGCTATCCAGATTCTTGAACAAATAATCCGCAAACTTCTTCAGACTTATTTGTGGTCGCGTCTTCTTGGATAGCGGATCAGCACCTGCCAAGGCTATGTGGCAGTGGCAGGTGAGATCCCAGAAAGTGTCATAGCGATCGGGCGTCCGCAACTTCAGCTGCCGCAGATCCCGGTCAGAAGGAAAATATTCTTGATAGATCATACTACCCATTGGGAGGCCTGACACCTTATGCATCTCTGCAATGGCAACCCTAACTCCCCATGCTTGGTTAAGAATGTGTTGGTGTCAGGATTGTAAATCTCCAATAGTGCCAGGAAGTGGGGAACACTTATTGTCAGTCCATAAGTAGTGGCACGGACCGCTTCATATAAACCACTCCCCTTCAACTCGACCTCGAATCGGTTTAGGATATAATGGCTTAAGCGGGTCCACCAAAGCTTATCAGACGAGTGCACCCAACCAAACACCGGTGACCGGTTACTGGCATTTCTCGACCTAAATTCGCAAGTCGATTCTTCACAGTGTTGGCCACGGTAAAGACTTCACCCCTGGGCGGGTCATTCAATCCCAAGACCCCCGGATGTAGCCCGATTATCCGATTCTGATCACTTGATCCAGGAATCGTGCCGTGGGTGACATATCCGCAATGAACGCGGTCGTGCTCCTCCGTTAACACCCACGACATTTCCCGCGGGATAGCCTGACATCGAAGTTCTGTGAGTGAACGGTGACGGGGAATTGGAGGAAGGTATAGAGGCCCGCCATCATCATGATGCAACCATTGTTCGGCTTCTAAAGACACAACAGCTAGATCTTCAGTAGAATCGCTGACACAACAGCTAGATCTTCAGTAGAATCGCCGAACAGATACTCCGGCTTCCTCAACGGATGTGTGGAACTTAGGTCCTTCACTAAAGGCACATCCGTAATCAGTTGCCTTAAGGTATGAAGCTCTCCCTTCTATATTAATTGTTGAAGTTCGTCTGGTGCATCCGAAGCAAATTGACGGGCCGTCAGTACAGGGATAGGTTCGTCAGTGGTGGCGTAGGCCTCACTAGAGCGACCTTCCACTCCGAGAGCATTGAGTTCCCTCGAGGGAAAATTAACTGAGGTAAAACGATGTACGATTATTGACACTGTCATAAATACCTATGTTAAGACAGTATAAGCGTTGAACTCATCTCACGAGCTGTAAGATAGAGTCACGACCTTATAAAGGACGAGACGATCTCAATCACATCATGCACATAAAGGACAAGGCATGTTACCGAGTCACGACCTTATAAAGGACGAGACGATCTCAATCACATCATGCACATAAAGGACAAGGCATGTTACCGCGCGGATAATGCGATAACATACTCTAGCCCACGTAACGCGACACAACATGAGATCGCCCCATGTCTTAAAACATGTTTCGACCAAGCGAAACACGTTTCGTGAAGCGTCCACTCCCGCGAAGGAGAGTGGCGGCTCTTCCTAATTACCTCGCCAAGAAGAGTAAAACGGGGACATCATGCAGGATCTATATTCATAATGAATTTTGGCTAAAAGAAAATAAAAGAGCTAATTAACTAGGCGAGACGATCAAGAACTACGTTATACACACGAAGTATGAGATATATCATCATGTGAATAATGTGATAATATACCCGCCCTCCGGAATATTGCGTAGTAGGGCTGAGCATGGTTCGGTTCAAACCGAAAAAACCGACCGAACCGACCCGAACCGACCCGAAAAAAACGGTTTTAAAAGTAAGACGGTTCGGGTCGGGTTGACAACTTTTCAAACCGAACCGAACCGAACCGACCGAATATATTCCCAAAATTCAAACTCGTTTGTGTTTACCTGACCCGTCCCAAACCCTCAACCCTAACTTCATTTCCTCTCATTCCCAAATCACAGCCGCCGCTACTCATTCCCAATTTCCCATTTCCCTCGGCCTCAATCCCTCTCTCTCGCTCTCTCTCTCTCTTCTTCCAAGACCCCTTACTCTCACCTCCTCTTCCCGAAATGCCCATCTCCCCCTCCCCCTCCCGCAAGCGTGGCGGTCCCTTCGGCGACGAGCGTTAGGAGTTCTCCTTCAACTCCTTCAAGAAGTCCAAGTCTTCCGACGACTCGGAGGTTTGCATTTGGGCGCATATGAAAACAAATATATACAAGTTATCTCTTGGGACAAGCAATATTTGTGCCTTTGATTGTTATACTTGATGAAAGTTAGAACCGAACAAACCGAACCGAACCGCACCAAACCGATTTGCAACGGTTCGGTTCGGTTTTGAATTATAAGTGGTTCGGTTCGGTTGTTTAAATTTTGGTAAAAACCGACCCGAACCGAACCGTGCTCACCCCTATTGCGTAGTAGGAAATCGCCCCAAGTTAATTTATACATGCCTCGACCAAGCGAAATAAGTCTTGTGAAGCGTCCACTCCCACGAAGGAGAGTGGCAACTCTTTCCAATTGTCTCACCAAAGAGAACAAAGCGGGGATGCAACATGATATATTGAGGTCATGAATAAAAAGAAACGATGAAGTTATACCTATGCAAGTAAAGGGCGTTGCGTTGGGCGACTGAGTCGCCGAACGACTTCTAGAAATGCGGGATCTCTTAGGCGACATATCTACAACAAAGAGGTAATAATTTGATTACGCCGGAAATTGAGGAATAGCAAGCTAATACAAATGAAAAATGGCACTATTCTACGAAATGGGATTTATCGTTAAAAATCCGATTAAACCTACATAGTGGGCCTAATACAGAGTCAGTTTCAACCCACGATAGCTCGTGCAACAGACTATACCATAATTTCGGAATTCCAGCCAAATATCTCGGAGTTTCAGTTCAAGACATGTACGTGGCCAAAAAAGGAAACATAGACGTGCCTACAACTCATGCAATCGTGTGTACTAAAACCCTGATATGTTAGTTATCATGCATGGTTCCTGATTCAAATTATATAGCTGTTCGTAATGGAAATCAAGGCCAAGAAATTTCAGTCACAACCAAGTGCGTGACACCAAAACGCCCAAAGCCAGAGTTTCGACCAGGTTATGCATCCAAGGTAAGTCGAGGGTATCAGTCCTTATCTACAGTCAAAACCAAGGCCTCGATTCTCATCCCAAGTTTACATGCAAGTTAAATCCACCCCAAAATCAAATGCATGAAACACTCTGGATTCCTTTCAAGGCTAGATTCATTCAAACCTTCTTACATAGCCAAGCACAAATTCAAGATCAAATGCTCGGGTCTCAAATGGGATCGAACAAACCAAGAATTGGGATTCAAATGGACAACCAGACAATAACTCCTACAGGCCTGAGAGGTAGAATCAAACCAAGAACAAGTAGGACACGACCCAAAATTAGGTTCTACCAACTTTCAACCACTCAAAAAAAAAAAAAATCGGCCATACAACTGAAATGCCAAAGCATATAAACCTAAGATAAGCCTCCCTTAAATGCTTGGCTATCATTCAAGAACCTGAAATCAAACTTGGTGTTTTCCCCCCAAATCAAAAAGTCAGGGTTTCGGAAAATCAAGCATTTAAAATAAAGGAATCAAATTGAAGCCATAAGGACAGTTATTACCTGAAATCAAGAAGAAAAAGCTCGAAGGTGGTAGAAGCACAAGAATCCTCAACAATCAGCTCGAACTCAATCAAATCCAAGAGGCCAAAACCCTAACTCGGGCTTAGATTTGAGGGGATTGTCGGCGAATGTGAGACACGAGCATGATCGGCCGAGAGGAGCACTGGAATTGAAGAAAAAGAGGTGAAGGCTTTCGAAAAATCCTTTGAGCGGTCAAAAACTGTGAGGAGACAGAAGAAAAAGTTGAGTTTTAGAAACCCCAAAATTGATTAAGTTTAGGAAAGAAACCCGACCCGAACCAAGCCAAGTCAGACCGAACCAAGTCCTGAACCAACCGAAGAACTCGTGCGCTGACTCGCACACATGTGAGTCACCAAATGGTGACTCGCACCCATGCGAGTCACCAAATGGTGACTCACACGCATGTAAGCCACCATTTACTGGCTCGCACATGTGACAAGTTGTTTGGCCAATTTACGGGTATTCTAACCCATTTTCGAGTATTTTTGACGTATACGTGACTCGTATTCCTACTCCAATGAGTATATGAGTCTAAATTATTTCCTACCTTTACCGGGAAGTTTCTAGAGAATATCATTCAGAATATTCTTAAGGATAACTCGGCAAAACTCCCATGAGTATACACGTATAAACTAGTCCTCCTCACTCTAACACCTTAAGAGTTTAAACTAGGTAGACTCCAGTTAACGTACGAGTATAAACTGTGTTAACGTAGGTCAACGTACCAATGGCTTCGTCAGAACAAAACTACGAATATGAATTCCGACGAAGATGATCAGTTCAAAGTCAACTCGATGGAACGAGCTAAGTTCAGAAACTTACACACCAGACTCAGTTCAAGACTTCAACGGTCAGACGATAAACGCAGTACCGAAAGAACTTCATCTATTCGATAAAATACTGAGTAGATTGAAGACTGAAGAAGCTGAGAGCGGAAACCAATTACAGGTCTTATCATACCGATTGAAGGTTGGGCGGAAACCAATTACAGGTCTTATCATACCGATTGAAGGTTGGGCCTATCATGTCCAAAGTATTCCAGGCTCTTCTATAAAAGAAACGAGACTGAAAGAAGGTTGGGCCTATCATGTCCAAAGTATTCCAGGCTCTTCTATAAAAGAAACGAGACTGAAATACTTTGAAGGGGGTATATGTAGGCATCAAAAATTGCCTATGGATTCCCACACGCAGCTCAAGACAAAGAGAACATGATGAACGACATCGTCCGAGTCAAAGAAGTTTATCTGACGACGATGAAACGCAAGAAGCGAATCGGTAAAAGTGTATAAGTCAACAAATTAACGAAACACGCGTAAAAGGGAAAGCAAGTGAACCGAAGGAGATACAAACAACCAAAAGAATCAAAAAGACATAACAGCTGTCCAGAAGGCTCGCACCCATGCGAGTCACCAAATGGTGACTCACGTAGCTCCGAGTCACCAAATGGTGACTCACGCAGCTCCGAGTCACCATGACTATTTGGGCCTCCCAAACTCCCAAAATATAGATTTCGATGTTTTATTAGAATTCTTTCGTCCCAGGACCTCCCCAACTGTTCTGAAGCTATCCTTAAGGGCGCCTAGTGGTTATCAACTGCAGATGACGTCAAAACACTTGATCTTATCGGAAAACGCGACGACAAAATCCTATAAATAGAAGCTCAGGGTCTTCAGTTGAGAGGATATGAAATCTAAGGGCGAGGTGATGTCCACTTGAACAGTAGACCACGACATAGGAGAATTAGCAAATCTTGGCGAACTTTTTCATAAAGAAAAAAGCTTTCGAAAGATTTGAGATTCTCTCTCTCTCTTTCCTCCGGATCAAACCTGGTTTTGATCTCGAGAAGAGCCACAATCTCGCTTGGTCGTGATTGTCGCTGCTGCGATTGTTTCCTTCGTGAAACAAGAGCATAATTAAACTTATCAACCGGATCTAATCCGCGGCGATCCACGGACTAACGCGTCTCCGGCACAAAAAAAGATCCCACACAAAGCAACAGGAGATAAACTACTCCTGCGTTTTGTTTGATAAAGTTGTAATCTTTAATTTTCATTGTAAGAAGATCTTATAAAAAGATCGACTTTTCTTTCAGTTTGAACTTGTAATCGATAAATGGTGCAACAGGTTTGACAGCAATGAAAATGACAACTTTTGATGAAAACACTCTAATCTTATCTTTGTTTTTAATTAATTTTTACTGAGTATTATTTGGTTTTATTGGGCCTTAAAACCTAGTTTAAGTATAAAAATTACTCTTTTAAAGTATGTGATACAAAGATTTGATCTTTTTGTTTTAAAAGGTTATAAATGAATTCTTTGATTTGGATTCAAGCTCTGAAATAAAAATCTAACATGAGTTTTTGTTAAGATTTATTGGTTTTCATGATGTTTCTGACGAATATGAACATGTTAGGGTTTATATAATTCACCTAGATATAATAATTGAGTTTCATGTAGTTAATTGAACCCTAATCACATTAAACAAGATTTTATATTGTGTTTTATCTGAATTATATCAATTTCTAAGAGCTAGAAAACAAATTTACATATTACCCGAAACAATTTATATGAACCTGACAATTTGCCTCTACTCGGTTGATTGAAGACTGAGCGTCGGTCGACACGCATGTGCTTGTCTTGTACATGCAACCGGTCAACCGAGGTGTATTAAACAGTCGACCGATCTGTGTGAGTTTGTGATTTTGTTATTTTTTGACACGTGAGTCGATCGTGAACGAGCTATTTGGGTCCGCACTTCGAGACACGTGCTTGAACATTGGAGTGCATATAATGGGATACATTTGTACAAGAGTTTGGAGGCACATAATAAATATCTTGTTTGATCATGTAGAGTTTGACATATGCATTGCATTTCATGATTGTGTGGATGCCTGAGTGGGGTAGTTAATATTCCCGCAATGAGACTGCGGCTGGACTACACTCAAAGTGCGTCAGTTTATACTCCGCAATGAGACCGCGGCAAGACGACACTCTATGATGCATCATTCCGGGTTAGGCGGATATGCCTATACATTCCACAAGACGATTGAGTAAGGTGGTGAGAACACATGATATTGTGAGCGCCTTACAAAAGTATCGTTATTTCAGATAGAGAATTACGCTTATTGCATTCAGGCTCCCATGTCAGTTACCCGAGAGTAGGGTAATATTGAGGTTGACCTATATGACACATTCATGCGAGATTCCTTTTGCTGGATGCTTATTCTTGTGACTATGCCATCTACCCGATGGTAGTATGAGGATTTGACATGACTTATATTGGTTGAGGTTTGGAGTTGTATTGCTTTTACTTACTGTTTTATTCATAGGATTTTGAGTTGGTATTTAGCGATTCACAACTTGAGATATGGTATATATATGAGGGTTTCCTTGTTTAGATTATTTTCGCTTGATGTACTAATTCTCGTGTTGTGGATTTCTAAATATCAATTTCCGTTTAGTTCAAGATAGATGTTTATATAATTATACTATGTACTAACTTGTATTTTTATATACTCCTAACCTCTTCCCCTGGGAGCGGTGGAGATGATCTCGCTAGCGCTTTGACGCTCGTTGTTTCCCCACTTTTCAGGCAGCGAGTCAGGTGTACGGAGAGTAGCAGGTTGATGAAGATGTTGATTAGCTTCATCATTTTACATTATTAGTAGTCACTTATGCTCCATAGTAGTTTATTGATTATTTTTAGACATTTAAAGTTGTATTTCATTTTGTAAAGGCTGAGTGTCTTAGTACTATTTCACTTGACTCTATGTATTGAGATACTCCTCATTTATATCAGTTTGCCAGTTGAACTTCATTTTGTATCAGTTGGGAACATGATTATGATTGCTTGATGATCTCATCTCTATATCATGTTCATTATATTATTACATTTATCTTGCATGTTTTGTACCTACACTTGTTGTTGATTCCACTAGAGAGATATTACTGTGATGGTGAAATGTGCTGTTGCACTGTGTGGGTGCATAGTAGGTTTGACATTTCTTAGGTTCACCTTGGACCGCAGCCTTGTGTGAAACCAGGGGCATCACAGTTAGTATCAGAGCTCTAGTTCCAACATCCTTATGATCAAATTGTGTCAAGTCGTGGAGCTAGGATATAGTTTCTTAATAATCATGCATAGAGTACGCTAGGAATTCCTAGATTGAGTGGGGACGTTATATAGCTCGAAAATTATGAATTTTTTTATGATAACTATCTTACTTGATTGAAAAGTATTTGCATGAATGATATACGATACAGTTTTCCTATTTGCTATATATTATGTTATTTTTGCTTGAGGCCTCACTTACTGTGTCTTATAAGCTCTCCTTATGAAAATTATAGATGGCCAGACGTGGGCGTGGATGGAGAGGACCCCGTACCCAAAGAGCTAGGCAGGCTGAGCTAGAGCCCAAGCCGGAGCAGGCTCCACCCGAGCCACAGCAGGCTCCACAGTATTTGGTAGACCTCATAGTACCGATTGCAGCGAGATTGGCAGCACTCGAGGAGCAGATAGTGAACCAAGTTTTAGTGCTGCCACTAGCAGATACACCGACTTCTACACCACTACCACTAGCTGTTAATAGGACCACAGAGGAAGAAGTTTGGCTCAGTTTGGCTCCGTTTGGTGGAGAGATACCAGAAGATGAGGGCACCATAGTTTCATGGCACATCAGATTCACTTGCAACGCACAAGTGGAAGGAAGATGTAGGTAACATTTTTGATATGCTTAATGTGGACACCATACAGAAGGAGAGGCTAGCAGCTTTCAGCCTCAAGGGCGACACCGAAGGGTGGTACTGACTTCAGTTCACTCCAGAGCACGGGATGACGCTTAGCTGGGAAGACTTCATTTATTTATTTGATGAGCAGTATGTGTCGATAGTAATAAAAGCCAGGAAGGAGTTGGAGCTAGCCCGATTAGAGCAGGGAGATATGTCTGTAGCAGATTATGAGAACAAGTTTGTGGGATTGCTCAGGTTTACGTGCATGTGGCAGACTGGAGAGCGTCTAGCACAGATGTTTCTAATAGGACTTCGCCCGAGCTTACGCCGCTATTAAGTGTCTCGGCGTTTTCACTCAGTGCAGGAGGTTGCCGATGCCGCTATATCACAGGAGACAAAGACAGCTATGTCCCAGAAGGGTAAGGAAAGGAATGCTAAAGCAGGGCAGATAGAGGATATCGGGTAAGGTGAAAAGAGACCATATTCCGGACCTGGAGGACCCCAACAGTAAGGAAATGGTTCACAACAGCAAGGTCGTCATAAGAAGGAACCTCAACAGGATCAGAAGGCGCAGCAACGCAGGTTTCATGGCACTTGTTTTCACTATCACAAGTTTGGACACAAAGCTGCAAAGTGTCGCAGTGCGTTAGAAGGAGGCCAGCAGGGTAAGATTCATAGTCAATAGCAGCTGAACCACGGATAGGGCCGAGGCCAGGGATAACAACTAAGATTAGAGGCATTGCCAATTGTTCCGAGGATTGAGGGGCCAGCAAGATAGGTCTGTGCCATCCAGGAGATTCCTCGGGGATAGATAATCCTGTATACCGCAGATCCTTCAGCACAGTAGTCTGTAGCTTCGGGCAGAGCATATGCAGTCGTACCGCGTGATCATGATGCGAACGGAGCCGTAATGGAAGGTACGTTCCTTGTGAACTCCTTCCCCACTTGTATCTCTTTGATTCAGGAGTTCTACATTCCTTTTTATTTATTTATGTTCTCACGGATAGACTTTAGTTAGTTACACATCCCCTAGTCATTCTTTTGTCAGTTTCTATTCCTTTAGGAGATGCATCCCTATTAGAGAGTATTTGTAGGAGATATGTTATCGGCTTAGATGAGTCTAAGTTCATAGTCGATTTGATCATCCTGTGTATGTATGAATTCGATATGATTCTTGATATAAATTGGTTATCTTCCTACCACATCAGTATCGACTGTTTTGCAAAAATAGTCAGTTTGCGAGCGTCTGATATGATCGAATTAGTTGTAGCAAACTCACAAGGCAACCCGTTTACGGAGTCATTTCTGGCATATGACAAGGAGGTGTTGTTTCGAGATCAGGGTGCAGATTTGAGCGAGACTAGAGTCATCTCAGAGTATCAAAATGTCTTTCGAGATATACATGGATTGCCTCCAATGAGAGGTTGTGTTTTGCATCGAGCTGCAGTCGGACACAACACCGATCTCCCGTGCACCTTAGCGTATGGCACTTGCTGAGATGAGGGAGCTACAGATTCAGTTAGGTGAGTTTTTATCTCAGGGTTTTATTCGCCAGAGTCATTCTTCGTGGGGAGCACTAGTCCTCTTCGTGAAGAAGAAGGACAACGGTATGCATTTGTGTATAGATTATCGCGAGTTTAATAAGGTCACCATCCAGAACAGGTTCCTACTATCGAGGATTGATGACTTATTTGACCAGTTACAGGGAGCGCATTGTTTCTCAAAGATTGATCTTCATTTTGGTTATCATCAGTTGCGGGTTCGGAAGATGGATTTTCCCAAGACCGTCTTTCTGACTCGATATGGGTCTTTTGAGTTTCTTGTCATGCTATTTGGGCTAACCAATACGCCCGCGGTATTCATGGATTTGATGAACCTGGTTTTTCGTTCATACTTGGACCAATTTGTGATCGTGTTTATCGATGACATCCTCATTTATTCGAGATCGGAGGCCGAGCATGAGCAGCACCTTCGACTGGCGTTGCAGACTTTGTGGGAGCACCAGTTGTATGCTAAATTCAACAAATGTGAGTTTTGGCTATCAGAAGTTAGATTTTTGGGCCATGTTATTAACAAGGAGGGTATTGTAGTTGACCCAACAAGGTGGAGACGGTACTTAACTGGGAGCCGCCGAAGACCGTTACAAAGATTCGTAGCTTCTTAGGTTTGGCCGGCTATTACAGGAAGTTCATCCAAGATTTCTCGAAGATTGCTACCTCGCTGATACACCTTACGAAGAAGGGCGTTCAGTTTGTTTGGAGCCTGGAGTGCCAGAAGGCCTTTGAGACTTTGGAGACCAAGTTGACTACAACACCGATGTTGATCATTCCGAACAATGATAAGATGTTTGTTGTCTATACGGATGCATCTTTATCAGGTTTAGGAGGCATTTTGATGTAGACCCGGAGAGTAGTGGCTTACATCTCATGGCAGTTGATGACTCGAGCAGAACTATCTCACACATGACTTGGAGTTAGCAGCAATGGCTCGAGCAGAACTATCTCACACATGACTTGGAGTTAGCAGCAATGGTCTTCGCACTGAAGACATTGAGACACTATCTTTATAGGGTCCAGTTCGAGTTATTCACTGATCATCAGAGTCTGAAGTATCTTTTCTCCAAAAAAAAAACTCAACCAGAGGCAACGGCGATGGGTAGAGTTCATTAAAGATTACGAATTCGCGCTTCAGTACCATCCCAACCAAAGGAGACTCCCGCAAGCTCATGTAGTTAACTTTTCCAATTTGATGTGCTCGCACAACTGGCTAATATCCCAACCAGAATCACTTTATACGAGCTCCTGCGGTTGTCCAAGTCTACCCGAGAAGCTCTACAAGAAGCACTAGCTGACTCTAAAGCTTTTGCGACACATTTTCTGCCTGCTCCCGAAGAGGATACAGAAAAGAGGTGTTCTTAATGCTGCTTGACATCCAAACAACAGATCCCCTACATAACCTTCACTCCTGATGATATGCTTATCAAGAGTACAACTCGCGACCGACCTTATACTTCACTGGGTACGTCGGTTCCTCCAAAGTGGACAGAATCCAAGTGGATCTGAGGTCTGCATTGAGCATTGTTCCACGAAAGCTCATTCAGCACATGGGGATACCTCAGAGGCATTTATCTACAACAAGCACCACCATCTTTGGCTTTAACGCAACTGGTACCCGACTGTTGGGAAAGATTAGCCTTAAATGTCGTTTGATGCAGATCTGTGATGCCCCTGTTTTCACACATGGCTGCAGTCCAAGGTGAATATAGATATGTCAAACCTACCATGCACCCACACTGTGCAATAACACGTTTCACCAATCACAGTAATATCCTCTAGTGAAATAAAAAAAATATAGGTACAAAACAAGCAAAATAAGGTAAATAAATACAATAGACATGGTATAGAAGGATAAAATCTCATAAATGAAACCATGTCTCAAACGAATAAAACTGTAAACACCTGATCTCTGAAATAATGTAAAATATCTCAACATTAATCAACTAGAAATGCAACTAAGGCTCATAGCCTTTACAAAATAAAATACAACTCAAATAACTGAATGGAAACATAAATCTACTGTGGAGCCTCTACTGATAACTTATGCGATGACGACTATGCAAGAACTCTCCGAAACTTTGAGCTGCCTGAAAAGAAATACGGCTCACAAGCCTCATCGCACCCTAGTACGAGACAGACTACTAGATAAAGCATCATAAACCCGACTCAATGGCCTGTACTAATGGTATATCGACGTACTACTCCATGTAGTACTGAGCGGTGCTCATCAACGATATCCAACATGTATATAAATGTGTAATCAACATTTATCTCAAGTGTAATCAAAACAAAATTCGTCATAATCCCCTTTCGAGAGATTTGTAGTGTGCTACGACATTATTTAGGTGTACCCATGACTGTACATGTATCATCGTGCGGCTCGATCCCCGCGATCGCATTAAAAAAATGCAAGAAACAAAACTACATGTCAAAAATATCTCAGGTCGGTCGACCGGTCGACTGAACAGAGCATTGTGCACAACGTGCACACACGAATTTACTGATCGACCGCCCCTAGGGTGCCGGTCGATCGAACAGAACATTGTGCACTGCGTGCACACACATGACTTTACCGGTCGACCACCTCTAGGGCGCCGGTCGACCGACCAGAGCAAAGTCATTCTTAGGTTTTCAGGTTTGCATAATTTGCAACTAAATTTAAACACTTATTTTTAGCATCATGATACATATAACAATATTAAAACTTGAACATTAAATAACAGAAGATCACCTCTATAAAAATTAAACTTTTGATTTAATCTAATTAGGGTTAACATCCGAATTAATCAATTTCTCGAACAAAACATGAAATTTTTCCACAAGATTAACTGAATATGATAAATTCTACATAATTAACAGAGATGAAAAAAATATTTAAACATGTTTACAGAACTTAGGGATCATAAACCTAGGGTTTAAACATCTCACTTTTACATGAAAACTCAATTAATAATAAATCTAGGGTTTAAACATGTTTAGAACATGATAAACAAGTTAAAAACAAAATTAAAAGTAACCCTAATGGTCATGATCATATTACTAACATAAACAACAAGAAATAAACTTTATATCTATCATTAGATTAAGATTTAACATCAAAAACCATGTTTTTAAAGCATTGGGTTAAACTTCAACATGAGATTCATCATTATAATTAATAAAAACTTAATCTTCACTAAGGGAAGGGTTTGGAGGAAGATTATCTTGCCTCAACGCTGCTGTAAAAACTCAACGATGCAAGAAAACAAGTTCTCCCTCGCCAAAAAACGACAAACTCACCCTCTTCTCGGTATTTTTTTTTCACAAAGCTCTCAAAATACCAAAAAGTGATCTAGAGTTTTTGAGGGGAGAGAGTAGCTGGTAGGGTTCAGAGATTTGATAAAAAGAGAGAATTTTTAGAAAAACACATGTATTTATAGAGGTAAACCCGAAAAAACTCGTTTAACCCGAACCAGGAAACCTAGTCTGACTAGGAAAACAACCTTCGGTATTTTGGCTATAACTTTCTCATACGACCTCAGAATGAGATGATCTAAGATTTTTTATAAATCTATTGAAAAGTCCTACAACTTTTATCTTTCGATTATTTCCAAATTCTTATTGTATCAATGTGTAAAATATAAAAACTTTTAACTGGTAGTTTTTTCAGATTCAAGCTCGTACATGTCGAGCATGATTTCACTCCTATATTCATATATATACATTGGATTGATCTCAAATCAATTACTAGAATGCTCAAACATCAAAATATATTAATTATCACAATATAACATATTTATTATTATTTTTCACATAATATTCAAATTTTACGGGGCTTTACAAGAACCCTCCTATAATATGCTATTGGGTCGGCCATGGATCCATAGCAATCGTATTGTCCCGTCCACATTACATCAGTGCATGAAGTATGCGGTTGATTATGGTTAGGTGAAGATGATGTTCACAGATAAGCGACTCTTCAAAGGAGTTGAGAACTATTTTATCGACTCCTTGCTTTACCAGGACTTTGAATCAGAATCGAAACCCCGGGGGCAAGGAATCTGAGAGCGGCAATGAGGCTGACAGTGAGTCTTAGTACAACGAGGGTGATATTGAATCTATTGTAATCGGCTGTGAAGGCCTCGATGTAGTCGACGCTGATGAAGCCGGTGAATTTGTCCTGAATAAAGATTTTGACTTTGCTTACTTGTCGTCTAATTCAGGGTCTAGAAATAATGAGTCTAGCGATCCTGTTTTAGGGTTGTAACCCCGTAAATTTGATTATATTGTGATAAATAATAATAAATATGTTATATGATGATAAATAACATATATTGATATTTGAGTATGCTAAGGATTGATTTGAGATTAATCCAATGTATATATACGAGTATAGAAGAGACTCATGCACAAAACATGCAAAATTTGAATCTGTGTTGTTAGTAGTCGACTACTAAGATTAGTAGTCGACTAGTAAGGCTATTAGTCAACTAATAGTAGTATTAGTCGACTAGTCGCGTTGTTTCCAGATATCTTATGGGTTTCGAACCTAATTGTATATATGTGTATATATACTCGTTTTAAAGCTCTTTTTACCCTCTTTCACGTGAGAACACAGCCACCCTCTCTCCTTAAACCCTAGATATCGTTTTTGGTATTTTCTCGAGGCGTTTTGAGACGTGATATCGAGCATAAGGAGAGATCGTGGGCTTTTGATGAAGAAGGAATCTTGCACGTGTTCAAGAGTTCAATACAACAATTGAGGCAAGATCATTTTTATCCAAACCTGCACCCTTAGTAAATAAATGATTTAATGTGTTTAAATCTATGTTTTACATGTTTATTCTTAACCCGATGTGATAAAAGGTAGATTTTGATGATAAATCATGAACCAGTGCTAGATGTGAAGCTTAATCCTTGTTGTTGATGTTAGAAACATGATCATGATCATTAGGGTTAATGTTAATTTTGTTTTTAACTTGATAATTAGGTTTAACCCATGTGTAAACCCTAATTAGTTATTGTTTTGATGTTCGCTCACCCAAGATACAATATTCACAAAATGATACGATGAGAGTGCTAGTCAACTCCTAGGAGCTCTAGATATTTTGATTCCTTAGTCGAATATCAAGACCTTGGCTCTTTATTAAGATAAGCCCAAGGCATAACGACTCCTCAGTCGAGCATCAAGCCCTTGGTTTTTTATTAAGGTAAGCCCAAGGCACCACATATGGTCGAATCCTCCAGTACAACTCGACCATCATGGCCAGATTGCAAGACCTTGGTACCTTACCAAAGTATAAACCCAAGGCACAATTACAGAGATTTTGGCCCCACTGACTCATCAAGTCGGCACCCTGGTGTCGATACAAGAGGCGATACTAGCCGATACGAGAGATCCTGAAATGCCAGACGAGTCGACATCTTTATATCGACCCAAAAGGCGGTTATTAAGCTGAGTTAAGATGACGTCTCACTCAGTCAGACAGGACGACACATCTAAGTCGACACGAAAGATGGTTATGGTCGACCCTTTTATCAAGGACGACCCTATTTAAGGTACTCGACCACTCACTGGGTATTTCTCAGAAACGACTTAAAGGACGTTCCCTGCTATCGGCTAAGTTGAGGACTCAACCCTGGTCTCAAGCCTCTCCCCCCCGAGCAAATGTCGACATCTCAGTCCACCTCGAACAAGTCTTATCCAGATATTAGCCTAACAAAGTCTCCATGACTCGTCAGCCTAATCACTTCTCGAAAAATGTGGAGATATATTCTCCCATAATGAAGTGACTTTCCCTCCAGTCACCAGTCAACACCTGTAAATCAAGGGACTACTCAGCATGCATGCGTGCCTTCTGCCATGCTTACAAGTCACTTCCCGGATATCGCACAAACGCCGTCTCCTATGTTGAAATGACTTCCCTTCCAGTCGTCAACCAACACTTGTAAAGAGAGAGATGACTCATCTTCCAGCACACGCTTTATCACTGCCATTCAGCATGGCCGAAATGACCAATCTACCACGGATATCCATGCTATATATGGATATTGTTTACCATCAAGAGAAAGGAGAGAGCCCCTCATGAAAATCGAAGCAAGAAAACAAATAACAATCTAACTCTTCTAGTCCATCCAATCTGAGAGATGATAATCTCTAATGCATATAGGATAAGAACGCATAGTTCTAAACTCCACTCCGGCTCATGTTTATCAACTGACTTAATCGTCGGAAGAACCACGGGGGAACCGGTCCTCGCCCTCTCACGAGTTATTTCTGTCTGTACAGCGCAAACATCAAACCCTCATTCAAGAACTAGGCGTAAATCTGGAGAAGAGAACGGACCATCCATCAGCCTTCACTACCCCACAATAATCCTCTTCTGGATTAATTAGCTGTTTGATATCGAGCATTAACAGTTTGGCACCCATCGTAAGGCCTTTCTTCTTTTTCAGGAAGACATGCCAAGTTCTGAAAAAATGTATGATTTTAGTCACCCTAAAGAACAACACCGAAATTACACCATTCAAGCTAAATGAAGTCAGGAGTTGCATCATAAGCTAATGAGGATTAGCCTATGGCTATGAGGAGCCACTATAGGCATAGCCCTCAAAGGCCCCTGTGGCTTTCTGGGGAGCATCTGTCGTGCGGGTCATTCACCAAATGATAGGACCGCTACTAGAACCCTGAAAGCCCTCCCGGAAAAGACACACCATTATTGTGATTGTCTGGCTTGGATATACAACACATGCTTCTTATCGCTACCACAAACGAACTCTAGACAAACTCCATCTTCTGGATAACCAAGAACCTGGAGTTGGATCACAAAGCAGAACCCTACCTCCTCCAAGGGTTATGAGTAGATCCAATATCACCGAAGCTCATACTGACAATAGCTCTTATGAGTACAGGAGCAGTGATTAAGTCTGTGGTAGGCACCTTGGACCTCTGGACAACTAAGAAACCTGGAGTTGGATCACAAAGTAGAACCCTACCTCCTCCAAGGGTTATGAGCAGATCCAATATCACTGAAGCTCCTACTGACAATAGCTTATATGAGTATAGGAGCAGTGATTAAGTGTGTGGTAGGCACCTTAGACCAGATGGACTTTCATTCGGAGAACTCCCAGGATATCAGGGATTAGATGAGGGGAAAAGCTTAGGGTCTGGCAGCTGATTGTTCTCGGGAAGAATGATCTTGGCCCTTCAACAAACGCCTTCACCACTCAAGTTGCCTAAGCTCTGGTGGTCAAAGCATGCACTCGTATGATCCCCATAAGAGAGAGTTCTCCATCCACAGCATGGCCCAATCCCCCAGTACTCCTTAAGCTCCTTCAAGAAAGCCACCATAGTTTGTCATTTTCAGGAAGTACAATACTGACAGGTGGATTCCCTCCCCAAGAGAGGTTCCACCACAAAAGGTACCGTGTAGCTTTTGGTCATGCCCTCAACCCTCACATGGAAAACGCCATTTGATATAATTCATGACGTATGGGCAGTTCCTTTTACCAAAAGTCGACGTGCCAACCATCTGCCTTCAAAACCTTACTGGAGATTTAGACTCAGAAGGAACCTCAGCTAATGCGATGGCAAATAGAGTTTCGACTCATGTTCATCATACCGACAAGTTGTCTACTATAAAAGCAAGCAAAATCCAATTAAAAGAGGTTTTGTACTGTCGGCCCCTCTCTTTACAAAATTACCCTTGAAGCAGAATCGGAGCAAGATCACAAGTGGTTCAACCCCCTTTTGAGCATCAGATGCCTGCAAAGGGTATTTTTTCATGACAATGTAAAATACAGAACTGATAAAATGTTATTCAATAAGAATTTACTCTGATCTCGCAAGGACCAAGGCTTCACAATAGCCAAAGATCTAGGCGTCATACAAGAGCTAGGCACCCCAATCAAGCTCTTGGCTCTTTATCAAGATAAGCCCAAGGGTCAACAGATGGTCAGATCCTCATAGTGCGACTCGACCATCATGCCGAATATCAAGCCCTTTTCTCCTTATCAAGATAAGCTCAAGGCACAACAACTTTTCAGTCGAATATCAAGCCATTAGTTCTTTATCAAGGTAGGCCCAAGGCACAAGTTATGGTCGATTCCTCCGGCCCTCATCGATCATCATGGACAAGCCCTTGGTACCTTATCAGGAATAAATCCAAGGCACAACCCTTCGGCCGACTCCTATAGTCATCTCTCAGTCTTAGGGGAAAAAAAGATCTAGTCAACTCTCAAGAGTTCTAGGCATTTCGACTCCTAAGTCGAATATCAAGCTCTTAGCTCTTTATCAAGATAAGCCCAAGGCACAACGACTCCTCAATCGAATATCAAGTCCTTGGCTCTTTATCAAGATAAGCCCAAGGCACGACGACTCCTCAGTCGAATATCAAGCCCTTGGCTCTTTATCAAGGCAAGCCCAAGGCCCAACCTTATGGTCGACCCCCACAATCACTACTCAACCTTACAGGGATTATAAAGACCTAAGCATCCAACCTCAGAGTTGCTATTCTGCCAAAAAGGTATTCATAAACCTAAGGTACGAATATTAAGCGTATGGTTAAAAGCTTAAGCAGTCATCTGTCAAGTTCTGGTCAGTTAAACGCTCAGCCAAAATAAGACATCAAGTAAACTAGTTGTCATAAGTCCCCAGTACGGGTCGACACATTACAACTAACTCACTTCGGCCAATATCTCAAATGAGAACGAAGCTACAAAGCTAAAAGAATGTAAATAATGAAGGCAAGCTCAAGAATGAAGACAAAAGTTAATTTTCATTCAATAAGAGTAAACTTCATTACAAACTCTTTTACAACAAAAAAGAGAAAAGAAAAAATTGAAAGATACAGATCTTCAAAGCCCTCGACTAGACTCGGGAGTTGGACTTGGCGGACTCCTGGTAGCAGTAAGGGTAGAAGATTCCCCAAAGGCCCCAGCAACATGCTCGACCTCATCAACATTCGCTGACAAATCCAACCCGCCTCCAATTTTCTCGACATCTTTCAGCAAGTCGAGACAACAAGAGACGCATGAAGGATAGAAGCGATCTGGAATCGGATGAGAGTCGCGAGGCACCAAGGAGGCGAAGTAATCAACTCCAGCTTTACAAGCTAAGGCTACTTCAGCCCTCCCTATAGGGCCGTGACGCTAGTCGTCAACTACCTTCTTTCTATGCTGCTCTGAGTCCAGACGAGCAAGTTGATCCTTCAGTTTATCGGCAATGACTATGGATGCCTGCAGCTTTGATTGTAGCTCTTCAAAGTTCCCCCTCATCTTTTCAAGAGATAGGCGATTTGTTCGAGCCTCTGCCTCAGCCATCGTCCTACGACGCTTCTCGGACTCGGCCTCCACCTGTAGGTGAACCATCTCCCTTTGAAGGTCCTCGATGGTCCCCGTTTGCTTGGAGAACTGGATTCGAAAGCTCTTTTTACCAAGACAGCGACTCTCTTTTCTGTCTCTTCCTTGGCCGACTTCTCCTTAGCCAGCTCTGCTTGGTCTTCTTGGGAACGCTCAAGTCGATTGAACAAGGCGTGTCCTAGCGAAGTCCCCTGAGCTAGACAAGCTTGAAGAGCTTGGAGTATGCCAACACTTGGCATATCATCCAAAATCCTCCCGTCAGCATCATTCTCCATCTGTTCTGACGGAGTTCCAGCCCTTCCATCAACGACGTCGTTCGCCCCATTTGGTTTCTTGTCAGGGCGACGAGATGTCTCAGGATTAGTACTGGGGCCGACAACATCCTCCTCGACCACTGGGCCGTAGTCTCCCTACCAGGAGAAGACTCGTCTATCAGCCCCACATTTTCCAAGCGGTTAAGCTGAGTTATCAGCGGACCCATCCCAACTGGTCTAACTAGGCGCCGCCTCTTAACCCTTGCCCCTCTCCTTAATTCAGAGGCAATGTTTGCTGCTTGAGGCATCAAGACAGCCACCTCCTCTGCACTAAAAGACCCTATAGGCTTCTTATAGGGCCTAGCAGTAGGGTTCACCCCCTCGGTCCCAGTGTTCCTCTTGCGATTTTCCACTAACAGAGGAACATAGCTCGTCCTTACCTCGAAGTCAGTGGAAGATAAAATCATGAACATGCTCGCCGTCCGGGAGAACACATCAACAAATAAAGCATCGCTCTCTCGGGGACTGGCATAAGAACGGGTCATTTCCAGATCCATCATCTCGGAGTCACTAAGGGTAACTGGCATCAAAACGTCTTCATTCACCTCCGGCCAGTCCGAGCAAGCGAAGACGCTATCGCCGCCATAGACCAACATGAATCGCTTCCTCCAGTCCTCATCTAACTCCAAAGAGTCGGAAACAAGCAGGAACTCTCCACGATAGTGGAAAGAGTAATGTGGGTCCTTCTTAGCTGACCCATACTGATCAAATGCCCAAGCACTCTCAAGCTTGGTTGGACTCCAACACGATGGCAGATGATGATAAAAGCCACCAGAATTCCCAAGAGTATGTGACCACTAGTTTGAATAGACGAAAGCAAAAATACCATCATAAAGTACTATGAAGCAACCCAAGAGTATGTGACCACTAGTTTGAATAGACGAAAGCAAAAATACCATCATAAAGTACTATGAAGCAAAATGCAACCCTCTCCTGAATAGACGAAAGCAAAAATACCATCATAAAGTACTATGAAGCAAAATGCAACCCTCTCCTTCTCGCAAAAAATAGATTGGATAACATAGGTTTATAATGCAAACAACAGAAAATTGAAGTCAATAAGTATGCCTAGTGCATTAGACATGTAAAGTTTTCAATTCAATCAGTTTGTAAGATCAAAAGAAACCAATTTGAATATGCTACATACATGTTTGAGATATATTAACTTATATCCAAGACAAATCATCAGAGAATCCATTTTGGGTTAGAAGACTACCCGTGCCATATTGTCAGTCACGACACAGTATAAAGATAACTATAAAAAGAACATCAGCATAACAAAACTTATAGAAGATAAGAAAAGTGATAAACAAATCTCCACGGGTGTACAAAATGAGTATTAAAAATATAGCTAGCTATATTCTGAAGATTTATATCGAATATAAAGTACAGGAAAAAACTCAACAATATCCAAAGTAGCATAACCTAATATAAACACCATTATAACAGAATACTTTGTTGTTCAGTTTTCATCATATGGATGGGGATGTTTACAAAGTCATACGGGTGTTAATGCAGAAGGTAGTGTAGGGTGGGGTCTTACACTGAGACCCCATCCTTGTTCTTGGGTGTTAATGCAGAAGGTAGTGTAGGGTGGGGTCTTACACTGAGACCCCATCCTTGTTCTTAAAAAAATTAATGCAGACCAAATCTACTAATGCGGACCACAACAGACATACACAACAGAAGTGCACAACAATAAGGTTCAAACTCCAACATAAACATTGTACAGCAAGTCATAATGCATATTAACAGGATAATATCGAGTAAGTGACAAACTTGCATTAATTGCTTACTTATTCTTGTTGTATGGCACAGTTAAGAGCATAACAAATTGCATGATGGCAAGATATCTTAAGACTACATGCAAGAGCTACACTTAAATAATCAGAAAGATAGGCGATTAATTTCTCTTATCAAATATCAAATAAGTTATCACTATCAAACTCCTAGAATTCCAACGAATCTCTCTGTTTTTAGTTTCAGCATCCTCGACTCTGGTTCTTAAGGTTTTTAACTTTTTCCTCTAAATGCAGTCCAGTAAAAATACCTAACTAAACTAGAGAACCAAACTCATATGTGAACTTGATTTCTTCTAGTCTAGATTAAGAAGTAATTCTAGAACTGATACAAGAAGCGCTAGAAATCATTACAAAATTATACAACCTATAGGCTATATGATATCCCTCTCTGTGATCTAAGAACAGACTCCCAAGGTCATCCCTTAACCAAAGACACCATGTCTGCTCTCATGTCTCTTGAAAAATACGATTTGGGCTCTTCAGATTTGGAGAAGAAAGGGTTATACATAGAGATGAAAGAAAGGAGAAACTTGTGCATATGCTTTGTGAAAAATTGAAGTTGTGGGTATTCCAAAATCTAAGTTTTCAACCTAAGACAGATCAACATGAAACATTATATAGCAAAGAATTGAACAATAACACTTTTAACTAACATCTAAAAGTGGGGGAAAAAAGAGCTTGAAACTCTAATATGATACAAACTACTAGACTCAAATATATACAAATTAAAAAGTTCTCTAACACTAATATTGGCATAAGCTATCGATCAATCCTTCATATACTATCTACTATATAAAGCAATATGTCAAAAGAAAATGCTATGCTGTTCTAGGCATGAAGAAAAGCACCTAGCATCTAGGCTTCCTACATCTGCTGCGGCAATCACATAGCTGAAATGTGTTGAATACTAGATTGGTTAAGCTGACACCTAAGTGGATTCCTAGGCCCTTTTACAACATTAATGATTATCTCTCTCGCGTGTTGCATCTAGAAGGTGTCACCGTCAGGTCCTTTGTGGGGGGGGGGGGGGGGCAACCCTTTACTTATAGAATGTACTGTATATTTCAGTGCGCAGGCAGCAGATTATGTGGTCATTTCCAAAACAAAAACGCTTACGTTTGCATTTTTGTGTGGCATGAATCCCCATTGAAATGGTTCAACAAATCTCTGATTGATGGATATCTCATATGAACATACCCTGTTTTGCTTCAGCCAGATGTCTGCACTCTCCTGCATTTTCAAAATTAGGTTGGCATAATATTATGAGATGCCAGGTTGGAGTACCTGAGAGTCAAGATGCAAACTGAAAACCTACAATTCCATTGAATCACAACCTTCAAATTTGACTTTGGGCCTCCTTTCTATAGGATCTTGGCATCAAATACCAAGCCAATAATCTTGCAAGAGATCACCTTATTATTCGGACTTCCATACTCGACTTAAATTAACTCTGCTGCCTCACTGAGATTCTAAGCTGATGCTCATTGATTCTTGTAATAATTCTAAGTTTTTTTGGCTAGATATATATAAGGAAAAGTAAAGGGGCTTTTATGAAAATTTGTTAGAGGGTTTTATTAGTAAAAAAGGCTCTTATTTAGTGAAAACCCTACCCAACTCCTTTATTTCTTCACCTCCTTTCCGACTTTGTACCGCCGCTCTCAACGCCGCTCTCAAAAAAAAAAAAAAAACCTTAGGCTTCTCTCTCTTCTTCCTTCCGTCCGTTTCTGTCGCACACACAGAAATAAAAGAAAAGGATCTGCATTGAAGGAGGATAAGTGGTGATTGTTTACACAAATATAATAGATATTGTTCTTTTTGGATGAATGCTATGCAACCGATTTTTATGAGTTTTTTTTAGATCTTATTATATATGATGTTGACACTAGGTAGCTGCCCTTGTTCTCATGGCCATGGACAAGTCTTGAGCCTAGTGCATCCCTTGGTCACCTCCTTTATATTAAAAAAATAAAAAAAAATAATAGTAATAATAAATTAGCCATTGTGACAACCTACATGTACCTATTTCTATGTCATTGCATATTTTATTATTGGAAAACTCTTAAAGGACCCAAAAAAATGGGACAGGAGAGGGGACAGGTGAGGTGTCCCCTCCCCATTGCTCCATGCACTGTTCATGAACAGTGCATGGAGCAATGGGGAGGGGACACCTCACCTGTCCCCTCCCCTGTCCCATTTTTTGGGGTCCTGCTAGCATTGCTCTTTATTATTCTATAGGAGGAAAGCCAAGAAACATCTAGTGTACTAAAGTAGTAGTATATAATATGGTTTTATAGGATGGAGCTTAATGTGTTATATTATTCAGTATAGTTGTATTAATGTTTACTATATCTATTCTTTAGGAGTTTCAGGTGGCTTCGAAGAGACGTCGTGACTAGTATTTCGATAGTTTTCGGACTTGATATAAGTGGTAAATTTATGCATTGCGCATTGTGTATTTTTTCTACAAAATGATAGTAAGTTGTTGATGCTCGTGAACAAACAGTCGATGGGGGTTGTCTGCCATAGGATGCAACTTTGATCCTGACGGCGCTGAGGAGAAGGGAGATGATGGATGTTGGTGCCGACTGCCATAGGATGCAACTTTGATCCTGACGGCGCTGAGGAGAAGGGAGATGATGGATGTTGGTGCCGACTCCTCCGACTTTACGCCGGATTCTGAGCGCACGGGGTGGGCTGATGACCTGCACATGCAAGAATCGCAGGAGTACGAGACTAGTTTTCCCAATGGTACCTTCGACGGTCAAGTCAGCTGTGGAGTTGAGTGTGGTTTGGGGGAAGATCCTCGGGCCATTGAGGTCCTCGGAGCGTACTCTTTTGAGAGTTTTCTAGTTCTTTTTTAACCAAGGTAGGTCCCTAGTTTTTATGAAGAAGAAGTAGCCAAGCCAAAGAATCACTTACCCCCTGCGTTTCTCTTTTCTCCTCCTTTTATAGTCCCTTGCCTCTGAGTGTGTTGTCCCTCGACTTTGGTCATACACAGGAGGCGGCTGAGAGGTGAGCAATAGAGGTGCAGAGTCATCATTCTCTTTTCAGATGTCGACTGACGACTGGAAGGGAAGTCATTCGAATACAGGAGAGAAACGACTTATCTGTATCCTGGATTTGATAGAAGAGGTAGGGCGTATGATAGGTCGGCTGTGTGGCCGTCCTTCTTTCTCCAGGTGGCGCTGGTGATTGGAGAAGTCATTCGTGCACAGGGAAGCATCATGGCAAACTTCTGGGAAATGACTTGTGAGCAAAATAAGCGGCTTGGGCACGAGGTTTGTCAGAACGGAGATCTTGATGGGACTAATCAACACTATTTCCGATTGACATCTGAAGTGAACTTGGTCGGCTCTTATCCCTTTAGTCAAGACGGGTTGATCCGTGAGCCATCATTATGGTTTGGCAACCCGATAGTCGAGTGAGCTTCGGGTCGGGTGTATAGTCGAGTCGTCTGCTCGAGGAGTCGCCTTAATTGCGAGGGGACGACTGATCCTGCACTTCGAGTCGGTCATGATGACCCTTGATCGAAATATGGCTTGTCCGCTCGTCTGGTTGAGAAACTTGACCTTGGCTGAGCTTATGAGCCTCTAAGTTTGTTTGAATCATAGCTTTCTTGGGCTTATGCAGACATTCTCGCGACACATCTATCTTTGGATGGTAAATTACCATAGCAGTTGGCCCCTTTCATTCAGAGTTGGCTTTAGTCGAGTCCGAGTGAAATAGATAAAAGCTTGCTCCATATCTTAGGGATTTCTTAGCTAGTTGATCGTGGATGGAGACGTGACGTAGGCCTAGCTAACCGCCAATCTCTGTAAGCTGATGATCGATACCGGGAACCACTTTTTTGAAGGAAACGAGGCGTCATGGGTAGAGTGAAAGGCGCCATACTCGCCAATTGATTGGTGAGTTACAAGTGGCGATTGGTTTTCCTGAGCGATTCATTTCCGATCTCCAAAATGGATCTTCCTTAATTGCTCCAGGATGGTGCCTCTTGAATTCTTCTGCATGCGCCTTTGGAGACTTATAAATAGTTCCTGGCGAGGAAGAGCCAAGGGCTTTGTTCCGACTGAGAAGTCGTTTTACCTTGGACTTATTCTTTAGAAAGAGCCAAGGGCTTTGTCCCGACTGAGAAGTCGTTTTGTCTTGGACTTGTTCTTTAGGAAGAGCCAAGGGCTTTGTTCCGACAGAGAAGTCGTTTTGCATTGGTTTTACCCAGATTAGGTATCAAGGGCTTTGAACCGACTGAGAAGTCATTGTGCTTAGGTGACTAGGTCTTGGTGCCGACTGAGAAGTCGTTTTGCCTTAGACTTGTTCTTTAGGAAGAGCCAAGGGCTTTGTTCCGACTGGGAAGTCGTTTTGCCTTGGTTTTACCCAGATTAGTTACCAAGGGCTTTGAGCTTCTATGGTCGATGAGAGCAGGCAAAATCGAACCATATGTTGTGCATTGGGATTAACTTTAAGAAGAGCCAAGAGTTTTGTTCCGACTAAGGAGTCATTGTGCATTGGTTTTATCCTGAGAAGGTACCAAGGTCTTGATCACTATGGACGATAAGAGCAGAAGGAATCGAACCATATGTTATGCCTTGGGCTTACCTTTAAAAAGAGCCAAGGGCTTTATTCCGACTGAGAAGTCGTTTTGCATTGGTTTTACCCAGATTAGGTACCAAGGGCTTTGAGCCAACTGAGAAATCGTTTTGCCTTGGACTTATACTTTAGGAAGAACTAAGGATTTTGTCCCGACTGAGAAGTCGTTACGCCTCGGGCTTACTCAGATTAGGGGCTGAGGACTTTATACCGACTAAGGAGTCGTTGCGCCTTGGGCTTACCCAGATTAGGGGTCGAGAACTTTATGTCGACTAAGTAGTCGTTGCGTCTCGGGCTTACCCAGATTAGGGTCCGAGGACTTTATGTCGACTAAGGAGTCGTTGCACCTCAAGCTTACCCAGATTAGGAACCGAGGACTTTATGCCGACTAAGGAGTCGTTGTGCCTTGGGCCTGTCATGAGGCGACACCAGAGCCTTGTAACCGACTGAGGAATCATGGCACCTTGGGCCTGTCCTAAGGCGGCACCAGGGTCTTGTGATCGACTAAGGAGTCGTTGCGCCTCGGGCTTATCCAGATTAGGAGCCGAGGACTTTATACCGACTAAGGAGTCGTTGCTCCTTGGGCTTGTCCTGAGGCGGTACCAGGGCATTGTGACCGACTGAGGAGTCGTGGTACCTTGGGCCTATCCTGAGGCGGCACCAAGGTCTTGTGACCGACTAAGGAGTCGTTGCGCCTCGGGCTTTATCCAGATTAGGAGCCGAGGATTTTATGCCGACTAAGGAGTCGGTGTGCCTTGGGCCTATCGTGAGGCAGCATCAGAACCTTGTGACCGATTGAGGAGTCGTGACACCTTGGGCTTGTCCTGAGGTAGCACCAAGGTCTTGTGACCGACTGAGAAGTCGTTGCGTCTCGGGCTTACCCAGATTAGGAGCCGAGGATTTTATGCTGACTAAGGAGTCATTGCGCCTTAGGCCTGTCCTGAGGCGGCACTAGGGCATTATGACCGACTGAGAAGTCGTGGCACCTTAGGCCTGTCCTGAGGTGGCACTAGGGTCTTGTGACCGACTGAGGAGTCTTTGCGCCTCGGGCTTACCCAGATTAGGAGCCGAGGACTTGCATTTTCCCCTAGGGCTGAGAGTCGACTATAGGAATCAGTAAAAAGGATTGTGCCTTGGTTTTACCCTGAGGAAGTACCAAGGACTTTTATCGACTTAGCCGAGTGGCCAGCTGACTGGGTCTTTGATGTCTTTCTTTTTATTTTTGACATTTCCATTGCTTATTGGAATTTACACATGATAGAGTACAACTCATTCACATTTATTCCATCGAGCCGCATCGAATTCGTGTTTCTTCCCCAAATGCCTTTTGAAGATGGCTTTTGCCGGAGACGGGGTCACCGAGGCGGAGCTTCCTTAGCTGTTTCTTTTCACCTGTGAACATTCCTGCCTTGATGAGAGCGAGTTGTTGCTTCATTGCCTGTCTTTGTTGCCAAACTGAGGAGCGCCCGGAATCAGTGATTGCTCTTCCTCCCGAGAGTGAGGTGTTTGGATTTGGGCGTCGTTGAGTTGTTGGCATATTTTCCATTTCATCAGCTAAGGACCTGCTTGGAGTTTTTACTGAGATCCTTGCAGGTCAACGGTGGACATGACGATTTTCAACCGATCTTGCTTGTCCACCGTTAGTTGCGCTATATGGCCGAAGTCTAGTTGGTTGAGCTTTTGGAGGATAGTGCTCAACAGGAGGAGGCCCAGACAACTCTTGTGATGGGGGCTTCTTGTTGGTGAGAGCCCCATGCGCCGAAGCTTTGTTCCCTGGAATTTGATGGGATCATGACTTTCCCTTAGGGGTTTCCAGGGATAGCGACAGCCGGACCATCCTATAAATGGGGGAGCTTTCTTTTGTTAGGGGGATGCGAGTCACATGTTTCGACCTGCAAGACTAAGGTCTTCTTGCGCCGATTAGAGCCACTCAGTTTGGGTTGAAGAACAACGATCAACAATTCTTCAGTGTGTTGGACTTCTATAATCCTAACACATGTACGTTCTTCACCTTTGACGGAGAGCTGGGAATAGCGCTCCATGAGATAGTAGAAGACTTGGGGCTGCCGCTAGAGATAGTAGACCTGGAGAGGAGCCATCCCCAGGTTGTTAAAACGTTTTAGGAGTTGATGTTCCATTACCACATTTGTCTGAGCATCGAGGGCCGTACAGAGATGAAAGGCATGTCCCTCAGCCATAGCACCTGGGCTAACTACCTCTTCCAACACTTGGATGAGAAGAAGGTCCCTGTCACACCACTGAACCCCTGCAACGAAATTGAATTGGCGCAACGTATCATCGCTCACCACCCCACTTTTTTGATGATTTCATGGTCTCTAATTCATACTTGTGAATGGAAAGACTGAAACCTATACAAAATGAAGATAAATTAGATCATTATCAATCATGTAATTGATGAAGTTATCATATTGGGGAGCGGCAACGAGCGAGAATAAGTGGTTGGGTATGACTATTGGTTGTTAATTGGTATCATGTGCTATATAAATGGTTAAACTAGTTTGACCAATAACTTTCAAAATAGTGTTTTCAAAACACTTTTGAAAAAAAACACCATGATATGATATTTTTCTACAAAAACACAATAAACAATTGATTACCAAACACACACATTCTAAATTAGTGTGCAACCCGTGCAAAACACGACCCACTATTTTTTTTAAGAACTGCATTTTACACTCGCCTCCCTCTAAATTTTAATACATTTGATTTAATTATTGTATGCTTAAAATTAAAAATAATATCTACTCCTTCATACTTAAAAAATAATCCAAAATTTAATACATTTGATTTAGAAATCATATCTACTCCTCTATACTTAAAGAATGAAGGAGTACATATTCTTTACTATCTATGATACAATACTTAAGCACTCCAAGTTTTAATAGATTTGATTTTCTTTACTATCTATGAGACAATAATATATTGTATCATAAATAGTAACTTCAAGTACGGAGGAGCAGGTTTGATTTACTATAGCATGAACAATAACTTCAAGTGAGACCAGATTTGATTTACTGTTCATGCTAAGAATTTACTGTAACATGAACAGTAAGTCCTTAGGTTCTACTTCACCCATAGAGGAGTAAATAAGCTAAAATATTAAATTTATATTGAAGTGCTTATCGCAAAGGTATTTAATTTTTTTTTTCAATTTAATTATCTAAATGAATACATGTATCTCAAAGAGCTAATATCTTAAAATGCAAGCCCATTCTTTGAAGCTACTTTATAAATTTTGTATTAAAATATAATAAGCTCACAGATACATTAAAATAGCCCATTCTTTGAAGCTACTTTATAAATTTTGTATTAAAATATAATAAGCTCACAGATACATTAAAATAGGGCAAAATGGCCAGATTGATATATTTTGTAGAGACTTGGTGACATGTTAGCATATTATTTTTTAGTTTTGTCAAATTTGTATATTTTGTCGACTCCGGCGTCATATAGGCCTTAAGTTTGGCCGGAGTTACTGTTCCGACCAGTGCTGACGGAATTTCTTACATAAAACCCCCTCACTAAAACCCTATCATGCTCCTAACCCCCTCCTCCCCATCCTCTTCAACCTCCCCCTCTCCCTCCTCTTCAACATCCCCTCTCCCTCCTCATCATCCTCTTCCTCCTCCTCATTAAATTTGGGCTGGGATCACAAGCTTGATGATGAGGAACACTAATAACATTTGAAGTTTTTACCTGCAACTCTGCAAGCACTCTGGAGCAACATAACACTCACAGCCCAAAGCGTCGACTCGAGCAAGAAGCAACCCCCCAATCCACAATCCCCCATTCTCGGTTCAAAGCCCACATCCAAAATCACATTCCCTAGCTTCGACCTATGATGCAAGATCCTTGGGCTACACTCAAAGTGCAAATACCTCAACCCTTTGATGCAAGATCCTTGGGCTACACTCAAAGTGCAAATACCTCAACCCTTTCACAATGCCAACTGCAATCCGATGTCTTGCATCCCATCCAAGGCTCAAACTGCAATCCGATGTCTTGCATCCCATCCAAGGCTCAATTGAAGCCCCCTTTGCTGAATTGAGTAATTAGAAGGATTGGGGTTGGTTCAAGAGGGCAAGTTGGAAGGTTTTAGGGGCAATTTTGGTGGAAAAGCTAAAAGGGCATTTGGGAATTGGAGTGCAGTTAGCAAAGAGGAGGAATAGTCTAATGAGGAGGAGGAGGAAGAGAGGGAGGTTGAAGAGGATGGGGAGGAGGGAAAGGTGGAGTAGTAGGAGGGGGTTAGGAGCATGATGGGGTTTTAATGGGGTTTTAATGAGGGGGTTTTAGACAAGAAATCCTGTCAGCTCTGATCGGAACAGTAACTCATGCCAAACTTAAGGTCAATATGACGCCGGAGTTGACGAAATATACCAATCTAACAAAACTAAAAAATGTATACCAATATGTCACCAAACCACTACAAAATTTATCAATCTGACCATTTTGCCTATTAAAATAGTGGTTTGAACAAAATCTTGATTTAATATTTAAATCTAGAATGTATTGTACTACCCAAAATATTGGATGAAGGAAAGATTAAAAATATTTTAATAAAGTTTTATTTATTAGAAATTTTTATATTTCTAATTTGCAATTTCAAATTTAAGAAATTTTATGAAAAGCCACAAATTGAATGATGAAGAAGAAATTACTACCGGGCTTTTATAGATTACCCTCAAATTTTATAATGGTATGACTTTTGTCCACTTATATTATTTTATATTTAAGTTTCATACTAATTTTGAGAGGTACCGTCACACAATTGTTTCGTAGACTCTAGGATATATATAGATATTAACATATACATATATAAATACAGATAGTTGTAATTTATAGCTTTGTACATTCCAGGATAATCAATATATATATATATATATATAGAGAGAGAGAGAGATTAATGGGTATCCTTGTCATAGGAGGGGATTTCCTCCTATGACGCCTCTAAAATCACATGATTGAGCGATATTGTGGATGATCCGCTCCGTTGAACTTGATCTACATATTCTAAAACCCCAACACACCAAGTATGGGGTGAACCCGTCGTCGTTTGACCCTTCATCCACTCGTATTAATTTTAACGGTTTTGAATGAATAGAACTTTTCACATGGCTCGATGGAGGGTCAAACAACGACGTATTCACCCCAAACTTGATGTGTTAGGGTTTTAGAATATGTAGATCAAGTTCTTATGTCAACTTGTAGCTCAATAAAGTGATCATTAATGATTAAGAAACTTAGTAGACGTCCACTTAAGTTAACATACCAAATATATGGTTAGAAAAATGGTGGATGATTATATTCATACAATTAATAAGACACAGAACGCCATTGAGTAATACATATTTGGTATGTTGGGATGGGATTTTTTTTGAGTTAATAACCTTTTATCCTTTAAAATAAATAGTGAATTGTTTAGCTTAAAATTTAGTGGTTATCACATGGAACTACGTAACACATTAAAATGAAATAGGAGAGGATTACATAGGCCTAGTTTAATATTGCTTTTTGAGAGTGCTTCTACTTATTAATAAAAAATAGTTAGTATTGGTGTTTTGTAAAATATTAATTAACATGCTTCTTAAAACAACTTCTATGTTGGTTTTTTTGGGTTTCTGCAAGGGGGGAGTTGGGGTGGGTGAAGGGGGGTTGCTTTTAAAAACAATCTAAAAATACTTTTTTACGTACTGTCAAAGTAGTATCTTGATTATTACTTTTTTCATGGGGGAAGTTAAAACTAAATTCATTGTTGATTTCATAAGGGCACTAAAAGTACTACTTAACTCGGTAAATACTTGGATGGCGGGTAGAGTATTTTTGTCATTTGCTATTATGTTCTAATTTTGTACCCTCTTATTATTCATCACACAAAATTCTCAAAATATATTTCTACAAAATATAATGCAAGTATTTGAGGCGAACGCTTTCATGGCTTCACACTGTAAGATGCTAATAATGCGTGATAGTTGAGGAAAATTTATGCATGATAACGTGCTAGTTCGAAGGAAAGTTAAAGTTATGGCCGCTAATGCTGACGCACAAACCTACTTGTAAATTTCATACAAACTGTGCTACACAAGCCACATCCATTACTGTACAACTTAAGCCATCATAATGAGCAATTAAGTATACACAAAGCAAACTAATTTCTTTTTCCCAAATAAACATCTAAATTCAGTCTAATATTTTCCAATGCAAAATTGACAAGAAGGATTCAACTAGTTTAAATACATAAAGCAATACCACTTTAGGGTACTATGACGCAATATACAACCCTACTTTTCAAGCAATAAATATATTGGATAACATAAATTAATAATTCAAATAACAAGAATTGTAAGTTAACAAGGATTCCTAGTGCATACACATGTAAAAATTTTCTTCGTAAGTTCAAGAATATGTTACATATTTTGAACTATATCCAAGACTATTATCAAAAAGTTCATATTTATTGCACAACTTAAGCCATCATAATGAGCAATTAAGTATACACAATCTTTTTCCCAAATAAACATCTAAATTCAGTCTAATGTTTTCCAATGCAAAATTGACAAGAAGCATTCAACTAGTTTCAATACATTAAGCAATACCACTATAGGGTACTATGACGCAATATACAGTCCTACTTTTCAAGCAATAAATATATTGGATAACATAAATTAATAATTCAAATAACAGGAATTGAAATTTAACAAGGATTCCTAGTGCATACACATGTAAACATTTTCTTCGTAAGTTCAAGAATATGTTACATATTTTGAACTATATCCAAGACTATTATCAACAAATACACATTTATTAGAAGACTGACAATGTCATACTGTCAGTTAAAACAGTATGGGGATGGATTACAGCAGAATTCATCAACATAACAAAGTTTACACTTTATAGAAGATAAGAAGCATGATAAACAAACTTCCAGAGATGTACAATGATGAATATTAACAATATAGCAAGTTGCATGTTGAAGATCCATATTGAATATAGAGTATAGAAAAAACTCAATAATATGCAAAGTAGCAAAACCCAATATAAACACAATTATAACTGAATACACTGTTGTTCAGTTCATCTAAGGTTGGGGATGTTAACTGAGTCTATATAACCAACCATTTTGAGGGTTAATGCAAAAAAGAGGGTTGGGATCTAACCCTGAGACCCCATCCTTACTCTATTAAACACACGCATGCACGCGAGAGCACACTCTCCTATAACAGGTGCAGAACCAAATATACTAATGCAGAGCACAAAAGTTCACAACAATAATAAGGCTCAAACTCCAACAAAGACATTGTACAATAAGTCACAGTACACATCAACAGAATACAATCCGGAGTAAGTGACATTGTAGAATAAGTCATAATACAGATTAACAGGATACCACCAAGAGTATGTGATCACTAGTTTGAATAGACGAAAGCAAAAATACCATCATAAAGTACAACGAAGCAAAATGCAACCCTCTCCTTCTCGAAATAAATAGATTGGATAACATAAGTTTATAATGCAAACAACAGAAAATTGAAGTCAATAAGTATGCCTAGTGCATTAGACATGTAAAGTTTTCAATTCAATCAGTTTGTAAGATCAAAAGAAACCAATTTGAATATGCTACATACATGTTTGAGATATATTAACTTATATCCAAGACGAATCATCAGAGAATCCATTTTTGGTTAGAAGACTACCCGTGCCATATTGTCAGTCACGACACAGTATAAAGATAACTATAAAAAGAACATCAGCATAACAAAACTTATAGAAGATAAAAAAAGTGATAAAACAAATCTCCACGGGTGTACAAAATGAGTATTAAAAATATAGCTAGCTATATTCTGAAGATTTATATCGAATATAAAGTACAGGAAAAAACTCAACAATATCCAAAGTAGCATAACCTAATATAAACACCATTATAACAGAATACTCTGTTGTTCAGTTTTCATCATATGGATGGGGATGTTTACTGAGTCATACGGGTGTTAATGCAGAAGGTAGTGTAGGGTGGGGTCTTACACTGAGACCCCATCCTTGTTCTTAAAAAAATTAATGCAGACCAAATCTACTAATGCGGACCACAACAGACATACACAACAGAAGTGCACAACAATAAGGTTCAAACTCCAACATAAACATTGTACAGCAAGTCATAATGCATATTAACAGGATAATATCAAGAGTAAGTGACAAACTTGCATTAATTGCTTACTTATTCTTGTTGTATGGCACAGTTAAGAGCATAACAAATTGCATGATGGCAAGATATCTTAAGACTACATGCAAGAGCTACACTTAAATAATCAGAAAGATAGGCGATTAATTTCTCTTATCAAATATCAAATAAGTTATCACTATCAAACTCCCGGAATTCCAACGAGTCTCTCTGTTTTTAGTTTCAGCATCCTCGACTCTGGTTCTTAAGGTTTTTAACTTTTTCCTCTAAATGCAGTCCAGTAAAAATACCTAACTAAACTAGAGAACCAAACTCATATGTGAACTTGATTTCTTCTAGTCTAGATTCAGAAGTAATTCTAGAACTGATACAAGAAGCGCTAGAAATCATTACAAAATTATACAGCCTATAGCTAAATGATATCCCTCTCTGTGATCTAAGAACAGACTCCCAAGGTCATCCCTTAACCAAAGACACCATGTCTGCTCTCATGTCTCTTGAAAAATACGATTTGGGCTCTTCAGATTTGGAGAAGAAAGGGTTATACATAGAGATGAAAGAAAGGAGAAACTTGTGCATATGCTTTGTGAAAAATTGAAGTTGTGGGTATTCCAAAATCTAAGTTTTCAACCTAAGACAGATCAACATGAAACATTATATAGCAAAGAATTGAACAATAACACTTTTAACTAACATCTAAAAGTGGGGGAGAAAAGAGCTTGAAACTCTAATATGATACAAACTACTAGACTCAAATATATACAAATTAAAAAGTTCTCTAACACTAATATTTGCATAAGCTATCGATCTATCCCTTCATATACTATCTACTATATGAAGCAATATGTCAAAAGAAAATGCTAGTCAGTTCTGTATAAACTGCTTCTTAATACTCCGAAAAGTATACGAGTATAAACTGCTTCTTAATACTCCGAAAAGTATACGAGTATAAACTGCTTCTTAATACTCCGAAAAGTATACGAGTATAAACTGCTTCTTAATACTCCGAAAAGTATACGAGTATAAACTGCTTCTTAATACTCCGAAAAGTATACGAGTATAAACTGCTTCTTAATACTCCGAAAAGTATACGAGTATAAACTGCTTCTTAATACTCTGAAAAGTATACGAGTATAAACTGCTTCTTAATACTCTGAAAAGTATACGAGTATAAACTGCTTCTTAATACTCTGAAAAGTATACGAGTATAAACTGCTTCTTAATACTCCGAAAAGTATACGAGTATAAACTGCTTCTTAATACTCCGAAAAGTATACGAGTATAAACTGCTTCTTAATACTCCGAAAAGTATACGAGTATAAACTGCTTCTTAATACTCCGAAAAGTATACGAGTATAAACTGCTTCTTAATACTCCGAAAAGTATACGAGTATAAACTGCTTCTTAATACTCCGAAAAGTATACGAGTATAAACTGCTTCTTAATACTCCGAAAAGTATACGAGTATAAACTGCTTCTTAATACTCCGAAAAGTATACGAGTATAAACTGCTTCTTAATACTCTGAAAAGTATACGAGTATAAACTGCTTCTTAATACTCTGAAAAGTATACGAGTATAAACTGCTTCTTAATACTCTGAAAAGTATACGAGTATAAACTGCTTCTTAATACTCCGAAAAGTATACGAGTATAAACTGCTTCTTAATACTCCGAAAAGTATACGAGTATAAACTGCTTCTTAATACTCCGAAAAGTATACGAGTATAAACTGCTTCTTAATACTCCGAAAAGTATACGAGTATAAACTGCTTCTTAATACTCCGAAAAGTATACGAGTATAAACTGCTTCTTAATACTCCGAAAAGTATACGAGTATAAACTGCTTCTTAATACTCCGAAAAGTATACGAGTATAAACTGCTTCTTAATACTCCGAAAAGTATACGAGTATAAACTGCTTCTTAATACTCTGAAAAGTATACGAGTATAAACTGCTTCTTAATACTCTGAAAAGTATACGAGTATAAACTGCTTCTTAATACTCTGAAAAGTATACGAGTATAAACTGCTTCTTAATACTCCGAAAAGTATACGAGTATAAACTGCTTCTTAATACTCCGAAAAGTATACGAGTATAAACTGCTTCTTAATACTCCGAAAAGTATACGAGTATAAACTGCTTCTTAATACTCCGAAAAGTATACGAGTATAAACTGCTTCTTAATACTCCGAAAAGTATACGAGTATAAACTGCTTCTTAATACTCCGAAAAGTATACGAGTATAAACTGCTTCTTAATACTCCGAAAAGTATACGAGTATAAACTGCTTCTTAATACTCCGAAAAGTATACGAGTATAAACTGCTTCTTAATACTCTGAAAAGTATACGAGTATAAACTGCTTCTTAATACTCTGAAAAGTATACGAGTATAAACTGCTTCTTAATACTCTGAAAAGTATACGAGTATAAACTGCTTCTTAATACTCCGAAAAGTATACGAGTATAAACTGCTTCTTAATACTCCGAAAAGTATACGAGTATAAACTGCTTCTTAATACTCCGAAAAGTATACGAGTATAAACTGCTTCTTAATACTCCGAAAAGTATACGAGTATAAACTGCTTCTTAATACTCCGAAAAGTATACGAGTATAAACTGCTTCTTAATACTCCGAAAAGTATACGAGTATAAACTGCTTCTTAATACTCCGAAAAGTATACGAGTATAAACTGCTTCTTAATACTCCGAAAAGTATACGAGTATAAACTGCTTCTTAATACTCTGAAAAGTATACGAGTATAAACTGCTTCTTAATACTCTGAAAAGTATACGAGTATAAACTGCTTCTTAATACTCTGAAAAGTATACGAGTATAAACTGCTTCTTAATACTCCGAAAAGTATACGAGTATAAACTGCTTCTTAATACTCCGAAAAGTATACGAGTATAAACTGCTTCTTAATACTCCGAAAAGTATACGAGTATAAACTGCTTCTTAATACTCCGAAAAGTATACGAGTATAAACTGCTTCTTAATACTCCGAAAAGTATACGAGTATAAACTGCTTCTTAATACTCCGAAAAGTATACGAGTATAAACTGCTTCTTAATACTCCGAAAAGTATACGAGTATAAACTGCTTCTTAATACTCCGAAAAGTATACGAGTATAAACTGCTTCTTAATACTCTGAAAAGTATACGAGTATAAACTGCTTCTTAATACTCTGAAAAGTATACGAGTATAAACTGCTTCTTAATACTCTGAAAAGTATACGAGTATAAACTGCTTCTTAATACTCCGAAAAGTATACGAGTATAAACTGCTTCTTAATACTCCGAAAAGTATACGAGTATAAACTGCTTCTTAATACTCCGAAAAGTATACGAGTATAAACTGCTTCTTAATACTCCGAAAAGTATACGAGTATAAACTGCTTCTTAATACTCCGAAAAGTATACGAGTATAAACTGCTTCTTAATACTCCGAAAAGTATACGAGTATAAACTGCTTCTTAATACTCCGAAAAGTATACGAGTATAAACTGCTTCTTAATACTCCGAAAAGTATACGAGTATAAACTGCTTCTTAATACTCTGAAAAGTATACGAGTATAAACTGCTTCTTAATACTCTGAAAAGTATACGAGTATAAACTGCTTCTTAATACTCTGAAAAGTATACGAGTATAAACTGCTTCTTAATACTCCGAAAAGTATACGAGTATAAACTGCTTCTTAATACTCCGAAAAGTATACGAGTATAAACTGCTTCTTAATACTCCGAAAAGTATACGAGTATAAACTGCTTCTTAATACTCCGAAAAGTATACGAGTATAAACTGCTTCTTAATACTCCGAAAAGTATACGAGTATAAACTGCTTCTTAATACTCCGAAAAGTATACGAGTATAAACTGCTTCTTAATACTCCGAAAAGTATACGAGTATAAACTGCTTCTTAATACTCCGAAAAGTATACGAGTATAAACTGCTTCTTAATACTCTGAAAAGTATACGAGTATAAACTGCTTCTTAATACTCTGAAAAGTATACGAGTATAAACTGCTTCTTAATACTCTGAAAAGTATACGAGTATAAACTGCTTCTTAATACTCCGAAAAGTATACGAGTATAAACTGCTTCTTAATACTCCGAAAAGTATACGAGTATAAACTGCTTCTTAATACTCCGAAAAGTATACGAGTATAAACTGCTTCTTAATACTCCGAAAAGTATACGAGTATAAACTGCTTCTTAATACTCTGAAAAGTATACGAGTATAAACTGCTTCTTAATACTCCGAAAAGTATACGAGTATAAACTGCTTCTTAATACTCCGAAAAGTATACGAGTATAAACTGCTTCTTAATACTCCGAAAAGTATACGAGTATAAACTGCTTCTTAATACTCCGAAAAGTATACGAGTATAAACTGCTTCTTAATACTCCGAAAAGTATACGAGTATAAACTGCTTCTTAATACTCCGAAAGTATACGAGTATAAACTGCTTCTTAATACTCCGAAAAGTATACGAGTATAAACTGCTTCTTAATACTCCGAAAAGTATACGAGTATAAACTGCTTCTTAACACTCCGAAAAGTATACGAGTATAAACTGCTTCTTAACACTCCGAAAAGTATACGAGTATAAACTGCTTCTTAATACTCCGAAAAGTATACGAGTATAAACTGCTTCTTAATACTCCGAAAAGTATACGAGTATAAACTGCTTCTTAACACTCCGAAAAGTATACGAGTATAAACTGCTTCTTAATACTCCAATAAGGTATATGAGTATAAACTATTCCCTATTTTTGGTTTGAGAAGTTCCTGGAGAATATTGTTTATAAATATTCTTAAGGATAACTCAACCACACTACGCCGGACAACGCGTTGTGCATAAAGACTCGACGCCACAATCAATGGTCAGCTCAAAGGAATCGACTTCAAGTTCAGAAAATTCCGACAAACGGTCAGACAATAAATGCAGCACCGGAACTCTTACAGACTTTCGACAAAGCACCGAAAAGCCTGGAGAATTGAAGGAGTCAAGAACAGAAGCCATTCCGAGGTCCCGTTATACCGACTGAAGGTAGGGACAATCATATCCAAAGTATCCCAGACTCTTCTATAAAAGAACGAGACTGAAATACTTTGGAGGGGGTATCTGTAGGCATATAAAATTGCTTATAGGTCCCCTAGCATAGCTCGGCACAAACCGACGAACCAACGAGGCGACGAGATCGACGAATCGCACAGAAGCGACGGAATGCATCCACCCGCGTGCAGAATAGACTGAAATACTTTGGAGGGGGTATCTGTAGGCATATAAAATTGCTTATAGGTCCCCTAGCATAGCTCGGCACAAACCGACGAGCCAACGAGGCGACGAGATCGACGAATCGCACGGAAGCGACGGAATGAATCCACCCGCGTGCAGAATCAAGCTAATGAGTTGAGGAATCAACGAGTCATCCAACCGAGAGCGGACTCGGAGGAATCACGATCGAATCAAGATCAATTTCGGACTCGAACTCAGAAGCGGATTTACTGCCAAATCAGGAATCCAACTTACTGCCAAATCAGATCAACCAATCAGAGTCTCAATCAACCGAATCACGGACAGAACCGGAAACAACGGAAAAATGACTCGAAAAAGTCGGACCAAGGCCGAGCCACCTCGGGGTGGCTTGGCCATGAGCCGAGCCACCTCAAGGTGGCTAGGCACAGTGCCGGCCACCCCGAGGTGGCCGACAGTGGCCAGAGGTGGCCGACATTTCTCTTTTTGCAGCCACTGTCCTGAGAGCCTATAAATAGGCCTAGAGATGTTCATTTTCGGAGGTCGAACTTTCAAGAGCCGAAACTCTGCCGGATTGAAGAGTGAACTCGGAGCTTTGAAGACCAGAAGACTTGCACATTCGGTTCTGATCCTCGGCGACCATCCACGTCAGAAAAGGCAGGTCTCGAGAGGAAGAAAGAACAGATCTGAGATCTACACGAGACTACACTCCAGATCTAAGCTTGGTCTTAGATCTCGAGATCTGAGCGATTATTCCCTTGGTGGATTAATCCCTCCCGGCTATTATTCCCTTCGTGGAATAATACCCGCATAATCGTGTAGATCCGACCGGATCTAGATCGCGCGGTGGTCCACGGATTAACCCCGGCGTTGGCAAAGAATCCACACAAGCAAGCAACCGCAAAACAGGAGCTTGCGATTTGTTCACAAGAGGAAAGTTGTAATTTTTTAGTTTTTTTCTTTGATTTAGTTGTAACCGGATCTATAAAAGACCGGATCTTTGTAACCCAAGATGACAATCATATCAATGAAAAAGAAAACAGTTTTCCCCGCGAACATGGATAGGAGATCTATTTAGAATCCGATCTAGGGTTCAGTTGGGTGGTTCCTAATTCTATTAAATTTGTTCTTTCTCTACAATTTGGAGTTAGTTTGCAATGGGAGAAGAAGGTGAAAGTAGCAAATCGATGGCGAGTACAATACAAGTTGGTTTTCAGAACACCAAAATTAGTGTGGTGAAATATGACGGAAAAATCAACTTTGGTTTGTGGATGAGCGACGTACAGGATGTACTCAATGCTCAGAATTTGAAAGAGACCATCATGGTCCACGAGAGGCCACCTAAATATGATGAGACGATATGGGAGAAGATGAATAGGAACGCTTGTGGGGGTGATCAGGTCCTGTTTGGAACAGGAGCTGAAGTATGATGTGATTGGGGTGACGTCTGCGATGAAGATGTGGAAAATTCTCAACAATAAGTACCTTACGAAGAGTGTTGAGAACCGGTTGCACTTGCTGCGTAGGTTATTCAGATTCCAGATGTCCAGAGGCACCTCGCTTGCGGCTCATGTGAACAACTACACTAAGTTGTTGTCGGACTTGGCGAATGTTGATGAGAAGATATCGGATGAGTACAAGGCGATTATTTTGTTGGGCTCCTTACCGGATGAGGAGTATGATACCTTCGTGCTCACTTTGTTGAACAGGAGATCTTCTATCAGCTATAGTAAAGTGACTAACGCTTTGACGAACTACGATTTCAGGAGGAAGGACAAGGAGACTTCCCGCGCTAGTACTGTTCGCGTGGAAAACTGTTTTCTTTTTCATTGAGATAATTCTCATCTTGGATTACAAAGATCCGGTCTTTTATAGATCCGGTTACAACTAAATCAAAGAAAATAAAGAAAAAATTACAACTTTCCTTCTGTGAACAAATCACGAGTTCCTATTTTGCGGTCGCTCGCTTTGGTGGGTTCTTTGCCTGCGCCGGGGTTAATCCGTGGACCACCACGCGATCTAGATCCGGTCGGATCTACACGATTATGCGGGTATTATTCCACAAAGGGAATAATAGCCGTTGGTTCCCCTGTATATTCTTCGTCCGGATTCGGATTTGAGTGATTCCGGGTGCGTTGGATGCGCGACGAAGAGTTTGACCTGCTCTGGTGATTGGATTATCTGTAGAGTGGTCGAGGCATGAAGGTGTTGTCCTTTTTTGTGAACAGTGCCGGGCTTCCCGATTGGTCCGGGTCTTCGTGATTCCGAAGTCCTATCCGCTCATGTAACTCGTCGATTCACTTCAGTCGTTCGTCGACGTCGATTAGGCTCATGTGGATTGGATGGTGACGTTCACGTGGTGTCTTATGCCACGTGGTGATGTTCAAGACACCACGTGGCATAAGACCCAAGACACCCCCTTTGTTTGCGGAAAAAGTTGCTGTATTCATTGCTGCATTCATTACAACTTTGATCGTTACAATGAAATAAAAAGATAGCCTTTTTATAAGACTGGTACACAATGAAAACAAAAGAAATACAACTCTTTTCAAACAAACGCAAGATCTGTTTGTCATCTCTTGCTTGCGTGGGTCTTTTGCCTGTGACGGGGATGTTGATATCCGTGGACCACCGGGGCACTCAGATCTGGTCCGAGAAAATCGGGCAGAGCTTCGTCTATCCACGAGGGGATTTAGAAACTCTGAACTTCGTCGATCTGCGTGAGATCTAGAAGTTTACAGCTCCTATCTCGGATAATCGAGATATTCGCTCTACTTAGTATCACCGCTAAGGGGCAACACTAAGGAAAATAGAAAGGGGAATGAAGAAGGGGGGAGGCTCCTTTGCTGCAGAAGGCTCGCTCACTCCTCGATCCGGCAGGGCTTCGCCGCTCTCTTAGAAAACCCCGACTCCTTCCTCCGGCAGGGCTTCGCCGCTCCTCTCTGGAATTTCAGTGGGGTGTCTTGGTTTTGCCAAGACACCCCTCGGGTGTTTCGAGCTTGCCGAGACTCCGTTTAGGTGTTTTGTTGGTTCCCCTGTATATTCTTCGTCCGGATTCGGATTTGAGTGATTCCGGGTGCGTTGGATGCGTGATGAAGAGTTCGACCCGCTCTGGTGATTGGATTATCTGTAGAGTGGTCGAGGCATGAAGGGCGTTGTCCTTTTTGTGAACAGTGCCGGGCTTCCCGATTGGTCCGGTTCTTCGTGATTCCGAAGTCCTATCCGCTCATGTAACTCGTCGATTCACTTCAGTCATTCGTCGATGTCGATTAGGCTCATGTGGATTGGATTGTGACGTTCATCGTCGCTCGTTAACACTGAACCGGTTGTGGAGAACTATAGGCAATTTTCGATGCCTACAGATACCCCCTCCAAAGTGTTCCTGACTCGTTTCTTTTATAGAAGAGGCTGGAATACTTTGGATGTGATTGATCTGGCCTTCAGTCGGCGTAGTTAGCTCCAACTTTTGACTCCTTCGATTTTCGGTCTATTCGATGCTTTGACGAATAGCCGAGGTTCTTCCGGCACTGCGTTTATCGCTTGGCCGTCGTCGGAGTTTCGAGTCTGCAGCTGATGAATTGAGTTTGGCTTGTGTCATTGAGTTGACTTTGAACTTCCTCCGCCACATTGTGCTGGCTTAGGGTTTCGGACCACCGCGTGTTGACTTTCTGTCGCAACGCGTTGACCGGCGTTGACCTAGGGTTACGCGTTGGCCGGCGTTGACCCTTAGGGTTTGAATCGTCGAACGTTGACTTTTGTCGCAACGCGTTGCTTGGCGTTGACCTGGGGTTACGCGTTGACCGGCGTTGACCCTTAGGGTTTGAATCGTCGAACGTTGACTTTGGTTGCAATGCGTTGACTGGCGTTGACCTAAGGTTACGCGTTGACCGACGTTGACCCTTAGGGTTTCAAATTGCCATTAACACAGTTTATACTCGTACGTTTGCTGGAGTATACACAGTTTAAGCTCTTAAAGTATTGGAGCACGGTGGTCCCGAATGTTGGGGTTGCAGGACCAACTGTTAAAGTTGATTCATCTGCATGTGTGGATTTTATCCTGAATTTGTTGGGTGCTCAAGTCATTTAATTCCGCTCCTATGTGACGTTTAAGCTAAAAGAGTTAACCCTTTTAGTGCTACGATATTGAATACGTAGACTTCGTCTTTCTCACGGGAATAGACTACCCGGCGACGCGTGTTAGGCGTTGACTTTAGGATTTTTGGCTAATCCCCAGCCTTCAACGGATTTGATTAGCCTTTACCGACTACCGTTTGAGTCGGGCTAGCATGCGGATTGTTTAAGTCCGTTCCGCATGTGACGTCGTGCTAAGAGAGTTAACGCTCTTAGTGCTACGATATTGAATACGTAGACTTCGTCTTTCTCACGGGAATAGACTACCCGGCAACGCGTGTTAGGCGTTGACTTTAGGATTTTTGGCTAATCCCCAGCCTTCAACGGATTTGATTAGCCTTTACCGACTACCGTTTGAGTCGGGCTAGCATGCGGATTGTTTAAGTCCGCTCCTATTTGACGTTTAAGCTAAAAGAGTTAACCCTTTTAGTGCTACGATATTGAATACGTAGACTTCGTCTTTCTCACGGGAATAGACTACCTGGCAACGCGTGTTAGGCGCTGACTTATCCTTACTTAGGATTCAGGATAAAATTCCCCGTGCGTGTGAGGCACGGATTATGGTGTTATTAATAACAACCTGCCACAATGTTGAATATGTGGTCTTTTGTCCTTTTTACGGTCAAGGACTAACCGGCAATGCGTGTTAGACATAGGCTTTGGGATTTTTGGCAAACCCCCAGCCATCAACGGGTTTGATGTGCCTTTACCGATTACCGTTTGAATCGGGCTAGCATGTGAATTATTAAAACCCGTTTCACATGTAACGTTGTGCTAAGAGAATTACTTCCCTTAGACTTAATGCTATGATTTTGAATACATAGACTTCGTCTTTCTCACGGGAATAGACTACCCGGCAACGCGTGTTAGGCGTTGACTTATCCCTACTCAGGCTTCGGGATAAAATTCCCCGTGCATCGAGTGCCCGGATTTGACAATCGTGTCTTTTCTAAAAGCAAAGACAGATTGAGAAACGGGAGAGGAAGAATTTTATATTCTCGTTTATTGAGAGTGAATTGTGGTTTTGGTCCTAACTGTAGGAAGGTTTGACCAAGCAGGAGTTTGAGATGATCCTAACTGTCGGAAGGTTTGATCACTCGATTTGAAAGTGGACCTCTCGTTCATTGGAGGAATCGAGAGGGGATTTTGGCTTTGGCCCTAACTTTTACAGGTTTGACCAGAAAGACAAGAGAGTGGAATACGGGTAGCAACGAAAGTGCCAACCCATATTACCACTCAAAGGGAGACTTTAATGTTAGGCGTTTAGGACCTAGCACGTTGAGTCTGAGAAATGCCCATGACTGGCAGATGGGAATGTTGGTGGGTCCACTGTCGTTTGATTTGATCAGTGGATGGTTTGGTGAGGAAAGATTAACCTATCAGAAGATTGGATCTCCTCTCACAAAAACGACTCATAAGAGTTAGAGAATGAGAAGAGACATTCCGGCCTTCTGAGTTCGAACGTGAATTTCTTATTCACCAATTCCACAATGATTGGGTTATCCCTAAGAATACCCATGTGGTATTCTTTCGGGAACTTCCCGATGCATTGGATTATCCACCCCCAGCTTCTTTCTTGGAATGGGGCTTGACTTTGTTGTCCGGCCGGGTTATCCTTAAGAATATTAGTGTAATATCCTCCAGGAACTTCCCGTCAATGGTAGGAAATAGTTTAGACTCATATACCTGTTGGAGTATCAGGGAGCAGTTTAACCTCTTATACCGGTCGGAGGATTGAGAAGCAGTTTATACTCATATACTCTTCGGAGTTATACCCATGTGGTATTCTTCCGGGAACTTCCCGATGCATTGGATTATCCACCCCCAGCTTCTCTCTTGGAACTGGGTTTGATTTTGTTATCTGGCCGGGTTATCCTTAAGAATATTAGTGTAATATCCTCCAGGAACTTCCCGTCAATGGTAGGAAATAGTTTAGACTCATATACCTATTGGAGTATCAGGGAGCAGTTTAACCTCTTATACCGGTCGGAGGATTGAGAAGCAGTTTATACTCGTATACTCGTCGGAGTTTTGAGAAACAGTTTATACTCTTGTACTCTTTGGAGTATTGAGAAACAGTTTATACTCGTATACTCTTTGGAGTGTTGCCGTTTTCAATTGGCTTACCCTAGCGTTATAACGCCGGCTTCAACCAAGGTTTGGATGCTCCTCCTGATTCGTGATGGGCGGGAGTTTGATTTTGTTGTTTTCGAGAAGGGTCTCGAAGATAGCTGGAACGTCTTCGTCTTTGAACGAGTACTCGTTTTGGAGCTCCTCGTCCGAATTCTCCTGTTGTTCCCAGGACTGCTGTTGTGACGTTTGATTATCATCAATAACAGCTGCAGGTGCGTCCCCTTCATCATGAGGTACGAGATCCGAATCCAAAGGGTTGACCATCAGTTGGCTCCTCTCGGCTTTCCGCCTTCTGATGAAGCGTTCGGCCTGTTCTCCTCGAGCCTTCAACTCTTTCCAGGTATTGAGCGGCTCTATTCCCATCACGTCCAAGATGTTAATGGACAAGTTGTTCTGACAAGTCTGCAAGAGGAATTCCTCCGTGACGGGGTCCCTGCAGTTCATTGCCTGATTGCGGAAGCGTTTGATGAAGGTATCCACTGACTCTCCGCCTTTTTGTTTCTCGTCGAAGAGTGTCCTGATTGACACCTCGGTGTCATCATCGAAGAAATGGGTGAGAAACGCGCCTTCCAAGTCCTCCCAGCTGTTCCAATCGAAGGCAGGCCCGCGAAGGGTGCCAACGAATGACCGAACCATCAAGGGTCCGTTGCCCGAGATTACTCCCAAGTGGGACTTGAAGTAGATCAGATGTTGAGTGGGCGAGCCCTTTCCGTTGAACGGCGTGAAGTTGATTAGGTTGAACTTCGCCGGATACGGGATCGAATCCCACTCTTTCGGGTAAGGGCACGGAATGCCGGTCCTCTTCACCTCTCGAACAGACATCAGGGCTTCGATTTTTCTTTCGAGCTCCTTTATCTTTTCGGCCTCACCCATATCCTGTTTTGGATAAGTGTCGAGAGGAATCATACGGCCACCCCCAGTGTTATCATCACTGGTGGGTCCACCCCCAGCGTTGTTACTACTGGTGGGTCCACCCCCAGCGCTGTTAATTTTAGTGGGGCCACCCCCAGTATTCTTGGGTGGTGCGTTGGCCATGACGATTTCGACCACCTCCGGCTCGCTGTTGACTGCAGCGTTCTGGGTGCGATGGTTGGACTCGACTCGCCGGTTCGACAGAGCTCGGATTTGTTGGTCGTGCATTTGTCTCATCTCTTGCATAGCCACTTCCATTTCAAACTTGAAGATTTCCTTCTGCTTAGTCAGGGCCTCTTCAATGATTTTGGCTATCTGCTCGGTGTTGGCCATGAACACCTCTCGAGCTTGCCCTATGCTAGACGTTGTGTTGTCAGTGGCGAGCGCGGAATGGGAATCCGAGAATTCATCATCGGAATGGACTCCTTCATGGACTCCATGGTCGTTGTTATATCCGACGGCTTCTCGCTGAAGCTGAGCTATTCCCGAATTGACCCTGCTTCCCAAAGATAAATTAGGGTCGGAATCACCTGAAATGATTGGGGATTTTCCCTTGTTGACCATGTTGATAGTCACTTCTAGGGGTTCATCATCTCGAGCAATCGATCCTCTTTGGTGGGAACGCCTTGATTTGGGCTTCGTCGTTCCACCGGAAATTCTCTCGAATATCGAGACCCTCTGCGGAGCGGTCTTGGGGCAGCTACAAGCTGATAATACTGCCCTGATAATTTTGGTACACGGACAGTGAGAATCCGCTTCCCGGGTGTTTCTCTTTCGAGATTCATCCACACCCCCAGCCTGATAGTACAACTCATCGACGTTGCCGTCGGAGTAACCTATCGGCTGCTCACATGGGTTCTCAGGTATAACGCGTTCGTTTGTTCGACGCGTCTTCTTCTGAGTAGACATTGCCTTGTTGGCCTCTGCAAGAGTCGCACGTTTGGAATCACTCCTTTGTGAGGGTGAAACCTTAACGGGCTCTTGGTCCTTTGCACGCACCGCCGAGCTGGTTGTTGCAGAGTTCGATTTGTTAGGAGGTCGTGTGTTGGCTTGAAGCTCCTTCAGCGATCCCCAGCTTCCCTTGACAAGCGTTTTTCCTCGATTCTCGGGTAGAGCATCGATACGGTTGTTCAGAGGATTCCTAGACTCGGGGAATTCCATGCTGTGGTGGGGCTTCACCGAAGGTTCGGGACCTGAAATGGACGAAGGTTGGAGAGCAATATTACCTGCTTTTACCTTAGGCGTTGATTCGGCCTTTGGCATCCAAACTCGTTCGGACCTCGGCGATCACTTAACGGCCTCTCCCTTTAGCATCTCTTGTGCTTTTTGGACCAGGGCTCGGGCATGCGCACGCAAGGCGCGGCGCTTCTGGATTCGCTCCTCGAGAGTAGAACGGGTTCTTTTGACTTGAACCCATTTGTTCGTTTCTGCTTCGGAGGAGGGGCTGGTTGTTTGCCGTGGTTGCTCCTGGCGTTGCCTGGATTTTAGATCTACGTTATAGCGGATCCCATCCATCGGCTCCAAAGCCTCGGCCAGCTGTCGAGCAAGACGTTGACGCTGTCTTTGTCGTGCTCTCTTTGATAATGCCGGAGCGTCTTCAGAAGTCATCTCCTCGGCGGAAGAGGAATCCGGATCTGCGATCTCGACCAGGTTGGACGACGTGGGGACGTCGCGTGGTGCAAGTGCAGAGGCGGCAACGGGGTCTTGGATTTTTGAACCGAAGGACCTGCAATCATTTATGAAAGAGGTTACCTTTCTGTACCCGTTTGGAGAGGCGGATCTGGAGGAGGAGGAAGAGAGGCCTTCTTTGAACCGTTGTTGATCGAGCTCGTGTTCTTCATTCACCCCGATCTTGAGTGCTGGTTGCGTCACGACGGCGTCGGTTGCGATGCCGTTGGCTCCCACTGTGGTCGCCAGCTTGTTTGCGGAAAAAGTTGCTGTATTCATTGCTGCATTCATTACAACTTCAATCGTTACAATGAAATAAAAAGATAGCCTTTTTATAAGACCGGTACACAATGAAAACAAAATAGATACAACTCTTTTCAAACAAACGCAAGATCTGTTTGTCATCTCTTGCTTGCGTGGGTCTTTTGCCTGTGACGGGGATGTTGATATCCGTGGACCACCGGGGCACTCAGATCTGGTCCGAGAAAATCGGGCAGAGTTTCGTCTATCCGCGGGGGGATTTTAGAAACTCTGAACCCCGTCGATCCGCGTGGGATCTCAGAGGTGTAAAGCTTATGTCTCGGCTAAAACGAGGCACTAGCTCTCCTTTGTATCACCGCTAAGGGCAACACTAAGGGAAAATAGAAAGGGGAATGAAGAAGGGGGGAGGCTCCTTTGCTGCAGAAGGCTCGCTCACTCCTCGATCCGGCAGGGCTTCGCCGCTCTCTTAGAAAACCCCGACTCCTTCCTCCGGCAGGGCTTCGCCGCTCCTCTCTGGAATTTCAGATCTCAAAGGCTAGAGCTCTAGATCTGAAATTCCTCTCCCAAAACCAAGGCCAAGAGAATGGAGGCCCTAGGGGCCTATTTATAGGAAAAGCAAGGGGTAGGGGGCTGGTTGAGGACACCCCTAGGGGGGTGTCTCGGCTCCAAAACCGAGACACCCCTTGGGGTGTCTCGGCCATGGCCGAGACACCCCCAAGGGGTGTCTCGGTTTTGGAGCCGAGACACCCCCCTAGGGGTGTCCTCAACCAGCCCCC
>NC_033798.1:99466252-99479624 GCF_001876935.1 Asparagus officinalis | reverse complement strand
GCTCGGCCCCCGAGCCACCCTAGGGTGGCTCGGCTTGGGCCGAGCCACCTTAGGGTGGTTCGGTTCGGGCCGAGTTCCCCCAGGTGCGCTGGTTTTGTCGTTTTCCGTTGTTTCCGGTTGTTTTGTCCGTTGTTCGGTTGTTTTGTTGATTTGTTGACTTGATTCCGGATTTGGCAGTAAACTCAGTCGGTGTTTGAGTTCAAATCCACTTTGTTGGAAGACCCGTCGACTCCCCGAACCACTAACGTTGTTCACATGCAGTTCGTTAGCTTTGTAGCCTCTTTAGTTCGTTTCGTTGCTTGAACGTTCGTCGATTTGTCGAATCATCGCGCCGAGCTGTGTCAAGGGACCTATAAGCAGTTTTATACGCCTACAGATACCCCCTCCAAAGCTTTTCAGCCTCGTTCTTTTATAGAAGAGTCTGGAATGCTTTGGATATGATTGCCCCTACCCTTTGTCGGTGTAACGGGACCTGGAAATGACTTTTGTTCTGTATTCCTTCAATCCTTCGGGCCATTCAGTGCTTTGTAGAATGCCTGTAGGGGTTCCGGTGCTGCATTTATTGTCTGACCGTTGTTGGAATTTGAACTTTGAAGTCGATTCCTGATTTTTTCAATCTTTAACTCGTGTTGGTTGGTTCGACGTGCAACTAACGCTCGATTGTCGGTGTTGAATCCTCACTTGTGACACGTTGTCCGACGTCGTGTTATTGAGTTATCCTTAAGAATATTTTTAGAAAAATATTCTCCAGGAACTTCTCAACAACAATAGGAAATAGTTTATACTCGTATACCTTATTGGAGTATTTCCGTGCTCAAATGATCAGAACCGGTCCAAAGATGTCTCAAAAAAGGCAGTATTTGGGCTCAAAATCTTTCTGACCCTTCCCAATATGTGGGAGAGGGGTTAACTAGGTGAGGGATCGAACCATTGATTGATCTGAATTCGTTTCGATGCTTAATTTAGCTCCAATTTGAATTCTGGTTCGAATTTGGTTCAAACTGGTTCGAAATTGACCCAAACTGGTCCAATCTAACTCAATCTGGTTCAATCTGGCCTATTCTGGCTCACTCTGGTCTGGTCTAGTCCAGCCAGGTTCAATCTGGTTCAATTGGGCTCATTCTGGCTCAATTTGGCTCATTCTGGCTCAGTCTGGTCCAATTTGGCTTGGTCTGGTTCAGTCTGGTCTGGTCTGGTTCAGCCAGATCTGGTTTAAGGCTATAAAAGAGGGTTTTTTGGCTTCTTTTTTCTTCTCTTCCTCCTCTCTTCTAGGGCCGGCCCCCCCCTCTTCCTCCTTTTTGAGTTTTCTCTTCCCTCGAGCGTCTTTTCTCCTCGAAACTTTGATATTTATCCGAGATCTGGGTTTCCTTTTGATCTTTGACTGAGAGATCCTTCAAAAAATCATTTTTTAGAATTCCTCTCAGACCCCTCGAGCACGTGGTGAAAGTTTCCTAAAAGGTCTCATCTTCGTTGGATCTCGAGCCTTTCTTCAGGTAAATCTTCCACAATTTGGATCTTTTTCATGCTCAATTTAATTCATGCATTTGTGGGGTTATATGTGAGGGTTGAGGGTGTGATTTGATGCCTCGAGCTAATCTTTCAGGGGGGTAAAAATGCAATTTTGAGGGGTTTTTATGCAAAAATTAGGGCTGAAATTATTTTTTGAATCTAACCCTTTGAGTTATTTTGCAGGCCGTCATGTCTCGCGCCTCGAGAGGTCGTTCCCCTGCCATGTCGGTTGATGGCGCGCCTCCCTCTTATGCTGGTGAGCTACTTTTTGCAAATAAACCCTTTTTTCTTATAAATTTGTAAATTGACCCTTTTTTAAACCCCACGTTGTTCTCCTTGGCGAGGCAATCGGGAAGAGCCTTGATTCTCCTTGGTGAGGATCGACGCTTCAAAGATATGTTTTGCTTGGTCAAAACCATATCTCAAAATTAAAGGGGGCGATTTGACACTACATTGCGTTTTATAAGGCAGGGATATGTTGTCGACATACCCTGTTTTGTGATTGCACAATGTGGCCAAATCGTCTCACCCTTTATAAGGCAATGACTCTATCTTAGCTATTTGTAAGATGAGTTCAATTTCCTTTTATAATCGAGACTAACCAGTGTTTAACTGTCTATTTTGCAGTGGGGTACCCTTCTGGATCATTCCCGTCCCACGCAATATATGGACGGCGTGGCGAGCATTATTCGAACTCCAACGATCCTTCCCCTATTCCAGCTACCCCTCAGTTTGCTTCGGACACGTCGACTGAGGTTGCCCAAGTGGTGAGGGAAGGTGGTCATCGAGCTATTCGCCAGCTAATCACAGATGCGCCTTTTGTGAAGGACGCCAGCTCTACTCAGCCTCTTCGAAAGAGCGATTTCCTATTTGGTGATTCTGTCGATGACCCAGAAGCCGTATTCATTGGTGCTGAGCATTGGCTTCACAAGACCGGCAATGGCTTCATATACTTGCCGGAGATTCCTCGGCATCGTTCATTGACTGAGCTCAGATGTCAGGCTGTGACACGGGAGATGTCGTGGCGCTTGACAGAGGATCATATGAGTGTCCATTGCGGCTATATCACTCATTCGGCGGTTCCTGGTTCGTGCAGAAGTCGTGTTACCGGATTGCGTCCTGGTGTATTGGGGCTGGACGAACCACCACGTAACGAGTTCCTTGCTACCGCTTCCACCTTGAGGAATCGTCTCGCTGTTCTGGGACGGGAGATGCCAGCGACACGTCACAGGTTTTACGGTTGGGTCCACTCTTCGGACAAGTCTTGGTGGAGCCGCATGACGACATACGTCTTGAGCCGATGGGGCGAGGAGTTGCATGCTTGCGGTTTGTATGCAGCCGTTCGTGCCACCGTGTATGGCTTGCCTATCAGTTTGAGACATTTCTGTGCTTTGTTCGAGCTATATAATCCAGACTCGAACACTTTTCTGACCCGGCAGGGGGAGTTAGGCTTGGCTCTTCACGAGATGCACAGGATTTCTGGCTTGTCCATGGGACAGATGCTATACCAGGAGTACTTTCCTTCCAGTCATGAGTTGAGCCAATTAAAAGATCGCATGCCTGACCGTTATGAGACTCTATGGGACCTCACTTGTCATTACCATATTGCTTTGGCACAGTCGGAGCCCTTAGCAAAGAGGACCAAGGTATGTGTGAGTCTGAAACAATTTGCGAACTACTTGTTCAAGAATCTGGAGAGCACTCATGGCGAGGATATTTGTGAGCTGGCCCCATTCACTCCTTCAGAGGTGAACAGTCTACTGAAGAAGATCGGCGCTCAATCTTACACCACCGGCGGTCCTGAGGGTGGCTTTCCTGCGAAGACCAAGTTCAAGTCATTCTTGTGGCACGCTACCGCACCAATTCGACCAATGACACTTCTTGCTGGCTTTCTTGCTATCTGGTTGAAAAAGTGCGTGGTTCCATATCAGTCTGGCGACGCCTTGCCCTTGGAGGTACTTTACCCAGCAGTTCAGCTCGCCTATAAGAAGGAACTCTCACTTCTTCCGGTGATGGTGGCTAATATTCACCGAGGACTTCGACAGCTTTCCAGTGCGTTCACACGGAAGGAGACCGATTTACCAGGTCAGATTCCCACGCTTAAGGTGGAGCTCCCGTACGCTTATCTGATGGCCTGGTTTGTCCTTCATCGCTCGGATATGATGTCGGTGCCGAACGCCACAGACCATTCTGTTCCCCTGCTACAGTTGCTTGAGAATGGCAGGTGGGAGGGCCGCGGATTTTCTGATGTCAGACAGCAGTTGCAGGTCCATAAGTGTTGGGCATTCTCTACTTGTTTTCCGCAGTTCTCCGGTCGATATGGTGAATGCTTGATAGATGATGAGAGGCCTAGAGAGTACCGGACTTATTTAGACATCGGCTGCTTCAACTGGCTAGTGAATATTAGGCCCGGCTATCTGACTTTCCGGGTGAGGGATCAGTGCTTCATCGAACCATATCTACCGTGCCGATTCGCTCGCCAGTTTGGCTATGACCAGCTTTACATTGGGAATCCTCGTCAGCAGCTTCGTACTCATAGTGGTTTGATAGACGGTCTCCGCGCTTGGTTGTGGACCGTGACTGGCTGTACTGGTGTTAGATTTAGTCTCCCGAGTGCTGACCGGCAGTTGAACCTTACTTTCTTGAGCTGCAAATGGTTGTTAGCAGCCAACAAGACTATCCCTGTGAAGCCAATCGCAGAGTTAGAGGCTGAGGCAGCTTCCCAGGTTGATTCCCGCAGGATTCGGGAAAACGCCCGGGCACAGAGGATACGGAACAAGACTCGTCGGATTGACGAAGAGGGACAGAGGACATTCCATTCCACAGACGAGGCTTCGGGCGGGGATCCCGAAGATTACGATGACTTTTCCGAGCGAGGTTTGCACTTCATCTTTTTCTTCTATCTTCCAGAAGTGTTGAAACTGACTATGGTTTGATGTTCCAGATACCACAGTTGATCAGGATGAAGATTTCCGTCCTCCTCCTCAGGCGAGACCTTCGATCCCTATTGCTAGGCGGAAGAGATTGGCCCGCAAACCTCGTGTAGCTTCACGAGCATCTGACATGGATCTGGCTGGAGATGACCCTATTAGTGACAGAGGTAACGTCTACTCTTTGAACCATTTTCTTGGTTATTCTGAACATTGACTCATGCTTTTCCATTTCTATATAGGAGTGCGTGGGGAGGATGAGATGAGTCCCGATCCTGTTCCCTTATCTCCCGATGAGTCTGACCCACTACCCCCTGTAGAGAAGTCTACAGGGGTTGCTGACATTAGGGAGGAGATCAGTGTAGGACCAGATTCTGTGAGTCAAGGTACATCTATCACTGACAGCGTATTTCTTTAGATAATACATTAATGAATTTGTGTATCCTCTAACTGTCCTCTACTCCTTGCTCCTTCAGATAATTTGCAGGAGGCGAACCTTGGAAACGAAGAGGCTGATGCACCCGTGAGAGGTAACTCATTTCCATTAGTTGTAGTCTCTTCATTATTCTTTGGCACTTATATTCTTTTATGTCAGATTTCTCCATCGACGATTTTGACGAGGGAAGCCTGTTTGCGGACACTCCTATGATGCACTACATATATAGCTCACCTCAGATTGATGACCAGCTACCTGGAGACATGTTTCCTGAGTCCGCATTTGCTAACAATCCTGAGGATGGTTCCTTTGAAGGTATGTGCCTCCTGCTGAGTTGATTATAGGACTAGTCGACCTTGACTAATGCAGCTATAATGTAACGCCTCTGCGAATTCTGTTTTGAATTTGACAGGAGCTTTTGTTGAGAAAGACCATGTTGAGCCGGCTGTGCGACCAACTCCACCAGTCGATGCAGCTACAGTTGTTACATCTCCATCACCCCCAGTGACTCGAGGGGAAGGAGGTATAATTTAATTAGCTGAGCGATGCCGTTCATTTCCTCATTGAGGCTTTTGACGAACTTCTCTTCTTTGTGTAGGGCTTCCTTCTCAGCTTCATATCCTCGTTAAGGAGTTGTTATCAGGGGATGACCCTGAGAAGATCATCATCAGCGTAGAAGTCCGCTCTTATTTCTCCTCCCTGACTGTTATAATTGGCAAACTCCTCCACGACGGACTTTCTCTTCGCCAATTTAAGCCCTACCTCGATTCCAAGATAAACTTGATTAGGGACATAGGATGTCCGGATCTAGCGACGGCTATGGTTGATGACCTTGATCGCTTAGAGCGTGAGCTTCAGATGTTTCATGAGCTCCGGGATACAGGTGCCTCTTCATTCGTTGCTGCCGAGTTGGATGCTCGCTTACAGACATGGCGCAGTACTCGGATGGTTGCTGAGCTCGAGATTCAGGTGCAGCGGGACCGCATAGATCGAGTTGAGGCTGATTTCGCCACTAGATCTTCTTTCCTCGAGGAGCTTGATTCTCAGATAGATCAGCTCCGACGAGAACTCCGTGAGAAGGAAGACACAAAGATGCAGAATCAGCAAGCAAATGCTGCTTTATCTGATGAGCTGAAGTCCTTGAAGCAGAGACTGGCTGAGACAGAGGAGGATGCTGTGAGGACTTTAGCTGCGAACGAAGAGTCTGTTAGAGCTGAGTTGCAGGAGGAGCTTAGACGCTCTTATGACGAGAAGTTATCTGAATTCAGTCAGCAGATTCTTAGCCATGGGCTTGATGTATGATTTTATTTGCTGAAAACCTTGACATTTGATTCTCTTTAGTGGAATTGGTTTTTATCTTTATCTTTATTATGATTCCTCATCACGTTTGAAATGATTGACCATAATACTCATAGGATTTTTGGCAAACCCCCAGCCTTCAACGGGTTTGATTAGCCTTTACCGACTACCGTTTGAGTCGGGCTAGCATGCGGATTATCGGAATCCGTTCCGCATGTAACGTTGTGCTAAGGGAATGAACTCCCTTAGACTTCGTGCTATGATGTCGAATACATAGACTTCGCCATTGTTACGGGAATAGGCTACCCGGCGACACGTGTTAGGTGTTGACTTTAGGATTTTTTGGCTAACCCCCAGCCTTCAACGGGTTTGATTAGCCTTTACCGACTACCGTTTGAGTCGGGCTAGCATGCGGATTGTCGGAATCCGTTCCGCATGTAACGTTGTGCTAAGGGAATGAACTCCCTTAGACTTCGTGCTATGATGTCGAATACATAGACTTCGCCATTGTTACGGGAATAGGCTACCCGGCGACACGTGTTAGGTGTTGACTTTAGGATTTTTGGCTAACCCCCAGCCTTCAACGGGTTTGATTAGCCTTTACCGACTACCGTTTGAGTCGGGCTAGCATGCGGATTGTCGGAATCCGTTCCGCATGTAACGTTGTGCTAAGGGAATGAACTCCCTTAGACTTCGTGCTATGATGTCGAATACATAGACTTCGCCATTGTTACGGGAATAGGCTACCCGGCGACACGTGTTAGGTGTTGACTTTAGGATTTTTGGCTAACCCCCAGCCTTCAACGGGTTTGATTAGCCTTTACCGACTACCGTTTGAGTCGGGCTAGCATGCGGATTGTCTAACTCCGTTCGCATGTAACGTTGTGCTAAGAGAATGAATTCTCTTAGACTTCGTGCTATGATGTCGAATACATAGACTTCGCCATTGTTACGGGAATAGGCTACCCGGCAACACGTGTTAGGTGTTGACTTTATCCCTACTTAGGTTTCGGGATAAAATACCCCAGACTGGTCTTCTGGTGTCTTTTTCTACGGCGAAAGACTAAACCGGCGACGCGTGTTAGGCGTCGGCATATCCCTTCTTAGGATTCAGGATGACATTCCCCATGCGTGTAAGGCATGGATTTTGGTGTTATTAATGACGACCTGCCACAATGTTGAATATGTGGACGGGTGTTCTTTTTAACGGTTAAGAACTAACCGGCAGCGCAGGTTAAGCGCAGACTTATCCTTGCTTAGGTTTCAGGATAAAATACCCCAGAATCAGACTCTGGTGTCTTTTTGTGCGGAAAAAGACTAAACCGGCAGCGCGTGTTAGGCGCAGACTTATCCCTGCTTAGGATTCGGGATAAACTTCCTAGGATGAATCCTAGATTGATAGATTCTTAGAAAAGGTTGGTGCGGGAAAGGAAGAATTTTATATTCTATTTCCCGGTCTTCTTTTAGGGTGAAGGCGAACCCAACAGACAAGGAAGGAAGAATTTTATATTCTATTCCCTGATTCTGGAAAGGAAGAATTTTATATTCTATTTCCAGCGAAGAAGAAACTAGAAGTGGGGTGTCCACTCCGAGAATCTGGAAAATTTAGATAAACTTGCCTTTTATAGGATGAGTTATCTAAACTGAAAATGGGTCCTTCGTTTATCGAAGTGGTATTTTCAACTCCGGTTATAACCATGAACAAGGTTTAACCAAAGAGAAAAAGGGAAGGAGTTCTTTCGTTTATCGAAAAGGGACTCCGAACTGAAAGTGGACCTCTTGTTCATGGAAAGAATCAAGAGGGCCAGAAAAACATTTTTGGTGGACTCACTGTCAATTGAAATTGATCAGTGAGGGATTTTGGTGGTGACAATGATTTTGGGTTATCCTCTAGAATATTAAGTGTAATATTCTTCGAGGAACTTCCCGGTAAATGAGTTATCCTGAATGTACTAGGGATAGTACTTTTTCAGGAACTTCCCATTTATTGGCATTAATTGCCTGGCGCCCTCTTGAGTAATCAGGCGATATGCGCCGTTTGAATAGACTGTGTCTATTACAAACGGTCCTTCCCATTTGGGTTCGAATTTACCTTTCTTCTTGGAGGTGAGAATTATTGGTCGGCGAGCAGCGAGGACCAGATCTCCTTCCTTGAAGCTTCTCTGTCGGACTCTTTTGTTAAAAGCCCTTGACATCCTGGCTTGGTAAAACTCGATGTGTTGTTGAGCCTCCAAACGCTTTTCATCCAGCCTCTCGAGCTCTTCGAGACGCTTCTGATGTTGTTCCTCCGTCGTCATCTCCGTTGCGAGGGCGATCCGAAGGGACGGAATCTGAATTTCCAGCGGTAGCACAGCTTCACATCCGTATACCAGCGAATACGGGGTAGCTCCCGTAGGCGTGCGTATGGTGGTGCGATAAGCCCAGAGTGCTTCACCGAGTTTATCGTCCCAGTCTCGTTTATTGGTCTTCACGAGCTTTGACAAGATCTTGATGATCGTCTTGTTAAACGCCTCCGCTAATCCATTCGCGGCGGGGTAGTAAGCTGTCGACGAAACATCTTCGATTTTGAACTTGTCGCAGAATCTGACGAAGGCATTGCTTATGAACTGTGGACCGTTGTCATGAATGATCCTTCTTGGCACGCCGTGTCGGTAAATGACATGATGCTTGATGAAATTGATGACGTTGTTCGTCTTCACTTCTCTAAGCGGAATCGCTTCAGCCCACTTTGAGAAATAATCTGTGATCGCGAGGATGAACCGATCACCTTTGACTGAAGGGGGAAAAATAGGACCGACTATGTCCATGCCCCAAGTCTCGAACGGCCAAGACGTGGTTGACGTGTGCAACTGCTCTGGCGGTTGATGCATATAATTCGCATGTATCTGGCAAGCGTGGCATTCTCGTGCGTATTCGATTGCGTCACGAACCATCGTTGGCCAGAAATATCCCATCCTCCTGATGCGATCATACAGTTTAGGACCGGGCTGATGCGCACCACATTCTCCTTCGTGTGCTTCCTTAAGAACTTCCTTTGCTTCTCTGTTCGAAAGGCATCGGAGCAAAAGACCGTCGTACCCTCTACGGTATAACGTATGGGTCTCGGTATTATAGAAGAATCTTGGAGCTCTTCGGCGGATTGATTCCTTTTCTTTTACATCCTCTGGCAAGATACCATATTGGACGTAGTCGATGATAGGAAAACGCCAATCTCGGGACTCAGACCCAATTTGAGTTGAATTCACCTCTTTGGCGTTCACGTTTCTATCCTCTTCTTCTTCAATCTCCGTACTGTATATGGGTACGCAGAGTTGATGCGTCCGTACTGTGACTAACAGCTCAGCTTCGGGAGGCTGTGCCAGTGATACTGCTAGTGCCGCCAGTGCGTCTGCATAAGCGTTCTGGAGACGAGGGATGTATTCAATAAAGAATTCTTCGAAAGATTCTGCCATTTTGATGGCTTCCTGGTGGTACGGGATCAGGTCTTGATTCCTGACTTCATACTCACCGCGAACTTGGTTGACTATCAATTGCGAATCTCCAAAAGCTTCGAGATATTCGACCCCCAGCTCTTTGGCGAAACTGAGTCCAATGAGAAGCGCGTTGTATTCGGCAACATTATTGGAGCACGGACTAGTCAACGAATAAGCCCGAGGCATCACGTGCTTTCCAGGGGAGATTAAGACGACTCCAACTCCAGAGGAAACTGTAGGACATCCCGGGGTTATTACTCTATTAACTGCCCTTGAGGCACCATCGAAGTATAATTGCCATACTTGTTGGTGTGATGTGGTGTTAACCTCGTGGGTTTCATCCGGCAAGTCATCATATACTTCTGCCGTATCTGTGGTCGGGTTTGCCGCCAAAAGGTCACAAATCGCCTGTCCTTTTATCGACTTCTGCTGCTTGAAGTGCAAATCGTATTGGGACAAGAGAAGGGCCCACTTCGCTAGCCGCCAATTCATAGAGGCCGGTTGCGTCATAAACACCCGTACTGGATTAACGTTGGAGATAACGTAGATCGTCTGTCCCACCAGGTAATGCCGCATCTTTTGCATCGCAAATACCAATGCAAGGCATTCTTTCTCAATCATCGGATATCGAGACTCAGCGCCTACCAAGGTCCGACTGAGGTAATAAACTGCCTGTTCGTGACCGTTATCATCGTCTTGCGCTAGTAAGGCACTTATCGAGTGGTTCATCGCCTTGAGATAAATCAAGAACGGTTTACCAGATTTCGGTGCAACGAGAACAGGAGGGTTCGCCAGATATGTTTTGATATCTTCGAACGCTTTTTGGCAGGCATCATCCCAGATGAATGATACTCCTTTCTTGTTCAGCTTAGAGAACGGTTGGCACTTCCCAGAAAGATTTGAGATGAAACGCCGGATATAAGCTAAACGCCCTTGCAATCCTCTGAGTTCTCTCAGATTCCTCGGGGGCTGCAATTCATGTATCGCCTTCACCTTATCAGGATCGATATGTATACCCTTAGTGGTGACGACGAACCCAAGAAATTTTCCGCTGGACATTCCAAGAAATGATTTAGTGGGGTTCATCTTCAACTGATGACTCCTCATGAGATCGAACATTGTCTTCAAATCCTTGATGTGATCTTCCTTGTTGCGGCTTTTCACAACCAAATCATCAACGTAGCATTCGACTGTTTTCCTGAGATGTTCTTGGAAAATCTTAGTCATCGCTCGCTGGTATGTGGCACCGGCATTCTTCAGACCGAAAGGCATCACCGTATAGCAGAAGACGCCGAGGGGTGTTCTAAACGCCGTATGCTTCTCATCCTCTGGATGCATCTTGATCTGGTTATATCCCGAAAATCCATCCATGAAGGACATCCTCTCAAATCCACATGTATTGTCGATAATGACATCCGTGATTGGGAGAGGGAAATCGTCTTTCGGACATGCTTCATTCAGGTTCCTGAAGTCGATGCAAATCCTGATTTTGCCATTCTTCTTCATGACGGGAACGATGTTGGCTAACCAGTCTGGATGTTGTTCCTCTCGGATAAATCCTGATTCGATCAACTTCTTAACCTCTGCCTCAATGGCTTCCATAATCTGCGGACGAAACCGTCTTTGCTGTTGCTTGACAGGTTTGGCATCCGGCTTGATATCGAGGCGGTGCATTGCGACATTGGGGTCGAGCCCTGGCATGTCTTCATAATTCCATGCGAAGACGTCGATATATTCCCTGATGAGAGCAATCAATTCCTCCTTCTCATCTGGGGGAAGACTGTCGCTGATGAATATAGGCTTTGGGTTGGCCTCATCACCCATGTTAATCTGGACTATTTTATCTTCAGTGGGTGGTTCTCTTTGCTCGAACCTATCGCCATATTGCATATTCAGATGGTGAACCCACGGGTCTTCCCATGTTGGCATTTGATCGTCGTCTTCCATGGTGGATGGATCGGCTGTAGCCATATTTGACATTAGGGTTTTGAAGACTTCTCCCAGACTTGTATCGGAGTCCCACTCTGAAGCATCGGGAGAGTATCCCTTCTTGGCTTTGTTAGCAATTTGATCGATAATTTGCCAACCACATTCGTCATCTGATGAAACATAACCTAAGCCTCGCCCATATTTATAATAATCCTCAGGTTTACCTTTTGGTACATATACTGCTTTGGCTGGATTACGAGGACCTCGATCGAAGTATAAACCTTCTCCGAGTGTGAAATCGTAGCCCTGCTTTTCCATGAGCTTGCGCGCTTCTGGACTATACTTGGATAGATGTCGACCAGGTTTGTCATCATCTTCGTCTTCACTTAGGAAATGATCTGGTAACGGAGAGCTTTTTCCTTTACCGTAAATCACTTCTTTAGCACCTCTTACTTTGTTCGGGATGACCATGGTTGTTCCGAAAGAATGCTGGAGGTGTTCCTTCGTTACATAGGATGATCGGATCGGCATATACAACTCAGGATTGTCGTACAGCTCTTTTATCACATCATCAAGAGACAAGGAGTACTCTAAATCATCTTTTATTGCAATATCGGCAAGTTGCCAGTTACAACCTCCATCTGACGATTGTTCATCGTCAAGATTGATTACAAAGGGTACAATGTCATTTAAAACAAAACCGCCATTGTAATCGAATCCGGCTTCAGAATCAGCTTCTTCTCCGCTGTCTGTGCCCTGGGCCGATGGTTCAGTATCGGATTCGTTACCATAAAGGAGAGAATCGGTGAAATAATTCTCATACCCCTTGAATGGTTGCTTATCCGCGACCACCGTCCTAACCTCATTGTCAGTGTCGACATACTTCAAACACTGATGGGGAGTAGAGGGAATTATCACATTACTATGGATCCAAGGCCGACCCAATAGTAAGTTGTACGAAGTCTCCGCATCGATCACATAACACGTGACTTCTGTCTTCAGATCTCCCATCTGGCACTTCACCCGGATCTTACCCAAGGGTCTTGACCCACTAGTGTTGAATCCATAGATAACAGTGCCTGTGGATGCCAACTTGCTTACTGGAATGTCGAGGAAATGCATCAATCGAAGCGGCATAATACTCACAGCAGAACCCGGATCCACTTGGATTCGGTTGACTTGGCTGGAGCCAATGTATCCGACGAAATATAACGGCCGATCGTGGTTCGAATTCTTCGTCTGCATATCTTCTTTGGTGAAAGTAATGCAGGGAAGGTTTTTAGTTGCTATGTTGCACTGTTGACTCAGCGGTTCTGGCTGTTCATGCACCGGCTTGACTTGAGTCAGAAATACCTCTGCATTGGCCAAAGCTTCTTGTAGGGCCTCCCTGGTTTCTTTGGATAATCGCAGCAACTCATAAAGCGTTATCCGTGCTGGAATGTTGGCTAATTGCGCCATAATGTCGAAGCTATGCGGAGTCTTCGAGCTTTCCGGTTTGTCTCTTCCAATTGGACGACTGAAACGAGTTTTGAACCTCCTCGGGATTCTTTTCTTTTGGTTTATTCACCGGCTGTCGTAGAGCTTCTTTACCCGGTGTGGGACTTGTAATCACTCACATCTCCGTGAGAGTTTTGGCTGGTCCCCGTTTATTCACCCCCTGCTCGATAGGTGGCGGATAATTGTAATAATACTCATTTCCGCTCCGTGTCACAAAAGCTTCTTGTTCCTCTTCAGAGAGCGGGAAAGTGGGGATTCTTTCGTCATCTATTCCTGGGATAGCAGAGACTCCATAACAA
>NC_033798.1:99448240-99465252 GCF_001876935.1 Asparagus officinalis | reverse complement strand
TATAACTTATATTAATATGTTTTAATAACATATATAATATATTAATACTTTTATACATCATTTAATATTTTAATAACATTATATATAAAGTTAATAATATATTAATATATTATAGTATTATTAATATAAATAGTAATTTATAGTATAATGTATTCTATTATAATATAATAATATTTATAAATATATTATTATATAATATATTATTGTATAATTAATTTATGAAATACTATTATAGTTATGTATAGGATATTGACAGCTGATTATAATATAATATTAATAATTAACTGATATTACTAAAATATATTAATATATATAATATAATACTATAGGTGTGTATTAATATAAATATTATACTATACATGATTACCTATTTAAATATATATTATATGTAATTATGAATGTTATATTATATATTAATTTTAATTTTAATTATATTTTTAAAAAATATACAGTTATAACAGCTAAAATATTATAATATTTTTGATAAAGTATATTATAGTCGTATGATACTATATTATAGATATATAAATTAAAGTAATATATTATTAAAATATTGATACTTAAATATTTATTCATATATTATATCAATTATTATATATGTAGCATACTAAATGTAATGTTAATTAGTACATTATTGTATTAATATTATATTTTTGTATAAAAATAATGCTATTATATTTAAATATTATATATATTAACTGATTATATTAAATATATTGATTTATATTATATTAATTATTATACCATAGTATAGCAGCGTAATATTAATATAATACAATATCGAATGATAATAATTAATATATAGTAATTTGGTAGTATAGTATAATATATTATTATTTTAATATAAGTAAAATCATATTATATTTATATAATATACTTAAATTAATATACTAAACCAATTTGGACATAAGTTAATTAGAAGTAATTAATAGATGAAAATTATATTTAATGTAGGTGGCCACAGTCTTAATCTATCCCCATGAATTGTCAAATCAAATGCTAAAATTTCCATTATCCACTTTACCCCACTCAAATATCCAGAAGAGGTAAATTATTCCATTGGGAATATTGTTCCGCCTTGGCCCTAATTTGTCCCAACCAATGAACCCCCCCCCTAACAAGAGCCTACGAATAGATGCTCACCCCACAGCGAACACGAAAATGAGCATCACGGAATAGGGAAAATGTACTATATTTATCACTAACTGAAGCAGCCTAGGACTTCTAAAGCGATCTACTCCATCGCAATTCGCCAAGCGTAGCCAACACTCTAATACGCCTTGTTGTGGGCTCTGATATCACTGTTGTGGCGGGGGAAACGCAAACGAATGTGCTTCGAGGAACTAAACAAATGAGAGAGAGAGCAGAACAAACCAAAGTAATGTCCAGAACAAACATAAACCGAATGTTTAATATGTTCGGCAACGTTGGCTACATCCACAGGACAAGAAGGGATGATGTTTTCACTACTAAGAAGAAGAGTACAACTCTGAGATTACCAATCACTCGAACTCCAATCTAATCTCACGCAATCAAATCTCTCAATTCTCTCCAAACAAACCCTGAACATAACTTAGAAATACAATCTTTTCTGTGCTCGCAAACGTATCCCCATTCAGATCCTTTGACTGGCGTCAAAGAAACTCTAAAATGTGGTGATCTATTTATATCAACAGGATCCCAAACACGACAGGAAACGCAATCAGGGCCCAGAACCCGAATCGCCGAATCGACCGTACTGAGCCTTTTTAATTTTAATATAATATTTTAAAAAATATTACATTGAATAAAGTAAAATATTATAATATTTTATAAAGTACATTATATCCTATGATACTATATTATAATATATTAAATTAAATAATATATTATTAAAATATTATATTAAATATATTATTCATATATTATATCAATTATTATATAATGTAGCATACTAATGTAATGTTAATTAGTAATTATTGTATTACATATTATATTTTTGTATAAATAAAATAATGTATTATATTAAATATTATATTATTAAACTATTATATTAAATATATTGATATTATATTATATTAATTATTATACATAGTATAGCATGCTAATATAATATAATACAATACAATATAATAATTAATAATAGTAATTTGTAAGTATAGTATAATATATTATATTTTAATATAAAGTAAAATCATATTTATATTATAATAATATACTAAATAATATACTAAACCAATTGGATAAGTTAATTTAGAAGTAATTAATAGATAAAATTATATTTTAATAAGGTGCCACATCATTAATTATCCCACATGAATTGTCAAATCAAATGCTAAAATTATCCCATTATCCCACTTTACCCCACTCAAAATATCCCAAAGAGGTAAAATTATTCCATTGGAATACTTTTCCCCCTTGGCCCTAATTTGTCCCAACCAATAACCCCCCTAACAAGAGCCTACGAAAGATCTCACCCCACACGACAAAAATGAGATCCACAAATAGGAAAAATTCTATATTTATCACTAACTGAAGCCCTAGACGAACTTCTAAAGCGATCTACTCCTCCAATTAGCCCAAGCGTAGCCAAATCTCTAATACCACTTGTTGTGCTCTGATATCACTTGTTGTGCGCGGAAACCAAAACCGATGTGCTTCGAGGAACTAAACCAAATGACGAGAGAAGGCCAAACAAACCAAAGTAATGTCACAAACACAAATAACCAATTTTAATATGATTCGGCAAGTTGCCTACATCCACAGGACAAGAAGGGGATGATGTTTTCACTAATAGAGAAGAAGAGTACAAACTGAGATTACAAATCACTCGAACTCACCAATTAATCTCACCATCAAATCTCTAATTCTCTCCAAACAAAACCCTAACCAATAACTTAGAAAATACATCTTTTCTGTGCTCCAAATATCCCCACTTCAATCCCTTTGACTGCGTCAAAGAAACTCTAAAATGTGGTTGATATTTATATCAAACAGGAATCCCAAACAGAACAGGAAACCGCAATCAGGCCCAAACCCGAATCGCGATCGACCGTACTTGACGCCGCGGTCGACCAGACAAAACGACAGAACACAAAATTCAATTACAGTGTCTCGTGGTCGACCGCCAAAATCGTCGTGGTCGACCGGTCAAAAATCTAGAATTTGTACTAAGTCATGCATATTGTCGGTCGACCGTGCCAAAGCTCGCGGTCGACTGGAGAGCACCCAAATGTTTGTCAACTCTATTTTTCCTGATCTTCTCCAATGTTTTCGCCGGTTCTACACAACCCGGTCAAGGCCCCTACGGGCTTGACCCAAATACACGGGTAGAGTGATATAAGTCTTTAACAGCAAAACTCACCTCTGTTCAGTTAATATGCCTAATCCCAACCTGGATTGGATTTATGGCAATTTGCCTGATTAGAGATGATTGATTTGAATCGTACCGCATCCTTAATATACCGTGTGAGGAGATATCAATCGAATACCTAATCACTTTGATTGCCGACTTCCATAACTAACCTGATCTACATACGTCAGTTATACCATTCAATGCTAATGAGGTTGAGCCATGTGGATTTACTTGCAAGCCAAGTAACTATCATAACTATCTCAACCGGCAAAATGATGACACATGCACATCCTAATCCGCCCTAGGTAATCAATATAAATATGCAACCCTACCTACAGGTAAGGGGAGACCATCATCTTAGGGCATGTTCGGTTTGCTCAAAAAAAATGAGAAAACACCCGCCACCTCACATTTCAAGAAATCCCCCATGTGCCACATAGGTTTTTGGTTTCAAGGGTTTTCCATTTCTTCAGTTCGGTTCGTTTTGAAATTTAGAGAAATGAAACGCCACGTAGGATGCCACATCACATTTTTAAGAAATGTGTTTTCACAACAAAAACCTCTGAAAACACTTGGAAATGTCAATTCAATGAATTTTTAATATTTAAAAGCACTGTTGGAACAATGAATGAGAATTAAACAGATTATTTAAATGTTTCCATTTCTTTTTCCCTTTTTTTTGTTCAAACGAACACAAGAAATAGAAAACACATGCACTGTTACTATTGTGGCTTTTTTGTCTCTTTATGTGACTTGGCGGTTTCAATGGGTGATTTCTTTGCGAAACGAACACAAAAAATGAAATGTGAGAAAACTCTTAAAATATCATGATATCAAATAAAATGTGATATTTCCATTTCTTGTTTTTTTCCGAAAACAACCGAATCAAATTGGTGTCGCCAAGCTTGGTTTATGATAATCCTACTCTAAAACTCTAACGTCGATTATCTATTTTATCATCAAGAGTCTTACTCATGCATCAAAGGGATGTTGGTTGATAGCCCGTCACTGTCATACTAACGTCTTTTCTATATATCTTAGGCAATCATCACCAAAGATCTTTACCATGCATCAAGTAATATTAGGCGGCTCTCACGGGTGAGTCGAATCTAACTAACAAAATCTATTGAGGTCAACTGTACATCAGCACATAGACTTGGCTTGCTCTGACACTCTTTGTAATTTTTGAATCCCTCATCTCTTATGTCTTCTTTGATATTGACTTCATAGAGGAATAACTTAGGGGTTGTTTTGTCCAAATGCTAAAATTTTAGGATTTATAATCTTATAAGAATTCCAAATCCATAGTGTTTTATGTATGCTTTGGGATTTCTAATATTTTGTTTGGTTCAACATTATTATAGGAAAACAAATTCTAAAACTTATAGGATAACAAATTTTAGAAGTTGCAATTTATTATTTGTTTCAATTTAAAAAAAGAATGAGAGGTGAATATACTTATCTTGGTGAGCTTACCTCCCCATAAAAGAACATAATATAATGGTATAGCAATTGGGGTAGCAATACCCATTTATAGAATTTTTCAAATCCTCTTAATTTGAGAGGAATTGGAGAGGATTTGATAAATTCTAAAAAATGGTTGCTTTTTTACATTTAGGGATTAAACATTCAAAAAAATTTATTAAAACAAACACCAACTATTGAATCCAAAAACCCAAAAAATATCACTTTTTTATTCTAGAATTTGTAATCCACCTCAAATGCCAAAAAAATTTATGAATCAGAATAATAGGGACAATTTTCTCTTGCAATAACATATTTGTACACTTGTAGTTGAAGCTAAATTAACATGTAAAGAGAATATGAGATTCAATCATGAACATAACTAAGCAAGAATCAAAATAATAGGGACAATTTTCTCTCGCATAACAGAGTTTTTTTCCCCTTGATTGTCTGCGTCTCTTAGCCGACCTCTCTTCTTTCATATGTGTAGTATCTTTAGGCTCTAGCACAATAAGCAAGTCAATTACTAGCCGAACTTAGAGACATTCATATTTCTAATTCTAGCAAAATGAATTCATGATTTGTTACGTTGAAGAATAATGCATTTTTGTAGATTTGGTGAAGAAATTGGAGAAGAACAGGTTCTGAAAAGCAGGAAACATTTTGGAGGCTTTACAGTCGACCGCGAACTTTGCGGAAGTCGACCGCAAACATGCACAAAACAGGGTGGTCTCTGGATTTTTGACGGTCGATCGCAACAACATGTCCGATCGATCGCGAACCATGTAATCGATTTACGTGTTTTCTGTCATTCTGCTCGGTCTACCGCGGCGTCAAGTGCGGTCGACCGCGAGTCGGGTTCTAGTCTGTTTTAGTTTCCTATTCTGTTTGGAATGTGTGCTTGGTATAAATACCAACACATGTTTTAGGGGTTATTTGGGATTGAAGTGGGGATATTTGGAGCACAGAAAAGAGGTATTTTCTGAGTTATTGATTAGGGTTTTATTTAGAGAAATAGAGATTTATTGGTGAGATTAATTGGTGAGTTCGAGTGATTTGTAATCTCACTTTGTACTCTTCTTCTCTATTAGTGAAAACCACATCCCCTTATTGCCCCGTGGACGTAGGCAACTTGCCGAACCACATTAAAATTGGTTGTTTGTGTTTGTGACATTACTTTGGTTTGTTTGGCCTTTTCTCGGCATTTGGTTTGGTTCTTCGAAGCATAATGATTGGTGGCTTCCGCGCACAACAAGTGGTATTAAGAGCTTTGGCTACGCTTGGGCTAATTGGAGGAGTAGATTACTTTAGAAGTTTGTCTAGGACTTCAGTTGGTGATAAAGATGAGATTTTTCTTATTTGTGGATATCGTTTCCGTCTTGTGGGGTGAGATATTTCGGAGGCCCTTGTTAGGGTTTCAGTTGGAGATAAAAATCTCTCTTTTTTAATTTGGATCTATTCTTTATTTGTTCTGCATTATTTTGTTAGTATTTTGAGAAAGATGGTCGAGAAAGAAGGAGTTGTGGAGGGTACTTTCGGTGTGAATGCTGTTCAAAGTTTGAATATCCTCTCTATGAAGATAAATGTGAAGAAGTTTAATGGCACAAATAATTTTGGTCTTTGGAGATGTGAAGTCTTGGATGTGCTCAACGCGTAAAATTTAGAAGACACTTTGGAGTTGGACGGGAAACCGGACGACATTAAGGAGAAGGTTTGGAAGAAGATGAATAGAACGACGTGTGGTGTGATTAGATCTTGTTTAACTCAAGATTTGAAATATGATGTGATCAATAAGACTTCAGCTAAGAAGATTTTGGAGATCCTAGAGGGCAAGTATTTGACAAAGAGTGTAGAAAACCGTTTGCATTTGAAGATGATGATTTATCGCTTCCAATTAAAGAAGAGAACCTCCATTGGTGATCACATGAACCACTATACAAAACTTCTTATGGATTTGACGAATGTAAATGTTATGGTTAAAGATGAGGACAAGGCGTTGTTATTATTGAGTTCCTTACACGACGAGGAGTATGAGACATTCGTTCTTACTCTTATTAATGAGGATGCATCTCTTTCGTATAGTGAGGTCACCGCTACACTTATGAATTATCAGCTTTGAAAGAAGGATACTGAGACTTCAGTTGAGCCGGTAGCAGGGGTATTGGTCGCAAGAACAAAGAGTCCAAACCGTGGTAGGAGATCACAGTCTAGAGGGGCACATCCTAGAGTTCGTAGGAATCAGTGTGTCTTTTGTAAAGAGGATGAACATTAGAAAGCCGAATGACCAAAGTTGACAGATCGAGCCAGGAAGAATAAGGGAAAAGTTATTCAAGCTTTAGAGGTGAATGTTGTCAAGCCTAATGGTGATAATTCAGATTCAGATTCTTTGGACTACCCATTAGCACTACCATCAGTTTGTGTTGCCGAATCTACAGAGTGGATGTTGGATTCGGGTGCCTCTTACCACATTTGTCTTAGAAGGTATTGGTTCTCCAGTTTTTAGGAGTTCGAAAGAGGAAATGTCATACTCATGGGTAATGATCTTGAATGCCCTAATAGTGGTATCGGTATCGTTCGTGTTAGGATGTGTGACAGGGTGATTAGGGAGTTGGATGAAGTGAGGTTCGTTCCTCAGTTGAAGAAGAATATTATTTCACTTGGAGTTTTAGAGACAGCAAGCTATAGGATGATCTTAGAGGATGCATGTTTGAAGGTCATATTTGGGTCCATAATTATGATGAAGGGCGTCAAAAAGAAGAGTTTGTACTATTTAATTGGGAGCACGGGTGATTGGTAGAGAACTGACGACTTCTTTGGATTTGGCTAGACTGTGGCATTTGTTGAGGCTAGGATATTTGATTGGTTATGTTGTGCATGGATTGTTGAGGAGTGCTTTGACCTGCAGATTGAAGTCCTATGAGCATATTGGTATGAGCAAGAAGATCAAGGTGGAGATTGGCACGTCTATCCATCGATCGAGGGGTCTTTTAGGTAGTGTTCATTCAGGCATTTGGGGGCCTTTCAAGGAGGCATCATTGGGAGGTTATCGTTATTTGATTTTCGTAGTTGGGGACTGTTCTAAGCATTGGTGGGTTGCAACCAAGTCTCGTTGGTGTGAAGTCCTAGAAGTCAACAACAGATGGAGGAAGTGTATTGGCTGAAAGGTAACCCGTCGTTCTGTTTTTGATAGGGGTTCTTTTTTGCATTTGTGCCAAGCTCACGACAGTTTAAGACAATTCATTGGAGAGGAAATATTAGAGTGACGAGATGAGATGACAGTTTTGATGGGTTGTTCTTTGCTGGAGGAGGATCGGTGTTGGTTGTCGAGCATTGGATTGTAGAGGAGTTTTAGAGCTTCGACATATTTGTGTCATCTTAGTCATAGGTTGCCGACTGCTGCGTGTGGAGATTTTGGATCTGGTGGAGCTGCTTTAGATTTTAGGTTGCATCGGATATTTGATTGCCCAACATTTGATCACATCGAGGATGTGAGATTTGACCCGATAGCACATTTGGGATTCAGAGGTATGTTTGATTATCAGGTATTAGCTTCTGATTTATTCTGAGTAGGTATGTCACTTTTTAACTCTCGACGGGTGGAGGGTGTTGATCAGATCATTAGGATATCACAGCGGGTAAAGGGTGATGCTACTCCACGTTTGATGGAGATTACTCAATATACTCCAGATCATACTACATCGTTTGGTATTCCAGCTGAGGTGACACGGTTGGGGATCATTTAGATTTGGATGTAAATGATGAGTTGGTTGATTCGAATGCAGCTGGTAGACATAGTTTTGATTTGGATATGGCCGTTGGTTCACCTCAGGTGAAGGTGTTTAGTTTGTTTTATTTTGGGGTCATTGGGAGAGCTATCAGTTACAGATTAGTTGGTGATGTTAGAGAAGTGTTGCGAACTTTTCAATTTGATTGAGTGCCTTTGGAGGCCGTTGGGTGAACTACGTGAAGGTTTGATTCCTTGGACAATAGGATGTGTAGGTAGTCATTTATGATGCAGCCGGTTTGGTGAGTAGATGCCGATGTTTGGAGAGTGTTCATATTCTCATTTGGGTCTCGACTTGTTGTGGATTGAGTCTGTTGTCGTGAATTTGTTTCACTTCGTACTGGATACAACAAGTGTGACATTTGGTTTGGTTGGTGCCGGCTCGGTTTTGAAAAAACTTCGTCGAGCTAGAGAATTGTAGATTTGGTGAAGAAATTGGAGAAAAACAGGTTCTGGGAAGCAGGAAACATTTTAGAGGCTTCATGGTCGACCGCGAACTTTGCGAAGGTCGACCGTGAGCGTGCACAAGATAGGATGGTCTCTGGATTTTTGACGATCGACCGCGACAACATGTCTGGTCGACCACGAACCCTGTAATCGATTTGCGTGTTTTCTCTCGTTCTGTCCGGTCGATCGCGGCGTCAAGTGTGGTCGACCGTAAGTCAGGTTCGGGTCTGTTTTGGTTTCCTCTTCCGTTTGGAATTTGTGCTTGGTATAAATACCAACACACATTTTAGGGGTTCTTTGGGATTAAAGTGGGGATATTTGGAGCACAGAAAAGAGATATTTTCTGAGCTATTGATTAGGGTTTTGTTTGGAGAGAATTAGAGATTTATTGGTCAGATTAATTGGTGAGTTCGTGTGATTTGTAATCTCAGTTTGTACTCTTCTTCTCTTTTAGTGAAAACCTCATCCCTTTCTTGCCCCGTGGACGTAGGCAACTTGTCGAACCATGTTAAAATTAGTTGTTTGTGTTTCTAGCATTACTTTGGTATGTTTGGTCTTCTCTCAGCGTTTGGTTTGGTTCCTCGAAGCATAACGATTGGTGGCTTCCGCGCACAACACTTTTAACATCTCTCGTGCTTCTTTTAGCTGAGAAGAAAATACAGAAAATGTTAGATGGGGTTTATGTATACAATGTTTTAAGCTATGTTAGATTTTGGTGGCTTTTTTACTTACAGATTCGTCATTTGCTAGTTAGCTCTTTGGATGATCTTATAAGCTAGTTTTCAATAACTAAAAATTATAACTTTCTACAATGAGATTAAATGCTATCTTATTTGAGATGTTACATGAGATTTAGATATGAATAGGTCAGCTGAAAAGCTACATGCTACTTTAACCCAAAAAATCCCCCATATACCCTCTATATCAATAATACATTAACAAACCATAAGTTTAATGGAGTTTTCCCTTTATACAGACTCACATGGCCTCCTCTCTCCACTCCCACGTCCTCCATTCAAGAATTTTCATCGTACAAGATATTGATAGGCATGAGGGACAGAGAATCTTTGAAGATAGACTAAAATAAAAACAATACTACATGCTAAGGGTCAATTGCATGTGCACAAACTGCAATGGATAGTAAAATGGGGGGAGGAAGGAGAATAATTTTGCATGAATCCTATGAAACGTGACTATTGGCCCCGGGGGTTGCTGCAGTCCGAGGGCCAAATAATCTCGTGATAGCCTATTTGTACTGGGGCTGTGAAGTCACAGAGAGCAATCAAAATGTGACACGCACTTTTAGTTGGACGGAGGCCAAAAAAAGTTGAAAGTATTAAGGGCAGGTGGAGAATGATTGGTGGAAATTAATTTAAATTATGAAAATTCTATTAAGGGTTGCATCAAAATTTTTTGGATTTAAAGTGGATCACAAAAGTGACTATCTTTATTGGGAAAATTAATTCAATGTCTTAAATTTTAATTTTCAATGTGCTCCAGCCCCCTAACTTTCAATAATGTGTTGCAGCCCTATTTTTTTGAAAAATTTTATGCCCAGGCCCCTCTCCCCAAGTTCCGATGCAAACTCCATCCAAAATCTCGATGTTTACGCGCTTCCTGCGCTAAGCGTTCCGTCGCTCGGTTCCTTCTATCGGCTCCCCCACCTCCCTTCGCTCCAGCTCAGGCCTCTTTCCGCCCGCTCCGCTGGCCGGATAGCCTCCCAAGTACCGGCGCCAGTCCCATCCCTCTGCGCCCCCACCTCCCTCCCCCCTTCGTTCTCCGCCCCTCCCCCGTTGCACCTCCGCTTACACCTCCCTCCTCCTCCGGTCCCCCTCTGCCCCCTCTCCCACCTCGCTCTCCCACTCCGTCGTCGGCGCCGTTCCGAGGAACTTCGCATGGGTGGCGGCGGTCATGGTTATCATGTTAACATGTTAACTCTTACAGATAACATGTTAACTGTTAATAGTTAACATGTTAACTGTAAGAGTTAACATCCGCTGACATGAGAAAGATGAGAGTAAATTTGGGATTTAAGCCAGTTATCATGTCTAATCATGAGCTGACATGTCTAATCATCCGCTGGCATGCGTTGGAATCATGATGGATGGGACATGAACACAATTTTTTTTTAAAAAGAAGGGGCTGCAGTACATTAAAAAAAATATGGGAGGCTGGGGCACATTGAAAGTTGGAATTTGAGGCCTTGACATAATTTTCCCATCTTTATTTTTGGAATTCTATACATGATGCCGTTTCAAACAGAAAAAAAAAGCATTGGATATACCAAAATTTTAAAAATACACCCGCTTTTAGGATTTCCCGAATCCTAACGTTTGTAGAGAATTTGGTTGGGAAAGCTAGCAAAACAAATCCATGTCAGCTTCCAACACAAGAGATTATAAATTTTAAGAATTGCTTTCCTACTTTTTTTTGGATTTGAACAGAACAATAGATTACAAATTCTAGGATTTACTTTTCTATTATCTTGTTGAACAAAACAAAAAATTAGGAATCCCAAGATATGTAAAACAATTATGAATTTAAACTTCTCGATGAGATTTTATTTCTTATAATTTTAATATTTGAACCAAACAACTCCTAAATGAATCGTTGATAAGCAAATAATAGTATTAACAATAACAATAAAACTATCCATCTTGGGTGACCCAAGTGATTGGAATGTTACAATATAACTCTCACGATATTGAGTTTGATTTCAAAATGTGTTATCAAACTTACAAAATAATAAAAATAAAACTAACAACAAAAAAATGAGCTATGTTTTTTTAAAAACTAGGTTTTATACACATGCAATGCACGTGGTTAAATACCATAATTAAGTATTTTTAGATTATTTTCTAACTAAAATTTATTCCTCAGTTCCACTTTAATAATTTATGCTTACTTTTATCTCTAAACTTTAATATTGTGATTATTTATTTTCTTTAACGTTTGTTTAAATGGGCTACACCCAATTTAAATTTTCATGTTAATATTTGAATTGATAGAAAATAAATATAATTTGAAGCTAATTTAAAATTTCATATTATTTTGACTAACGTGATACCGAGCTTTACTTGAGAAAGTACAGTGTTGCAAAAATAAAAAAATATTGAAATAATGTTATACAATGAAGGTGATTATTTAAAACCAATAAGATAAAATAATTGGTTTAAATTATACTAAAACGACACAAAAGATAATATGAAGTTTATTCCTAATCATTGATAGACTTCATAAGAAATTATAAATTAAATATTAATGCTAACTCTAGTATACTTTTATATGATAAAATCATCTACACAAGTATATAAAAGTACTAAAAAAAGCTCATGAAACTCCCTTCTAAAGATTCCTAAATTCACTCAAAATAATTAAACTATTTTATAAAATATTCAAAAAATATTATCTTTTATTCTTTTTATTTTATTTTTTTATTGAGCTAAAATCAATCCTTCCTTACCTTTATCTTTTTTCTGGGCAATTCTAAAGTAGTGTCTTCATCATCTACTCGATTGTGACATCATGCTAGAGTTGTGTTTTTTATGCTGTTATCTTTTTTGGGATCATTAATCTTTTATCTTGTCGTTTAACCTTACAAAGAAGTTAAATGTATTTCTAATGTTCAACACAAACTTCTTAAAATACAAACTTTAATTTTTTATTATTTCAATGAGAATAAATATTAATCTCATATATATGAAATTATTTGTGTTTTTAATTTATTACTTAAATAAGATTAGGAGTTAACTCTTTTTTCTCTACAATAAATTCTTTCGATGTAAATCCAATAAGAGTTTCTCTTATGTCAATAATATTATATTTACTCTATCCCTATTATTTTTTACAAAGATCTAAACTAAATATCTACATTTTTATTGCTAATTTTTCTTATATTATAATATTAATATTTAATTTCTTTACTATTTAAAGAGCAAAGTATGAAATTTATGAATGCTTACTAATTTTTCTTATATCTTTTATAGAGAATTCTTCTTTGATTGGGATAAACTTATTAATTTATTCTTCGATATAACTCAGTTGGTATTTCTTTAATAGACACATCTTATGTTAATACCAATTAAAATGATTCATTGACGTTTTCTAAATTTTAGATTTATTTTTGTCATTTTCCCATTTGTAATGGAAATAGCTTAATTCTTTTGAAGGATATTTCTGAACATTCTGATAGTATCTCCATACGCAATTCATTGTATTCTTTTACTTAATAAATATTATTAATAGAAGAGATTAATATTTCTAAATTATAATTAATTAATGCTAAGCTATTATATTATAGTCTTTTATTATTTTTATGGATTTAAACATCTATCAATTAATGTTACTAATATGTTTTACTGCTCTAACTTATTAGTAAAATTTTATGCAATTACTTTGATTTATATGGTAATGATAATTTTTAAGCTATAATAATTTTAAACTTTTATTCCCAAATAAGATATTTTAATCAATTCTTATTGCTTTTATTTACTAGTATCAATTTAGAGTATCTTTAGATGCTGAAAAGGGACAGTAAACCCTAAATTAGAAATTATATATATATATATATATATATAAGTGAAAGAATACCTAACAATTACACTTTTATTTGCTAAGTTTTAAAACTTTAGCTTTTTTGTGGTTTTGAACTTTGAGGGTGTGATTTATAATTTTTAAAACTTTTGGAGCATTTAAAAAAATACTTTTAAGTTTGGTAGTTATAACTTCTATGTTTCATGTGTCGGTGGTAATTTTTAAATGTCACGATATTTCTTACAACTCTAAAATTTTGAGGTTGCTTTTTTTAATTGTTAAAACTGTAGATTAATTTTAAAAAAATTCAAATTTTAGTGGTCTACCAATAGTTTTTAGATTTGATGTGTACTGGTTATAAATTTTAAAATTTTTGAGTTTTTCTTATAATTTTTAAAATTTGAAAGCGTTTTTTTACAACTTTTGTAACTTTGAGATTAATTTCGATAAATTTTAAATTTTTAGGTGCATGAGGGTAATCTCTTGAATTCATCTTTTCTTGTTTGCAAATTTTAGAATTTTTAAAATGTTAGGGTTGTTTTTTAATAATTTGAACTTTTGAGGATATTTCTATAATTTTTGGGACATTGAGGGTGTTAATTAAAAAATTTAAATTCTTTGGAGGCTGCTGTTAATTTCTTGATTTCATATTTGTTGTTTTAAGTTTTGAAATGTCAGAAATTTTCATGCATTATGGTAATCCCTTGAATTCATACATGATGTTTGCAAGTTTTAAAATTTTAGAATTTTATGTGCTTGTTTGTAATTTGAACTTTTGAGGGTGTATATATATATATATATATATATATATATATATATATATATATATATATTAATAAAAGAATACCTTACAACTATACTTTTCTTTACCAAGTTTTAAAATTTTAGTGTTTTTTTATGGTTTTAAACTTTGAGGGTGTGATTTGTAATTTTTAAAATTTTAGGAGTATTTTTAAAAAAATTACTATTAAGTTTGGTAGTTGTAACTTTTATGTTTCATGTGTCGGTGATAATTTTTAAATGTCATGATATTTCTTATAACTCTTAATTTCATGTTTGTTATTTAAGTTTTTAGACGTCGGTATTGTTTTTATAATATTGAACTTATTAGGGTATTTGTGCAATTTTAAAACTTTTTACGTTTTTTGCAATACTTTATGTATTATAGTACATTAGCTACTTATAATTATTTTATCTTAACAAACTAATACCATGAATATGTTTTATATTTTATTAATATTATTTTTTAAAATTAGCTATAAATAGTTCACATAGGATTAGGATAAGATATAATTATGATTAGAATAAATTAAGATATAAATAAAATATTTAAAATAGTAACATGCAATATTAACCATAGAAAGATTTTTTCGAAGTCGTGTTTTAAAAGGGAGTATGAAATGGTAGGAGGTACGAATTCTTTTTTAGGGGAGAGCGTGTGAGGTAGGTAGAGTTAACGAGACCCGAAGGAATTTGATTTATTTTTGTTAATTGAATAATTAATATAGATGCAAGAGTAATCAATTTTTACTACGTTCATGTAATTAATGCATGTGTTTAATGAGGTAATTAATGTATGTGTCTGTTGATTGTTTGACTGAATCCTAGCCATTGGATGAAGGAGGTTTTTAGTTTTTAGGCTAAGGAGGTTTTTATTAGTGTTTTAGTGATGAAAAATAATCTCTAATCAATGGCGAACAAGTATCCCACATTATGCATAATTAAGTCAGTATTTCAAGATAATCAGAGACCCAGTTCGATCGACTCGACACGCCGACATCTTACGAGGACGACTCGAAAGGCGTCACGTGTCGTCCCCTGGCTAAGTCGACTGCTTATAACTCCATTCGGCTGACCAATCGGCTGATACCTTGCGAGAACGACTCAAAGGTGGTACTTCTCGACCACCGGACGAGTAGAAAGGCGACGAAATACCTCGAGCCTCGAGCCCCCTCCCGTACACTAGCGACCAATCACCTCGCAATAAGTGCTATTAAATGCATTATGAGCACCATCATTCCTCTGCCCCCAATAGTCTTTATGACAACTCGGAGCACGCCGACACCACACACCCCCAATCACTTCGCATTAAATACAAATGTGATCTCTTTTCCACTCATCGATCGACACCTGTAAAGCAAAGACTAACATGGATGTCATCTCATACTCGGCCGAAGTTATCATTCTATCATTCCACCACCACTATGAATATGAGTACTATTTTCAATAATAATGTAAATCTTTTACTACTACTCACTGTGTTTAAGAACTACTGCACTTTATTTTACTTCTCCACTCAAGAAAATCACTGACTTGATCGTTGGAGGAACAACCGGGAAACCCAACTTCGCCCTCTTACGATTTGCTATTGTGCAGGGAAGAACTACTTACTTCAGAACTAGGTATTCTGAGGGTTAGAGTGTAACTCTGACTTGGTCTTGTGTGACCAAATCAACGTTTTTCTCAATTGAGAAAAACGTGGAAAATATGAGAATTGGGATTTGTTGAGAGAAAATCTCACAGGGACAGTTTTGAGGGGGTGGAGATGATGAGTTTGGCCCCTATAAAAGGAGGAGTATTCTCCTTAAGAAAACACAACAACGAAAGAAATCAAACCCACTTACTTGTTACCGGAACCCTCTCAAAGAAATCTCATCGTTCCCTCTCTTCTTCTCTGTTTATTTAGATAGAGTAGCTCCGTTAATTATTTGACTAGGAGTTATATATAGTGAAAAAGTGGTTTTGTGGATGTTTTCAAGTGATTTTGAAATCATTCTAATTAAATTGTTACATCATGTCTTCGATTTAGGGGAGATGTCCTATAAGACCCAGCATACGTTGAACTCATAATCAGCATTAATTGAGTGCTAGTGGAGATTCACCAGAATTTATCAATTGGCCATTATTAACATTGTCAGAAAACAAATTGGGAGTAAATATTAGTTTACGGATAATAATTATAATAATAAGGTTTTTTTTCTTGGAGATCACCATATGACACGTTTACACAAACCATATTACATTTTCAATTCATACCTAAACCTCTTTGCTGCTAAACTTTTCTTAAAATTTCAAGAATATTCTCACTTAATCTTACATGAAGAGCTTGCCGAGCATAAAAGGAGAGATCACGTGCTTTAAACATGAAAAATTAATTGATGTATCGTTGGGATTTTAGAAAAATTAACATCAAAGTGAAGTTAGATGATTGATTCTAACTTTATGTATAGTTTATTTATAAATTTAAAATAGAATATGATTTATGCGAATTTAGGAGTGTCCATTTCGGCCCAAGGCCTGGGCCCAGGCCGCCTCGTCGGTGCCCGCACCAGACCCGGCCCGGCCTGGCTAACAAAAGGGCTGGATCGGGGTAGCCCGGGTCCGGGCCTAGCCCAGAGCTAGGTCTAGACTCGGTGGGAAAATGGGCCGGGCCAGAATGGCCTGGCCCGA
>NC_033798.1:99422315-99448230 GCF_001876935.1 Asparagus officinalis | reverse complement strand
TTCGTGACCGTGTTTGGCTGGGCTGACCGGGCCGGACCCGGCTTAGTTCGAAGGGTCATAACGGCCATTTTTTTGGCTTTTGACCAAAATACCCTAAAACGATCAAAAAAGCCCAAAAATTAAGGGTATTTTGGTCATTTGGCTAGGGGCTGCCTCAATAAATAGAGGGAGTTTTTATTTATTTTTCTCATCCAAAACTTATCTACTTCTCTCTAATACTCTCTAATACTTTCTTATTCTCGCTTTTGCTCTCTAATTCTTCAATCAAATGACTTCATCCTTCGATTATGAAGGACAAATCCCAACTCTCGATATTGAAATGAGTCCTAATACTCCTACTACAGTAGCTACAGTTACTCCTCCTGCTGACGTTGATCACGAATCCGGTGCCGATGATTCTGCACCTAGAGCTCCTAAAAAGCCGAGATCTGATGTGTGGAACTTCTTCAAAAAGATAGAAGTCATCAGGGATCAACACGGTAAACTTCTCACCCAGAAGGCAAAGTGTGTGTTGTGCGGTCATATTTTTTAATCTCATCATAAAAGCGGTACCAACCACCTCAAATACTATTTAGAAAAGCACAACCCAGGTCAGACAACACCTCAAGGTGATATCCAACAATATTTACTTTCCCAATCATCATCCTTCGATAGTCTCGGTAGTTGAAACTATGACGCAATTAAAGCCAGTAAATGTTTCATCAGGTTTATTATTCTTAAAAATATTCCTTTTAAATTAGTAGTAGATGGTGAATTTGAAGATATGATTACAGATGGTTTTTATCCCGTATTTAAAAAAAATTCTGGTCAATCTTATCAACGTGATATTTTGAAATATTATCACGAGGAACAAGTAAAAATAATTTCTTATTTTTAAAATTTAAACTATAAATTTTCTTTAACTTCTTTATCACGAGGAACAAGTAAAAATAATTTCTTATTTTTAAAATTTAAACTATAAATTTTCTTTAACTTCTGATATTTGGACATCTAGAGTATGGGCTAGTTATTTATGTATCACAGCACAGTGGATTAATGATATTGGCAAATATTTAAGAGAATTATTTCTTTTATTGCATTTGAAGATTCACACAGTGGTATTAATATTGTAAATTTAATAATAGTAGAACTTATAAAATTAGAAATTTTAGAAAAAATATTTTCTCTTCCACTAGATAATGCAAGTAATAATAACATAGTTGTAGATCATATCAAATCATCTTTGCTATTGCCATATCATGATGATATTTTTTCATATTAGATGTATGTGGCATATTTTAAATTTAATTGTTCAAAATACATTTGGTAAAATTAAATCCATGATAGAAAATGTTAGGACAATAGCTTATGCTCATAATGCTTTTGAACAAAGTCTTAGAGCATCTCCAACAGCTTCCCCATCTTCTTGGTATTCTAAAATTTGGAGAATTTTGAGCTTTTTTTGGTCCAACAGATTCCCCATCTCATTCCCCAAAATGGGGATAGGAGAGAAAAAATAGAGAGCCTTCCCCAAATCTGTAGCATTCTGCAAATATTTGGGGAAGCACTTTTTCACGTTCTTCTAGACTCAACCCACAAAAAACAACTCCATCTCCTCATTATAATAATAAATAATTTGGTCAAAATGGGGATTCTTCAAAATAATAAATAATTTATTATTTATTAGTCAAAGATGTAGAATATTTTTATTATTGTAATAAATGCATGATTCTTCAAAATGGGGAAGCTGTTGGAGTTGGAGCAAAAATAATTTGGAGAATATGACATTTGATTCCCCATTTTGGAGAAATTTTTGGGGAAGCTGTTGGAGATGCTCTTAAAAATAGAAACAATTGTGTAAAGAAAAAAAATTTAAAACCCAGATTAATTCTAAAATATGATGACCATATGTGAAATTCTACCTATGCAATGTTAAATATAACAATAGAGTATAAAAAAATATAAATAATTTTATTGCTTTCTATAGTTCTAGTTCTAGCTCTTGTAGTATGTATGAAACAACTGATGATGAATGATTAGTTATATATAGTATAAATGAGATGCTATAAGTTTTTTATGATGCTACTATGTTATTATCTAGTTGTTATTATCCAACTATTATTCAAGCTGCTTTACAAGTTTTAAACATTCAAACTTTTTTTAATAATTATCGTATGGATAATTATTTTGGAAATATAATTTTTTAAATAAAAAGTAAGTATTTTAGGCATATTCCTTTATTTTTAGTTTTGGGGATTCTTATTGATCCATATTTGAAGGATATTTGTTTTCGAAATTTGTTAAATTCTTTGTCTGGTAACATGATAATAAACAATGATGATGGTCAAACTATTACTGCGCTTATTCATCATAATACTACTAGAACTTATTTTCAAAGATTATATGATGAGTATGCAGCTAGATATGGTGTAAGTACACATCAGTCTATAACTTTTGCTTCTACGAGTTCAAGTCGGGGCAAAGGTAAGAGTTTTGATAGAGAATTAATGATAGCTCAATTAACTGAAATATCTGAATCTGAATCTGGATCATCAATGGAAGTTTCTAAAAATGAACAATATTTAACTGCATTTTCAGTTAAAAGTCAAAGTAATAGTTTCGATATTTTGCAATGGTGGAGAGTATATGAAACAGTTTCATATCCTATATTTTTCATCATGGCTCATGGCTTACTAACAACGCATGTTTCTAAGGTAGCTTCGGAATCTGCCTTCAACACATCAAGACATTTGATCGACGATCACAAGACATTGTTAAATCTGTCTACCGTATAAACGGTAATGTATCTACAAGATTAGTGAAGGTACGAGAAGAGAACTCAAGGCATCGATTGGATGGCTAGTATTGAAGATAAACTTGATGAGTTGGCCATATGATTAGGCCTGTTCATCCGGACCGGTCCGGGCCGGGCAAAACCGGGACCCGGACCCGGACCGGGACTCGGGTACACCGGGCCGGGTCCGAACCCGGACTCGGGTACACCGGGCCGGGTCCGGGCCCGGGCTCGGGCCCGACCGGGCCGGGTTCCGGGCTGGCCCGGGTGATTTTCCTTTTTTTTTATTTTTTTTATTTTTTTCCAAAATTTTTTAATGTTATTTAACTTATAAATTATAAAAAAAAGATAAGAAAAATAACAAAAAGAATAATTTTATTAATTACTTAAAATGACATAAATTACAAATAAGAAATGATAAAAACATATTCTTTATTAATAATTGATAAATCAGTTACAAATTACAAGTACAAATTTATTTTGGAATTAATCGCATCACAATAGATAAGTAAATCCCAACTAGGTTGGCACCTACTCACCTATATCACTATCATTTGCAATTATTTCCAAAATAATTCTTTACAAATTGTAAGCTAAGATATAAAAACTACAATCTATTCTTTATATCTATCTGCTAGTCCCAATTCTTCAAATTTATCTTCAATTCCAGCCATCCGATCGATGCCTTGCGTTCGCTTCTCGTACCTCCACCAATCTTGTAGGCACATCACCGCTTGTACAGTATATGGATCCAAGCATGTCCTGTGATCGTCGATCAAACGACCTGCTGTGCTGAAGGCGGATTCCGAAGCTACCGTCGAAACCTGCACTGTTAGTAAGTCACGAACCATGGTGGAAAGTATAGGATATGAAACTGATCCATATACTTTCCACCATTGCAAAATATCTAAAGCATTTCCTTGACATCTAACTAAAGAAGCAGAAAAATATTCATCTATTTCAGAAACCTCCGATGATGACGATCCAAGTCCAGATCCACCAGTTAGCTCGGCTACCATTGCATACCTATCAAAACTTACACTTTTACCTCGGGCTCGGGATGAGCTCGAAAAAACCGAAGCTGCAGATTGTTGTGCAGCTACACCATGTCTAGCTGCATACTCATCATATAAAGTTTGAAAATAATTTCTAATAAGTAAATGATGAGTAGTAGCATTCAGGGTGGTTCCATCATCTAAGTCTATAACCTGTCCACCATACAATGACTGTAACAAACTTCGAAGGCCAATATCCTTCAAGCATGGATCAATAAGAACCCCCAAACCAAAAATATGAGGAATAAGCCTAAAATACTTATTAAATTTGCTCTCCATTTCAAAAACCATAGGTCCAAAAGTAGCATCCAAACGATATTTATCAAAAAAATTTTGAATATTTAAAATTTATAAAGCAGCTAAAGTAATGGTTGAATAATAACAGCCAGATAATAACATGGTAGCATTATAAAAAACTTGTAACATTTTATTTAAATTATATATAACTGTCCATTCATCTTCAGTTATTCCATAAGTGCTACCAGAACTAGAACTAGAACTAGAAGCATAATAGTTTATAAAATTAGTTATTTTGTATTCTAATTCTATTGCTACACTTAACATTGCATAAAATCAGTTATAATGTCTTTATATTCTATTGCTACACTTAACATTGCATATGTGGAATTCCACCTATGGTCAACATCTTTTGGAATTAGTCTAGGCTTTACATTTTTTCTTTTACAAAATTGTTTTTATCTTTTAAGTCTTTGTTCAGAAGCACTATGCATGTAAGCAACTGTTCTAACCTTTTCTATCATGGGTTTAATTTCAGTAAATGCACTTTGAACAATTAAATTTAAAATATGACAGATGCACCTAATATGAAAAAGATCACCATGACATGGCAATGATAAAGATGATCTGATAAAATCAACAGCTACATTGTTATTACTTGCATTATCTAGTGAAAGAGAAAATATTCTTTGTGAAATTTCTAATTTCATAAGTTCTTCAATTATTAAATTTGCAACATTAGCACCAGTATGTGACTCTTCTATTGCAATAAAAGAAACAACTCTTTTAAACATTTGCCAATTTTCATCAATCCAGTGTGCTGTGATACATAAATATCCAGTTTGTGCTCTAGATGTCCAAATATCAGAAGTTAAAGAAAATTTACAGTTTAAATTTTTAAAATAAGAAATTATTTTTCCTTGTTCCTCCTGATAATATTTTAAAATATCACGTTGACAGGTTTGACGAGAAAATTTTTTAAATGCAGGATAAAAACCATCTCTAAACATATCTTCAAATTCATCATCTTCTACTAATTTAAAAGGAAGGTTTTTAAGAATGATAAACCTGATTACGCATTTCCTGGCTCTGGCAGCGTCATAGTTCCAACTACCGAGACTACCAGAAGAGGAGGATTGAGAAATCATAGATTGTCGGATATCACCTTGAGGAGTCTGGCCTTTGTTGTGTTTATCTAAATGGCGTTTGAGGTGGTTGGTGCCGCTCTTATGATGAGCTTGAAAAATCTTGCCGCACAAAGCACACTTAGCCTTCTGGGTGAGGATCCTACCGTGTTCATCCTTGGTGACGTCGATCTTCTCGTAAAAATTCCACACATCGGATCTTGGCCGTTTAGGAGCTCTTGGTGCAGATTCGTCGCCACCGGATTCGAGATTAACTTCGGTAGGAGGACTCATAGTAGGAGGACTCATAGTAGGAGGACTCAATTCAGGATCGGGAGATATGTTTTGCTCTTCATAATCAGATCCGGAAGCCATTTGGGGATTGGATTAGAAAGTATAAATAAGAGAGTATAAGAGTATAAGAGAGAGTATAAGAGTATAAGAGAGAAGAGATGAGTTTTTGGTGTGAAGAAAACAAATGAAAACCCCCCTCTATTTATAGAACCAGCCCCCTAGGTAAATGACCAAAATAACCTCACAAAATAGCCGTTTTTTGACCGTTTTTGGGAACAAAACGGTCAAACAACTGTTTATGGCCGTTACGGCCGGGCCGGGCCGGGCCGGCCCGGGCCCGGCGCGCTTTGGCGCCAAACGGTCACCTTTGGTGACCGTTGTGGCCGGGCCGGCCGGTCGGTTTTTTGGCCACAACGGTTACCTTGGTGACTGTTGTGGCCGGGCGGCCCGGCCGGTCGTTTTCACACAATGGTCACCATGGTGACCGTTGTGGCCGGCGCCGGGCCGGCCGGCCTAATTCGCGGCAAGGTCACCACTGGTGACCGTTGCCACCCGGGCGCGGGCTCCGGTCCCGGACGTTGACGCGGCCGCGGGCGTTGACGCGCGGCGGCAGCACTGTACCGGGTCGGGCGTCGCTGGCTGAGGCCACCCGGGACCCAGGGCCCGGAACCCGGCCTGGCCCGGTTTTCCGGGCCGAGGCCTGGCCGGGGCCGGGCCGCGGCCCGGCCGGGCCCGGGCCAGCGGGTAAAATGGACGGCCGACTACATATGATCATAGAGATAAATAGTAAAATTATAGAAATACTCATTACTTTGTAATTTTTATTTCTTACCTGAAAATTTATGATAAATTATTTTAGAAAGAGTTGCAAATGATAGTGGTATAGATAAATAGGTGCAAATCTAGTTGCGATGTATTCCTCTGTTGTGATGCGACAAATTCCAAAATAAATTTGTAATTGTTAGTGATTATTAATAAACAATTTATTTTTATTATTTTAATTTCTATAATTTTTTTATTTATAAATTATATAATTACAAGTGATTAATAATATGATTGATTTTTTATCAAAATTTTGCTTGATTTATTGTTATTTACTCTTGAATTTTTGAAAAATAAAATAAAATTTTTAGCAAAAAAAGGACAAAAATGGGAAAATGACCAGTTGATGAGAGGAAAAAAAGATGAACGTAAGGAACAAAAAAACCCTAACAAAATTGTTCCGATTTATCCCACTAGCCAAAAAATATTTTACTTTAATAATTATCCTATTTTACATGAAAATGTCCAAATTAACTAACACCCCATACCCATAAATATAGTGTGGTTTCAGATAGGGAGAAAAAACCCCTGATAATAATAATGATGATGATGATAAATGCAAAGAAAGGTAATTAAGAGAGGGAGAAAAAACCCCATAAATATAGTGTGGTTTCAGAGAGGGAGAAAAAACCCCTGATAATAATGATGATGATGATAAATGCAAAGAAAGGTAATTAAGAGAGGATACAGGTTAATGAGAGGCAAGGAACAAAAGAGATGAACGTGCGCGTAGCTTTCGGGCGGGCATTAACACGATGCCACCATCCAACCTCCCACGTGGTGCCCGCGTCCTCATGCCACGGGTGCCTCCCCGTTGCCTGCTCTTTATCCCTCACCTACTAAATGTTTCAAAATTTGCACATATGACCAAAAGCAATAAACAGTTTTTCTTGAAGCTAAAAATTTTTGCTAATCGTACATCTGATAACAAAATATTAAACCAAATAGACTAAATATTGCAAGTTTATCAAAAAAAAAATTGGGGAAAAAAATAATTTGAAAATCTAAATTCAAATAAATAAAGTAAATTTGAATTTTTAACTAATTTCTTTTTTGCTAACGCTAACCATGCGAGCGACAATTGTTTTCGATGTGTAAAAATCCATCTGTGGAAATTTGTTTTAAGTAGCGATTATTTGCAATGTTTCTTCTGAATTATCAACGGAATTTTCTTAGTATTAACGTGCATATGACTGAGCATGTAACGTCGTCATTAAGTCAGATAACTTATTATATGCACATAAATTTGGTGATCATAGATTGTTTATGTACAATATTCATTAGCATATAAACATTTAATTGGATATGAAGCATACCAAATATGTGACTGTCACTCGGATGAGTCACATCTATATTAATATGCATGCCTAACTACTGGGAACGAGGCTCGCTCAACAAATGATAGCCCGAACTAGGCCGCTGGTGGACTCCAAAGGAGTTAAAGTTGAGCGGACTGACTAGGTTTCCCTTGTTACCAAAAAAACAAATGATAGCCATGAGGGACTGTTTAATTCAAAAACCCCATTATGAGAAAACCTAATTTCAAAGGGAAAAAAAAAACTATTTTTGTGTTTTCCAGCCACTTCTTAGAAATGAGTTTTTATTGTTTGGTTTGGGCAAGAACAACCTCAATTCCTAGAAAATCATAATTTCAATTGCTTGGTTCATTGTCTAAAAAATAGGAAAACATACACATGAAATATCTGTTAGATCTACATCATAAAACTTGAGATCTAAAACCATATAGCCATGATTAATTCAAAGGAGATTAACAAAATCTAAAGAGAGCGGAAGCTTATACCTGAATCCATTGCTTGATCTTGATTTTGGGTTTTGGATCTTCTAACCTTAGGGTTTTCTCTTTAGCCGAATTTCTCTCTTAGATGGGGGTGAAGAGAATTAGAGAATGTAACCCTAGGTTAGGGACCATAACCCCTTATTTATAGATGTTGTACTTTTGTAATTTAGCCCCTCAATAAATTACAATTACAACCTGGTATCTGCACATATAACCCCATGACTTATTTAAATACCAAATTAACCCAACTTAATTGATCACTTCAGTGGGTTATCCTGAAAGATAGCAATACACAATGATTAATCATATGTGCCCACAAATAGATTTATTAGATTAAATCCAACAATATCATCTCAGCCAAAAACCCTTAAAATATTTTATTTTAACCAACTTCAGCCTTTTCCTTTAAAAAAGTTAGGAAATGAATTCTCTCAGAAAAGTGTTATTAATGTTTTGGGAACTCACTTCTTAGAAAACAGGGTTGAAATAAACATTGCAAGCGGTCTCTAAAATTGAAAAACTGACACATTTTTTCACAGAAATTATTTTTAGGGTGTTTTCTAATTTTTTTTTTTGGCCGAACCAAATAGCCCCTAAATGTCAACTCTTTATTGTGGAACTTTGTGCTAATTGGAATGCTAAAAAGCCAAATGACAAGGTACTATGTTATTTCAATATTGGCAAGTGTGACAGTTCTTGCAATTAATATGAAGCAATATTTTTTGGCAGCTGTACATGTAATGATGCACAAGCGTTTATGCAGGGAGGCATGCCAAAATAACGGATGAAACGAGTAGAAAATAATACGAGGGAATGGAGACTGTGGAGTACGGGGTACATAGATTAAATTAGTAGGTGAAGTCCAAACCTTGCGTTATCTGAAGGGTGCGAAAAAAAAATCTGTATCCGCGGATATATCTGTATATGTATCGGTTAAAATACGGATATAGTTACTAGATATCTAATTTTGATAGGATATGAACTTATTTGTAATGGAAACGAAATTTCATTTATCTTTCTTTCCTCGGAACTAATTTGACCTGTTAATCAAACTGGGACTAATGAAGGAGCCAAAGGGGCATGATGTGATCTGAGACCAACCCTATTCAAAAAGCCCAGTGGGCGAAGTGTCTTACGCTAGAATCTGGATGTTATATAATATGGCTCTATCTTTAGAAGTCACTATAACCAGAAGGATTTCATCAGCTTGCGCCTCATAATAGGGACCTACTTTGCATTATTAAGCATTAAATCCACACAATGTTTCTAAAGTTCCAAATAATAGAAAGTGGGATCTAACAAGAGAAACCCAGGTCTAGAGCTATTGTTTTAGACATCCGGATTTATTCAAGATGTAAGATAAAGAAGGGCTAATTGCGAACATGCTGCTTGTAGTATCACTAATTGCAGAGACCCCCCCTGTAATTCTATTTATTGCGTATCGACCCCTGTAGTATTGGCCCAAGGATGAATACACCTCCTAAGCGAACATTTTTTTCTAACTCTTTTAAATGTTTTAAAAAAGCAAGTAGGTGTCTATACTCGTCAATAGAGCTGTGAGGAGTTTATCCGTACGCTCGAACAATTTTAGTAATTTTAAGAGTACAAAACAATTCACTCAAGGAGTCTATTCGCAACCAGCAAAACTATAGGAGGTCTATTCGCAATAAATAAAATTACAAGGAGCCTATTTACAATTGGGTGATTGATTCTAAGGGGTCTGTTCGCAATTAACCCTATGAAAAATTACTTCTGAACCAGTTTTCTTGTTCTACTGATATAAAATCACATTAATGACAGTAACTAAAATTTCCCATGGTAGATACAAAAACAAAATGAAAAACATATTAATGATTCAATGTTCTCCAAAATCTGTTTGACTACAGATATCCTTGCGAATTTTCTATTGTGCTCTTTGTTTGGAAATTCTTGATGCAGTCACATGCCTGGGTTTGAATTTTTTTTTTTTTTTCACATGCCTTGGTTTTCTTTGGCCTGTGTAAGTCAGGCTTCAACCAAGATATAGCCCTAAGATAGTTGGCCATGGGAATGATGGGCTATAGAAAGTACCATGTGATGACTTGGATGGCTCATGCACATCATGCTTATCATTGTTAGGGTCAGTTTGATATTGTTACAGCCCGTAATATATTACTTACATAAATAGCTCATAAAAGCAATTTATATAAACCCTCAAAAATAATCATTTGGCAATCATATATCAAAAGTTGTTTTTTAAAGCAGCTAATATGTTTGACAAAACAGTGTTTAAAGATCAAAAAAGCAATTAATGTGCTTAAAGATCACCGTCAAAAATAAATATCATATCATACAAGCATATAAACAAAAAAAAGTAGAAATTGCATTTAAAAGCATTCTGAGATTGCCTTTAAAAACAGAAGCAATTTTAATAAACATTGCAAAAGAAAATTTCACCAAATACTATTATTGACTATTTAAAAAAACATAGCCAAAGCACAAAAAAAAAAGGAAAAGCGATACCAAACTAGGCCTTAATGGCAATCGTGTTACTTTCACAAAAACCACCTCCACTTTGGGGGATTTTTCATATAACCCCTTTGAACTTTGATCTAACATAAGTCATAGCCCACAAGGGTCACTCACAAACCGCCACTGAACTTTGAATTTATCTACCTCCATACAATTTGAAAGTAAATAAAATTGTTTTAAGAGAAAACAAGGCCAAAATTTTGACAAGGCATGTTGCCTGTAAATGACAATTTACAAAATTGATGTTTTCTCTCTCAAGAAAATTCCAAAATTTTGGTTAAATATAACATTAAAAAATTAGTAAAAAGTGAAAAAAGCAAAGCGAATTTTACTACCATAACTTGCTTCGAACATGTATGTCAATTTTCCTGACATTTTTGCACTATGAACAATCATGTCACTTCAGTGAAAATTTGCATCTGTAACTATATAATTGTAATCTTCAAAAAAGATAGTTACAATGCGATTGCAACTACTTATTTTGTTTCAAATGTACTCTTCTTGCGACCGCTCTCAGGAGCTGCAGTCTTCTTGCGACTACTCTCAGTTAAATATTATGAATAAATAAATAAAACAAGATTGATGCATGAATATCAATAGCATAATCCATGTACTTCCAACATTTACTCTAGAAATTAGACCAAAAAGGAAAATTTATGCTTTGTAAATAGGATGGACAGATCGTACAATAGTACTCAGCGCAAGAATGGTAGTTACCAATACAACCTAAATGAAACATAGAAGCAATGGGATCTCAATCAGACATATCATGCACCCATTATAACAGAGACAACATAATTCAAAGAAAAGACATAAAATCAGCCCACTGGTTCAATATTAGTCCAAGTATAATTGAAAATTTTACCACTTCGGAATTTAAGTACTAGATATTTAACCGTCCTCTACAGGGATATGCAATAAACTAATAACAATCAAGTGTTTCCAATAAAGAAGCGCTTAAAGTCACCAACCAAAAATATGCTTATCACCTACTTCTCAAAAAACATGACGCTATCAAGTTCAAATGTTAAAGAAAGGTCACATCTGGTGGAAATCCATTTAGAGAAGGCATAAAATGATAGCGGTAGATATATGCAGTTTCACCGCCGGATCTATATAACTTACAGATACTCTCAACAATCATAATAATACTGAAGTCAAAAGCTGGTAAATATAAATCTGAAGGCAAGACACACGAGCATCAACTTCTGGTCTTCAAGCAAGCAGTCGTGTGATAAAAACTAATCAGAGCTGACTGGAAACTCAAACTTGCTACCTCTCCTCTCGAACAACGGTCGTTTCTTTTAAATTTGCAACCTTTTCCTTTGAAACTCAAGCTACGGAACCAAAAAAAGGAGTCTCAGAAGAAGTACAAACGCCACAAAAAGTTCATGGGTTTATACTGGATTACTTGTGGACAGACCCCTGTACACTGCCTAATTGCAGACAGGACCCTCTGCAGTTATTGTTGTAGAGTGATTTTTTTTAACTCAAAGAAAAATAATTTTTAGTTGACAAGTAGACCTACTGAAGGTTAAAAAAGTCAAACAAAAAAAAGTTTCTAAAAAATATCACTCAATCTGAAACAATAGAACTACAGGGAGGCTATCAGTAATTAACCCATTTATAGTCAACAAAAAGGAAGAGGTTTTACCACTTTCTTCACACGGTCATTGGCAGCTGGAGTTCCTCCGCTAACATTTGAAGGGTGATATGGGCTGCTTACTCGGACTTCATTCATCACAACTATGACAGTCTTGTCCCAGCGAACAGGAAGCCTAATTATACAAGAGGGCTTACTTAGTTGGTGATAAGAATTAAGACTACAAAGGAGAAGGTTTTCATGGTTCAGATTACAAGTGACTCGCACTGGGGTTAAATCTCTAGACAGCCTATTTATAGAAATATCCCACACATTCACTCTGATATAGACATGCAAAGACAAGAATGTCAGAATAAATTTTGTGCGATATTTTTCTCCAGATAGGCTGACTAGGGTTTGAGTGATGACAGAAAGCCTGATGAAAAAGAATAAAGTGGATTGTGAGACATTGCAAGGGACTACACTTCACGTTCCCCATTTGCATATTGTTTCTGGTCTTTTGAATAGCATACACACATATAAAGCGTTCAAGTATTTCAAGAAAGACCAAAGTATATTGATTTCTATATATACTTGTCTATTAAACATTGTAAGCATAAAACTACCACGAATCAGCAATATTGATCACGATCAAATGTTATGACATACACCTCATCGCATGATGTCATATGACAATCCAGCAGTAACATCTTTGTTCTGATATTATAAAAGACAATCAAAAACGAAAATGAAGCAGTGCCCTGTTTTCTTAAAAGAATGATCAGGTCAGTGAGTATCAAAATGATATTGATAAATCTCAAGGACCAAGCTGCATGATTTTGATAAAGCAGCATCAACAATTCAGGTAGGAGAGGAAAAGAGAGTACACATTTGAGGGAGGAGGTTTCACAGTATCTGTGACGCAGAGACCACATTCTCAAATAAAATGGGAAGCTTTTATGCGATCAGGATTTCTTAATGCTAAGAAGTAGCCAGCTTTACATTTTTAAGCGACCCGGCGTTTATTGATGCCGAGAAATGTCACTGGGATTTCTGCATTACAAGAAAATTTGAGGAGGTTCCAAATGGGGAAGAATAGGAAAGAATGATGAAAAACATAGTAGCTATTCCTCATATCTTAACAGAAGAAAATAGGGGAGGATGAAGAATATAAGAGAAAGAATAGGATAAAAAGGAAGACCTTTGTCTTCGAAAGGAACACAGCTCATCATATTCACTTATCTAAAAATTTTCAATCACATGCAGCCTTTTTATAATCAACTAGTATGTAACACGTACTTTGCACGTAATGCATATTAAGTAATGCTAAGAGACTAAAATATTCAAAGGCTATCTAACATTGCATTTGTCACGATTTTTTTTAACAACAATAAAGAGGACTCAAACAGAACCCCCAACCACCCACTCGTCATGAATTTATTGACATTTATATTAGTTTTTCTCTCCACAAATTTGCATACTTGTATAACTAATAGATTGATGTTTTTTCGTAAATTGAAGATGAAATCGGTGGCAGATATGTTCGTTTCCGCCAAAGCAATACAATTTTCTCTCAATTATCGCCTCTAAAATCTGGTTGACTGCAAGGTATCCTGATTACTATAATCGAGGAACTCACTCCATTGTGAAATCTTGAGATCCAAGTGGAATGTTTATGGAAATAGATTAGTCCTGAAATGATTAGTGCATAATTAATAAAGAGAATTTGATTAGTCAATAAGAAAATATACATGAATGATTTAAATATGAGTTCATATTCTCACTAAATTTTATATTAAATGCATTATTAGGAGGTTTAGAAGGGGAAATGTTATAAATTACTTTATCAGTTAGGATTTAATTATCATATTGCAATAGTTTTTTCAAAAAAATTAAGACAACCAAACTAAACTAAAAACCCAGAAGCAGAACAAAGAATGTGGATTAATACTGCTCCTTATCAGACTGCAAAACATTGTGTAAAAATGATGGTGAATCTTCAAGTTATACGACAAAATCATTAATTTCCTTAATTCTTTGGACCAACACATGAGCCTTTATATTCTCCATTTAACAACTTACCTGAAAATCTCATTCCTCAAGTCATGTACAACATCACTGAATATCATCCACAAAGTGTTCAAAAAGCGAGTGTCGCTTCACATTATTATGAATACCTCTAATTATCACATCCACATGTTCTTTAAAAATTACCTTCCCACATCCATTGTTAAGAGCAAATGTAATAGATTGCCACATCGCTTGGAATTCTGCATGCTTAGAATTACCTCATATCCAAATACTATGATTACAATAGTTAGTAATATATATTATGATAATTTATATGTTATTTCTAGACAACAACAAGAGATTAACATTTATACTAGAATTCGTGTCCACAAATTTTTTATACATTAGATGCACATATCAATATATTTTAGTATTAGATTAGATGTTAGATGTTTAAATAAATACTAAATTATGATATAATTTATAAATATAAGTTATGATATTATTATCTTATATATTAAAATTGTATATTTATTGACATAAGTTATGATATTATTATCTTATATATTAAAATTGTATATTTATCATATAATATCTAATATCTATAGCGAAATATTTATCTCATTTAACATAAGACTAATATGGTTAAAATTTCTAATATATCAATTCTTATGTTTAGTGCAAGAATAATTATAGTATAATAAATAGAATGAATTGAATAAATTTCTAATTAAAATTTATAATATATATTTAGTTTTTAATATTAGTTCTCATGTTTATTGCAAGAATAATTATAGTGTAATAAAAAAATGAATTGGATAAATTTTAAGACATTACTGTGAATTATCAAAATTTAGAAGGGTAAAAGAGGCAATCAGAAGTTTTAACAACCCCATCCTTTTTTATTAGTATAGATCAGCAATTACATGATAAAAACACTTGTGATACTATAAATAACTACTCGTAAAACCATGACTCTTGAGATACCATAACCAACTCCTACCATAACATGACCAAAAAGTAGAACTCTTGGGATAACATAACAATTAACAAGTGATTGCTAATTGAAACATGACAAAGAATGACGCTTCAAATCCCATGACTCAACTTATTGCTTAGTAAAAATGTAATATACTGCAATTACACCTCTAATAAAGACTAGAACTAGAAAAAGGGTAACTCTCGTTCAACTTAAACATGCATTAACGTCTTTCTTGGTTCGTGGGAAGGGAATGCTCATTCCCACTTCTTATTCATGCATACCATACAGAATACCTTTTTAGAAGCTAGAATGATCATTCCTACTTCTATTCATTCTCACTTTATGTGGGAATGAGCATTTCAAATGAGATGGTAGCGAATGAGCATTCTCGCTTAAGTGAGAATCAAGTAATTTGAAATAAATTCCAAAGATGTCCAAATTGTTTATTAATTATTCATACCAAAAATTAAAAAAATTATCATTCCAGCTTCATTCTCTAATCGCACCCATATGTGAGAATAAGAATGAGCATTCCACTTTCACACCAATTTCATTTCATTCTTTATTTCATTTCGTTCTCGCTTGACTTCGTTCCCGCGAACCAAACGAGGCGTAATTGTTATCTAACACAATATCTCGTTGAACAAGGAACCCCAAGAATTCATTGGGTATTATAACGAATCCCATGAGAACAAATATACTTAAGAACGATGACACACAAACATGATAATTGTGTGAATGCGGCTTTGAAATTGTCTTATTACAAGATTACATGAGAAGATAAATTCTTGAAACATTCATAACTATTTGGACAAAATGAACAAAACCTAGTTGGTGAACTCTCAAGTTCCCCAATAAAGTATGAATTTGCCTATTTTTCCATTTAAACTATGTGTGTGTCCAATGTGATCATTTTGTGAGCTACAATGAAATATTAAATAGATTCCTGATGTGATAGTGTTTTTTTTGTATTTATTGATATTTTGCGATTAAAAAAATAATTTTTCAATTCCTAAAAAGGGTTAAAGGGTAAAAGGTCTTGGGGTAAAGTGGTTAAGAATTTTTTTGGTTTGGGAAAGGGAGACATGCTGATAAAAACCCATGAAGAAATACAAAAAGTTATTGCTACATCATTGATATGTTAAATATTTCATTGTAAGCTCAACAAATGACCATATTGAAACCGCAAACATAGTTTTAGTGACAAAATAGGTAAATTAATATGAAAGTTCATCAGTACTTTGAGTTAGTTATTTTGCCCCAACTATATTTGTATTACAAGGAGCTAATTTCACATTTGAATAAAAATTTTGGCTTAGGTAGTGAGGATATCACTTATGAAAGGATATGTCAAAAGCAACTTACTATTTATATTACATAAGCATATATTTTTCGCATCGAATATGTGAGAATAAGAATGAGCATAACACTTAAATGTATATCTTGCATGCATTAAATTACTATTATTCCTGAAACTGGGCTCATGTGACTTTCTTTTGAAATTAGTTTGGCTAATTTTTATGTTGTTTGTTGTCTCTAATTCCTGATCGAAACTATTTTATGTGCACTATAATCTATGTGATAGTGCTCTGTAACTCCAATGCACTTAGTCATATCTCCATGAGTCTTAGTCATATTTGCAATCTAATTAGATATTACAAAACTAAGCTCCTATAGATAACGTTTGGTGTTAGTTTCATGCTCTAATTGAACCTTATTTCGATTCTAAATTCTCAAATTTGCTGCCCTTATTTCACGTCAATGCTAATACACCACATGTTAGAATCATATGCTTCAGTGTCAAGAAGACTGTCACGGTAATTAGTACAAATTAAACAGTCATCTTATAATGATCATCTAAACACTTACGAGTGTGTGTATTTTTGTATGCATATACAGGAACCCTCGAGGAAATTGTTGTCGGTGCTAAGTTCGCCACAACCGATAGGTAACTCTTCACTTATATTTCTTTCTATGCTATGAAAATTCACTTACATTCTCTTGCTTCTGATGAAATGTTATTTGAACCACTTCATGTGTAGGATGTTGCAGATAGCTCGTTTATCAACTATCCTATTTGATCCATGCCTTGAAATTTGGTAAATTCATATTATAAGGGGTATTGCCTCAACTTTCGATCATCTTGATTAGTGACATCTATGTGCTGTATTTTTTGGGTTACGAGTGTTAATTCACTATTAGTATTCTATTAAATCCCGTGGAGACCAAGTGCCCTATGTGAGGACGCTCACCGGTGGATGTATGTATGAAGGCAATGCACGATATTGACATTATCCCAGAAGTGGGAACTTACGATCATGAATATCTAGTTGTTTATTCTTTTCGATGTTCATAACTTCATGTTAATCCTTGATGCTACTATGGATGCTACTATTGATATCTACTATTTTATTTTGTCTGTAGCATATCACTTCCATATCCCTCTATGGTTGTACCTATGGCTTTTTTTGTTACCTATTAAGCCTTAAGCTCACCCCTATTATTTATTTTACATCCCATGTAGGTACTAATCCAGAAGAGGGAAAATGTGTGACAAGTGAGTTTGAAAACTAGTTTAGAAATGCTCTTTTTTCGTACTTTTGCACTACTTATGTACTATCATGTACTTAAAACTTTTATTTCGGATTTCAGCAAGTAATATATTGTTCCGTTAAGCTTTCTAGCTTTTATTCTGGTATTCTGTGCACTCAGCTGTTAACCTGAGATTTCTAGGCGTTGTATGGTTGCGATATAGACGTGAATTTGTACTTTGATATTGCTTATACATGATGTATATGAAAATTAGGCAGGTTGACCTTTAATCTTGTGGTTGGGTCATGTGCAATTTTCACACACCTCTTGGGCCCCGTCTTTATTAGTTTTGGGGGCCGTTATAGGTAGGCTTGCCTCTCTTCTAGAAGGTAAGGTTATGGTAGTAAGTGGTTACACATGTACATCATGTGGATTTTTTGCTCGGCTAGATAATCGATTGACAACCAAAGATATTCCAAGAACTAAGGTGTTTATTAAACATCATGTTTATCTTCATACCAAAGACCAACCTCTTCGTGCCATCTTATTTCTCTTGCAAATTGCAACTAATATACATCGATAATTAAACTAGCTTTATATGAAGAATATATACTTTGATAACTTTCTTGAGGAGAAAGTTTATAAGAAGAAACCACACGAGTTTGTTGCTAGAAAAGTAAACAGCTAAAATTTTTAGGTTAAGGCCATGCCTAATTTGAAGAAGTTAGCTAAAGCATGGCTTAACAGTTTCATAAGATTGATAAGGGATCTGGCCTTTAACGATGCTATGCTGATTCTTTAGCTTTTCTATAAACATTGTCAATTAAGACAAAAAAACAACCCACAAATTAACTATTGAAATCACATAAGAGGATCTAGTGATATTTATCTCTTAAATAAACATGAACTTAGCTTAATAATTAACAGTTAATTATCTTATAGAAAATTATCACAATTATAGATAAAAGAAAAAAATTAAATAGAAAATGCGTAGGGTTTTGCATTTTAGACGCCTGAATCATTATTAATTATGTGTTTTGTCCTCAAATCTTCATATATCTAAATTAGACCACAGAAATCTCTAAAATTGTCTTAAAAGAATTTTTCATATTTAACTAGTTACTCTTTTTTTACTGTTATTGTCATGTAGTTTTTGCTGCACCATTATGCCCTTAGTAAAGACAATAGTAACGTTTTGACAAATGCACTTAGCTACCCTTTCTACCAACATCTCTTGATCTTTCTTAGACCGACTCTCTTTTGTAATTTCTCATATTTCCTACTCCTATGCCCTCTTTCCTCAATCTCTCCATTTTCTCGGCCTCTCACCTATTTGGAAGAAAATCTAACTAATGAGGGTATTAATGTAATTCAACGAAAATGGTTAAGAGTTAATTGTAGACTGATAAAATTTTTGGACAGAATCCATCTAGGCGCTTTTTAAAACTTAATAGATTTTGTCTAATTTAAAAATATGAAGAATTACTAGGTCTAATATAGAACTAAAGAAGATTCGAGATATAATACAACAAACTCATATTAAATTATAAACTTGTAACCCTCAACGGTCACCACAACTACAAAGTTTTTATAAAGTGGAAGGAAACTTTTGACATGGTATTAAAATAAGTCAGGTTCAATTCTAATGGACCACGAATTTAAAGCAGATTTTAAAAAAAATATCACTAGATGAGCCTAGATTTTGACCCATGAAAATATCTTGTCAGACGTGTTTAAGTATAATACTGTAATCATCAACCTCCACCACAACTTCAGAGTTTTGAGTGCAATGATGGAGACGTTTGATAGGCCAAATATTTATATGACAGTGGTGTTGCATATAATGTAGATGTAAATGGGATTTTTGCTCCAGTAACTATAAGCCCCAAATCCTAACCCTAACCATGACCCTAGATCAATAATTTTCATAGAAAAGATCCATTCTATTCCTTGATCTTGTAGCATGATACACCAGCTCCTCCATGCTTAATCTCACCAATAATACCTTATTTTTCAACAACAAATCCATTCATCTATCGTCAGCTACTGACAAGCTAATCTCCATCAGCTCGCTACCCACTTTTAAGTTATTCGGGATAGTAAGAAAAATGTTCTTAAAGGAGCCATGAATTATCTCTGATATTCTAAACTATACCCAACATGTCATGTGTCACCGACACCGGACAACAAATTACCAGTGTTTCTAACAAGTAATAAAAAACAACTAACTTATGACATGTCTTGAGAGTTAAGGATAACGTTAAACTCAACCATGTAAAGTAATTGATAATTGATTTAAGAGTAAATCTTTTGACACATATCAAATCTTACCAAAACAACTAAGATAGTAGTTGTTCATTAGCATTTAATTGATCATCGAGCCTTTTATCAAGCCTTTGGAATTACCTTTGTGTTTGTGATTATGATGATATATAAATATATATGTTATTAAAAATGTAATAGAATCATCATGGTCAAATAGGGGTGATGTCTAACTATTTCTATATTACATTCCAAAAGGTAATGTACAACCTTAGTTATAGAGGGAGTTTTTGAAGGATTGTTTTTATTATATGGAAGAAATTAGTCTTATAAGAACAATACATGAAAGTATCTGTAAGTTCAAGGTTATCGATAGTGCATAGGGTTGCATAGCGCTAAGGTACTACTAGGGCTATTTGTGCCTATAGCGACAAATAACGCATAGTCAAATAGCGGTCCAATTTAAATATATTTAAATATTCTAAAAAAACAATGGAAGGACAGGGCTTCTCTGAGGGCAGAACTTTGTCAAGGAGATGAAGCAAAGGCAGTTGGAGGATCTGGAAAGGAGAGAAGATGGAGATGGAGGTTGGAGGAGTTGGAGAGGAGAGGAGATAGAGATGGAGCTCGTCGAGGAGATTGTTGTTTGCTGTAGTGTCGAGGAAAAAAGAGCTGGTCTTGGAGTTAGAGGATTTGGAGAGGTGAAGGAATGGTGGAGGGAGGCAGTAGAGTTGGAGCTCGTCCAACACGGAAGAGAAAGAGAGAGGCGGAGGTCCGGTTAGGGTTTTTGAGAAAGAGGCGGAGGCAATCGAATGCAAAAGAGAGAGAGAATGAGTTTTATAAGTTGGGTCAGGTTCAGGTTTAATTCGGATCAAGTTTTTTATAAAAATCAACAAAAAAGCGCTAATTGCGCTCAAAAGCATATTTAAGCGCTATTAACAACTTTTGTGCGCTATTTCACGCTTTTCTTTGCTATTTCAAATGAATAGAGGTCACCGGTGCTTTTTCTCACCGCTATGGCCAAAATTATCACGGGCAAGGGCCGCTAATGCAATTGACCGCTATTTACAACACTGTCGTAAGTTTATACAAATTTACAAACTATTAAGGTTTAAAAATATCCACAAAGTCCAAAAGGCTCAAGCTATTAGGTGGGAGAATAATAGTAAAGTAAGCAAAGTGGCACAAAATGAAACACCATTACCCTCGCAAAACCAACCGGAGCACATGCAAATACGTTTCAAAAACAAAATGTGGGGAGGGAAGGGTCTAAGCCACAAATACCAATTGCTAAAACCATCATAAACTTCATTACCTAGAAAATTAAGATGTTGTGAAGTTGCTAATCAACATTTTTTCAATCAATAACATGGATAACAAACTGAAATGGCAAGAGCTTTCTGACATATCCGACTCCCACTCCAAAAACTTTCGAAAGTAGTCTCCGTTTGAATTTGATAACCTAACATTACTATTTGTCTACAAGTGAATCATCCTAAAGATTGAGATGATGGAGCGAACCATAAAGCTTCTTTGAATCTACTTATATTGTTGCAAAAATCACCATTAATAATCACAAATATCCTCCTATTGTCTTCCCGTTCCATGTATATGTAATCTCATTCTCATTATCTTTCGAGGTCCCATAAGGGTTCATGAAATAATAAAATTGCTCCCTTAAAAAAAGTTATCTGAAGGCATAGTTCATCGATACAACAAATTGTTTGGAAGCGGATTATGAATATTTCAATCACATCAAGCTTAACTCAGCAGCTCAAAGTCCCTCTCCTGTACTATAATCCTTTAACACTTCCACTTTGAGTCATGCTGCATGTATGCCTAATATATTCCAGATCTTAGTGAATTCTACAAATCCACTTTAAATGATTACACTATTCCTAAAGTAGGATCAGATCTCTAACTAATTCTAAGTCACAAGAAGCAATCTCAAATTAACCAAAAAAAAAAACTTACGTCTTGGACAATGCATCAAAAATGCTCTGGGCCTCGCTGCTAACTCCAACTCCAATCCTCTCGGCCTCGACCTCTGCTTGCCTGCAATTCATCCAATCAAACTAACAGACCATCAAAAGCCTCAGCGAAACAAGAATTACCTCACTGCAGTCTCCTCTCTAGCCTGCAGAGCATTGAGATCAAGATAGCACTTATTAAGATCGAGAGGATCCTCGCCCTGCCCTAGGTAAGTGAACTTCTCAATGTAATTAGCCTTCAAGAGGCGGACTTTTCGTCGAGGGCCATCGTTGGAGCTTCCCTCTTGAAGAACGAGGAGATTTGTGGGGCGATCGTAGCTGATGATCTGGCCATTGATCTCTTCGCCGAAGGTCGTCGCTAGGGTTAAGAAGCGGCCAACGGTCCAATCTGCAATTGATATTATTTTGTTCACTTAATTGTCAATAAAATCACGTAAGAAGGAGAGAGGTTTTGTACCGGAGGAGTCGGCGAGTCCCATCGACAGCGGCGACGGCGGGAGCAGGTTGACCTTTCGGTTCTTCGAGGGCGGTGGAGGTGTGGGCAGGGGTTTATTTTGTGGTTTGGGTTTCCTTTTTTGCTTTTTTACATCCAGATGCGCATGTGGGCTCGTTGAGAGAGAGTGTGGAAGGCTGAATTGTAGCAGGGGCTGTTTTGTAAGAAAATTATATAATCTAAAATCTCAAGAATATAAGCAAATTAATTTGTGATTTTTTAAAATGTATCTAATTTTCATGTGATTTTGGCAGGAAATTTCCATGTTATTTTAAAATTTAAATGAAGAGATAGTTTAAAGTTAAGGAGATAATAAAATTATTCAGTATAGTGCAATTACAAATACGGTAAACCTTGCAAAAAATGTTTACCCTTGAAAATCAACTTTAAAAGTTACTTGTTTGAATGTTTAATTTTTATTATAGAAAATATATATTTTTAATTACAGTTCTATGTTTGTTCATTACAATAGTCATGTGATTTGCATATCTTGTTGCGAATAACGTTTTTTTTTTGTTTTTTTTATGATTGCAAATGAACCACATATTTGGAGTTGGAAACTAATTTGACGATGTGACGCCTCATTTGATACGTGACGATATAGTCAAGTAAGAATAGAATGAATGTAGAAATTGAATGGAATTGATGTGTGAATGGAATGCTCATTCACATTCTCATGTTTGTGTGCAATTAGAGAATTAAGTAGGAATATATTTAAGAATGATATATCCAGAATTTATTTTATTATTTTTATTTCTACTTGAGTGGGAATATTACTTCATTGATTGATAACTCATTGGGAATAGAAAATTCCACATTAAGTGGGAACTGATGAGAAGTGTGAATGATATTTTTAGTATCCAACACATCATGTTTGGTGGTTATGAATGAGAAGTTCGAGTTGTATTCCATTTCCGGTCATTCCCATGTACTAAATGAGGCATGAGAGTAAAGGACTATTTTAGTACACTTCAATTATAGTTGTTGCAAATTTTGCGTGCAAAAAATATTGTATACAATATTTGCTGCATGGAATATGCCTCAATTTTGTCTCCTGGATATTTACAATTTTCTCACGGTAAATGTATTTTCAATTACAAACCAAGTATTTTGTCTAGTTGGAAAAATAGTTAGTTTTGCATCTTTTCATCATAGGAAATGCATATTCATCATAAATCAAATGTTTGTTTCTATACAAATATAAAAATATCTATATTTTGTACCTCTATTTCACTAATTTGATTTTTTTATTTAGTTATATAGAGAGGTGCAACATTTATTGCGGTCAAATTGGTTACAAAATTGCTACAGCTTTATTACAAAATGTAATCTAGCTACGATAACTAACTATGTTGTTGTTGCAAACCAATTGTCGAAAAAATATATTTGCAACAATTTACCATTGTAAAATCTATTTCCTGCGAACAAAACAAATATTATTTTCAGTTATCTTTGTGAATGCAATGACTCGCATCAATTTCTTGCAGTCAAAATGGGCGCGACAAATATTATAGCTCATTGCTTCAAGCAATGGAGATGCAAATATTAGTGCACTATTTTGCGGTTATATCTATTTTTCTATCAAGATCAAAAGATGCATAAAATAATCAGCCTTCGAATATGAGTAGGATAAAGAGATAAAAAAAAACTCGATAACTTTTCATTTTTTAGACAAAACTATATTAATTATTTGAGAAACTACTAGACTTGTAAAACTCACTTCAAAACTTGGAGAATCTATTCAAAAAATTTAAAATGCACTTCATTGGATAAGTCTTAGTAACATTAGATAGAGAGAGGGGGTTAGTTCCGCATGGTCTAAAAAATCTCAGTATCTTGGAGGACAAACTTAATATTTTAGATAACGTTTTACTGTTTTGCGTGTCCTAAAAAAAGGTTCATTTTCCTCATTATTCTTTTTGTCTCGCACTATTTTAAAAAGTTAGGTTTACTTGGAACCAACCCTGTCCCAAACTCTACAAGACAATTTTCCAAAAATTATCAAACAAACTTAATTAACGGACTGACTTTTAAATACAAGATTGTAGAATAAATCTCCAATTTATTCACCCATCGAAGAAACAAAAGATGTGGTTTTTGTGTTAGTCCCTTGTATATTTAATATTTTTAAATTAGTCATCTAAACCATTGAAATCTACCATTACGTCCTCTAATAATCATAAGTTGTTTTAATTTGGTCCTTTCAACGTACATGAATCGATTTGGATAAATCAATTTATGAGAATTAAGGAGCCTGATAATCATTCAGATGATTTAAGGAACTAATTTTATAATATTAAAATTTTAATTTAAGGCGCTAATATCAAAAAAGCCCCTAAAAGAAAGAGACAAATGTCCAGTGCGCAAATTAGCACCACGCAGTCGCGTCATCTCGGACAAAGCGCGACGAGGGCCGGCAAACAATAGGGGTTATAACTCCCATCCGCCCGCGGTCAAACCCAGGCACGCCCTCTGTATCCCTCCCGCGTATGTTAGCCCCAACCCTTCCGCGCTTCCGTGCGTCCCTCTATTATTCTATAATTACAAAGACAAAACAAAATCACTACAAAAAGCCCCTCACCCCCTCGATTTTTCTCTCTCCTGCCCAAATTTTCTCTCTCCTGGCGTTCTTCTCTCTTTCTTTTTTCTTGGCCTCAGATCGCGAAATTCGCGACCCAAATCTCTCCCAAATTCCTTCGATTTAGCCGCTAATTTCACTCCTCCTCCTTTCCTTTTTCCCTTCGTTATCGGATCATCCGAATCCGCAGCCTCCGATCCGATCCGAATCTCTTGGAGGGAGAAATTAGGGTTTCGTGTCCCCCATATCTAACTTTAGCCAGCGTGGACGAGCGAAAGCGGGCTGGATCTAGGGTTTGATGAGCTGCAGCAGCTGGTTCAGATTCTAGGGTTTCGATTTGGCGTCGAGGGGAATTGATTGATTGGGGGGAAATAGTTGGAATTGATGGTTCAAACAAGGAGGGAAGATGATGAAGGGATATGCATGGAAGGGGAAGTGAGAACTGGAAGCGGCGGAGGCGGCACATGTGGCCTGTCCCTGCTCCGGGACCACCAGTAGTCGTACGGTCGTCTTCATCATTGTATCCGTCGTCGGATTTTTCGATTCAAGGGTCGGTCGATTCGTTTGTCAAGGTAAAACCACCTCCTTTGATTGATTTTGATCGAGCAGGCGTTTTTGACGTCTGATTGGGGCTTTTTGTTTGGGAAGTCGAAAGGCTGCTCTCTTGATTGCAGTGGGTAGGATTGTGATTGGATTTCGTGTTGGAAGCCTAATTTTGTTTGGGAAGTCGAAAGGCTGCTCTCTTGATTGCAGTGGGTAGGATTGTGATTGGATTTCGTGTTGGAAGCCTAATTTTGTTTGGGAAGTCGAAAGGCTGCTCTCTTGATTGCAGTGGGTAGGATTGTGATTGGATTTCGTGTTGGAAGCCTAA
>NC_033798.1:99403343-99420793 GCF_001876935.1 Asparagus officinalis | reverse complement strand
TGTTATTCACTGAATTTATCTTTGTTGAACTATTAATATGATATTTAGCTGGAAAAGTGTGTGCTGGATTAGATTAGGGTACATTTAAAGAAGTTACAGTGCTTTTGTTGTGAAATTCTGACAGTGGAAATTTGATGTTGGAGTGTTATTCACTGAATTTATCTTTGTTGAACTATTAATATGATATTTAGCTGGAAAAGTGTGTGCTGGATTAGATTAGGGTACATTTAAAGAAGTTACAGTGCTTTTGTTGTGAAATTCTGACAGTGGAAATTTGATTGTTATTCACTGAATTTATCTTTGTTGAACTATTAATATGATATTTAGCTGGAAAAGTGTGTGCTGGATTAGATTAGGGTACATTTAAAGAAGTTACAGTGCTTTTGTTGTGAAATTCTGACAGTGGAAATTTGATGTTGGAGTAATTTAGGAACGAGGAGTTAGGATATGCCATGTTCTACGTTTGGTTAGCTGTTTATGAACTTGTTTTTTGCATTGCACTGCTTCATCTTGACTCTACTAGTTCCATCCACTTCTTCTATGTTGAACCTGATATATTGGTGGTCATCAAGCTTTTATCTTTTAGCTATTTTTCCTAGAAAAAACCTTTGGCTTTCAATTTATACATAAACCACCTTGAAATTCTATTCTGTTGCAATCAACCACCTTAACTCACTTTTAAATCAAATTTTCTCTGGTTTTGTTGTAATGATTAATTGTTAAATACAATGTTTAAATAAGCGGAAGCGCAAAGCGAAGTGCTAGACCCTTTGATGGAGTGAGATGTAAGCTTCAAGAGGCGTAAGCTTCAAGGGTTTAGATATTTTAATTTAAAATTTATAAAAGTTATGAACATATAATATATAGTGGTATAATAATTTACAAATATCTACATTCATGCACTGATTAGTAAATAAGAATTAAATATGTGAAGTATATTTTATTTACACTCGCATGGTCATTTTGAAAATACATAGGGGCATTTTAATGTTAGTCAAAAAATCATTTTATATCCTCCTATCTTGTCTAAAGCGTGCGCTTTAGAAGAAAAGCACTTTGTGAAGTGCGAAGCACACACTTCAATTATGCTTTAAGCAATTAGGCGTAAGCTTCAAGAGATAAATAGCTTCACTCTTTTTGAAGCATTTACCTATCAAGAAGTTGCGAAGCGAGATTTTGAAAAGCTTTTTCAAACATTGGTTAAATATCAAATATATTCGAGAGATGATCCTTAACGGAGGTTTGATAGGGTCAGTTACCGAAAAAACTTAACTGAAAGGTGGGCCCAGATGGTTGATTGCAATGAAAACCTTTTTGATGGTGGTTTTTGTATAGTTTATGGAATGACCCCATTGTAAAGGTGATTTCTGGGAAAAGTCCTTATCTTTTTTTACTTTGATTATCCCTTCTCCTTGGGCAGCTATTGTTATTTACCATAGCTGTAGGCAGTTAGAGTGTGACGTGCATTTCCCATTTGGTTGGTAATTTCTCATTAAACATCTGCTTTGCATCATGGTTTAAATTTTTGTTTGGTCTTGTTTTGCCAAAAAGTAATGCTTGTACTACTAAGTTTTTGGTACGATTATTTTACTCAAATGAATCACAAAAGGTGGGAGAGGATCCTCTAGTCTGTGTTGGAATCGACGATGAAAAAAGAGATCCACCTTATTGTTATAATAGTAGTATTAATATATTAATAGTGTAGTTTAATTAGCATTACTCTTTGTTGAAAATTTTTGACATGAAAGTAACCAGACTGTCAATAGGTCTTATGTTGTTGGATAGTCATTTATGTTTGAAACTAAACAACCAGTGCTTGCATTCAACTAATTAGAATGAAACTCCTAAACATGGTCCAGAGAGGGGGCTGTATTGTCAGTCTATGTAATTTACAGTGCAGGCTGCCTCACTTGAGAAATAATCTTGTCTTTAACCTTCATCACTTATCAATGTTACATTAAACGCTGGGCGCTTCTAGGCGTCGGACTTGGCGCCCAGCGCTTAGTCGCCTAGTCAGGCGCCTAAGCGGTTTCTGGACGTTTTTTTTATTTCTTCATTTTAGTGATGATCGATGAGGTTTTGCTGAAGGGCGGAGGAGGTAGTGGAGATGTTCATATTTGGAGGTTAATGGAGTTTGGAGGACGTGTAGGCTACGACACATAAAATCACAATCAAGACCTACAAGGTACAATCCAATCCACGTAAGCAGACAATGCTCCCCTAAACGCTCGTAAAATCTAGGTGGGCGGCCTAAATACCGCCTAGGCGCTAGTTAGGCGGCCTAGGTACCGCCTAGGCCTAGGTGTACGCCTAAGCGGACTAGGTGAAGGTTTTTTAAAACAGTGTCACTTATCATGGTCACAGTATACTTGACCGCTGTCACTCATGATAGTAATTCTTTTAATAGTTAGCCAGTCATCATGGACCTTTTCATATGTTTCTTTTCCATTTCTTTGTATACCTCATATTTAAAATGTTACTCAGTATCCCCGGTTTTATGGTCTTTTCTTCTTCTTCTTTGATTTTTCCTGTCTTAGGGGATGTGTTCAGTCTACCTTTTTGATGCTTTTGGCAAGCATTTGGCTTGTAGGAAAAATATTTCTTACTGCAAATTCCTTTTGAGATCATTCAACAAACTAGCAGATTAGAAACCCTCCATACATTCTAGAGAAGACTATACAAAGACAATAAGCGATAAGATTTGTTTTGGGGGAATTGCCAATAATCTCTGTGTTATGATAGAAGCCTAATAACCGAAAGAAAATCTTATCTTGATATTTGTAATTGTAGAACATTTCATTTCCTTCCATTCTTGAATACATATTGTGTCTGAAAACTTTTTCCCCCATTTGAGGCTTGCAGCAGTTTTCTGCTCATAGTTGGTTAAACCTTGTCAGTAAATGTATAATGTAGGTGTAGTTACATAAAATTGCACTTGTGATTTCAGGGCTACATGATCTGGTCATAGATCCTTGATACTTTGAAGGATTTGTGTCTATGTGTTTTCTTCTCATCATCAGTAATTTTTGGGTCCCAAATGACTGCTGAGTCTTCCTTTCCTTATTCTGAAAGTTCCTTTTTCTCATTCTTGGAAGTTAGTTGCTGTAAGATTGTAAGCGTCAGTATGCTATTGACAACCTTGACGTACTAAGAGAGAAAGGTGCTAGTTGTTGTAGAAAAATGAAGGGAGAGCCAGGGTTTGGACTTTGGAGAGGAAAGGAGTGGTTACAATGTGATGTCTGTATCCTTGTCCATATCTGGCACCTTTCTTGTATTTAAGTGCGTTATAATAGCTGTAGCGTATATCTCATGAGGCATGTGGAAATGAATGTCTACATCTAGTTTAAATTTCTCTTACGCCAGATAATTATATTATCATCTCCATCAATGACAAAATGTATCAGTAAAACTATCCTTCTCACCCCTCTTCCCCATCCCAAAAAAATAATGCACATAATTTTATGAACCATCTATCATCTTATTAAATTAAGTTTGATAACTAATAGATAAGATTTCTTGAAAGCAGCATGGAAGTTGTGACCAATATCATTTTCAGTTGTTTTCTATTTTGATCTTTGTGTGTGACTTTTTCCTCTTGCACTTTTACCTTTGGTGGTTACGAAACAAACCCCACTAATATGCCTGGTTGTCCTTCTGCATCATGAGGTGAATGTTGCATTAGGAAAACCATGCTCTGAAAAAAGATTTTTTTTTTAAATTTTCTGTGTAACTACTACATTTAGTCTTCTTGAGTCTTATCTTGAAATAGTAGTTGTGCATTGATTGTTTGCTTCAGTACTTCACTGCTTATCATGACCTCGTAATCTGTACTCCGAAAAAGGTGGCATCGGCTTTTTACTTTGAAAAAAGGGCCGACGACAAGTGAGTAGTTGAATATATGACAGGCGGCTAGCCGACATAGCTAAAAGGACTAAGCTTAAAGAGGACCATCGACCGAAGAAAAGATATATACGCCAGCTCGAGTGCAAGCTACAGTTCCAGTTGTTCCGGCTATCAGCTACCTTTTTGACTACCGAAAATGGGAGGGCATACTCTAATCCAGTGATCATAGCGGACAAGATTAGTTGAATGACTAGCCAACTTGACATGGATCAAGTTGATGTGTGGTGAACTCTTGCTCAAGATGTTGTAATACATATTCTTCTGTGGGGATTTTATGGGTTTTTTTCCATAGTAGACCACTTTATGATAAAAGGTCCTAGATGATAGCTTTGTTTTGAGTTTATATTTGAAGGTAATAGATATAGTCTTTTTGCTGAAATCAAACTTAATGTCTTGGTTCAAGATGTTGTAATCTAGGTTACCTGGACACTTCATTTAGGTTCCTGTGTGCATGTCCGTATCCATGTCTGACACTCTTGGACACTTCTTTAGTCAATATAAGTACATTGACTCAGACATGTACTCAATTATACAACACGCTTTAATTCAAAAAACTCGTGATACACTTCTTGATATGTATATCGTACACTTCATCTCAAATTTATAGAACTCATTAGACTTGGGATAGGTTCATTTTAGCACGTACCTAGTTCATAAGTATGATTTAAAAAGGTCACTTGGGTATCTAGTTAGAAAACAAGTGGTATATGGATTTTGGTATAAGGATTTTAGTTCTCATAACATGTTCATGAAAAACAAGATCAACCATATATGGTTAATTTGTATGTATATAGTTGTGCCTCCTGTCCGTATCCGCACATGTATGTGTGCAACATAGGTTGTAATACATGTGTGATTCATGAATATATATTTTTCTTACATATTTGGTCAAAACGGCATGCATTTGATTATTCAAGTCTAAATTATCGCCTAATGTTGTTATAATGTGTCAGTATACACATATTCTTGTGACTTCAGTCCAAGTGGCATTTTTATCCTTGCTTGACGAACTTGCTGCTATTCTCTGAGGTAAATATGGACACTTAATGTGTTTGAATTGTGAAATTCATTTAGATTTTTGTCACTTGCATTTTTCATGTGGCGCGTGGCAAATTTCATTTGGCAATTTAAAGATTTTTTTTCCACTTCTACTTTTATTTTGAGTGTTGCTGAAAATTCAGATTACTTGATTATTTTCCGTCTAAATGATGAGTGGATTTTCTGTCTTTTGGCCTTCCGCGCCTTCTAGGTTACCAATTGTTTGGCCTTCCGCGCCTTCTAGGTTACCGATTGTTTTCTGCAAGATCGTTTTCCACAGTAGCTTATTATTTAATTTTTATTCCACCTCTTTCTAAAGATAGATGAAGATTGTTTAGTTACATGAAGCATCTGCTTTTATTGACTTGGAATTCTTTTTATTTACTAGTTTGTAACAGATGCTGCTAATAATTCATTTCTTTCTTAATCTTACTGGAACTTACAGCTTGATATGACATCAGCTTGATATGAATTTCTTTTTAGCTTAGGATTTTTGAATCCACTATAGTTATGCAGTGCTTTATTGAGTTACCTATTTGAAGTATAGAATGGAGACTGTATGAGGTTCTTTACGTAGCGTACAAGTTAATCTTGTAGATGTTATGCCCGTTATCAGATTTTTTGGAGGATATTCCTCATCGTTTCTGGCATCGGCCCTTGTCTGTTTTTACTCGTACATGAAGTTTGAATTTCTTTTCTGTTATTTCTTCTATTTATTCTAAAATTGCTGTTTGTTTGACAGGACGGCCGCAAGATTCAAGTGGGAGATTGTGCACTTTTTCAGGCTGGCAACGCCCCACCCTTTATTGGAATTATAAGGTGGTTTACAGCAGGCAAGGAGGATTGTCTTAAGTTGTGTGTAAATTGGCTATATCGACCAGCTGACATTAAGCTTGGGAAAGGCATATTACTGGAAGCAGCACCAAATGAAGTATTTTACTCGTTCCACAAGGACGTGATACCTGCTGCTTCATTGCTTCATCCTTGTAAAGTTGCTTTCCTTCGTAAGGGTGTTGAACTTCCTTCAGGGATATCATCATTTGTTTGCAGGCGAGTATATGACATTGCAAACAAGTGTTTATGGTGGTTAACAGACCAGGACTATATCAATGTAAGTTTTATGATGTTGATTGGCTGAAAGGTAGCTGTATTATATTAAAGTTATATCATGACACAGTTTCCTTCTGTCTTTTAATTCTCCAGGAGCGACAAGAAGAAGTAGACCAATTATTGGACAGGTCACGATTAGAAATGCAGGCAGCAGTGCAATCAGGAGGGCGTTCTCCAAAATCATTGAACGGTTCCACATCAACTCAGCAGTTAAAATCTGGTACTGAGAGTGTACAGAATAGTGGCACTGCCTTCCCTTCCCAGGTGAAGGGGAAGAAGAGGGAGAGAGGGGGTGATCAGGGAACTGAACCTATAAAGCGAGAACGTCCTACTAAGCAGGAGGATGGTGAACCTCCTAGTTCTAGATTTGAAGTTATGACGAAAGCCGAGATTGCAAAAATAACAGAAAAAGGAGCTCTAACAACTACAGAAAGTCTTGAGAAGCTGGTGCATCTTATGCAAATTGACAGGACTGAGAAAAAAATTGATCTGGCTGGTAAGATATTGCTTGCAGATGTGATTGCTGCTACTGATAGAATTGAGTGCCTTAGTAGATTTGTTCAGCTTAGAGGTGTGCCTGTTTTGGATGATTGGCTTCAGGAGGCCCACAAAGGGAAAACTGGCGATGGGAGTAGTCCGAAGGATAGTGATAAAGGTGCTGATGTGCTTCTCTTAGCTCTGCTTCGAGCACTTGATAAATTACCAGTAAATCTTAACGCTTTACAGACTTGTAACATTGGCAAGTCTGTGAATCACTTGCGCAGCCATAAAAACCTTGATATCCAGAAGAAAGCCAGGAGCCTTGTTGACGTATGGAAGAAACGAGTTGATGCAGAAATGACAAAGATCAATGATGCAAAGATTGGTGCATCAAACCAGGCTGTAACATGGGCCGGAAAGTCAGGTATTCAAGAAGTTCCTCATGCTGGAGGCCGGCGGCCTGGATCAACTGAAGCAACTAACAAAACTGCTAATACTCAGGCATCCATGTGTAAAACTCTAGTAGGAAAGCCTGGCAACACAGATGCTATTGTGAAGTCGACACCAGTAGCATCAGGTTCTTTGAAGTTGCCATCACCTTCGCATGCATCCCTGTCAATTAACTCGAAGGATTCACCAGGCAAAGGAGCTGGTAATAGTGGAAATTCAGATTTGCCTCTGTCTACAGTGAAAGAGGAGAAGAGCAGCAGTTCCAGTCAGTCTCCAAACAATAGCCAGTCTTGTTCTAGTGATCATGCTAAGACAGGTTCTTTGTGGAAGGAGGATGCTAGGAGCTCGACTGCTGGGTCAATGAGTGCAAGCAAGACTTCTGGCAATTCTCGCCACCGTAGGCCGGGCAATGGGTTCTCGGCCAGCAGTGTTTTTGGAGTTCAGAAGGAAAGTAATCTTACTAAGTCGGTCTCTGTTAACAGGAATACATCTGGGGATAAAGTCTCTAGTCAGTCTGGATTGTCATCTGATAGAGCACATGACATGCCCAGTGTGGAGTATGGCAATAGCCATAGGTTGATTGTTAGGCTTCCTAATCCTAGTCGTAGCCCATCACGAATTGCAAATGGTGGTTCTCTCGAGGATCCCTCAATTGCAGGTAGCAGAACATTCTCTCCTGGTGCTCCTGATAATTGTGATCATATTGATCGAAAAATAAAATTAAAAGGTGATGCTTGTCAGTCTCATATTTCCATGGACGTGAATGCAGAATCACCGGCAGCTGTTCTTGATGAACATAGAAGTGCTGATGAAACAGGGAGGGGGCAAGACGTTTCTAGAGCTCCCTGTTCATCATCTGGTAATGGGGAGAGAGTCTCGTTAATTGAACCCAGATCAAGAAATTCCTTCAGCTCTATAAACGCGCTGGTCGAAAGCTGTGCTAAGTACTGTGAAGCTAGTGCTTCTTTGTCAGCAGGGGATGATATTGGAATCAATCTTCTCGCTAATGTGGCTGCTGGAGAAATCTCTAAATCGGACTTGGCTTCCCCTTCTGCATCTCCTAAAGAGGAACCTTGTGCTGCTAACGACGAGGCTAAGTGTAGATTTTCATGTGAAGATAGTGTGATGCTGAATCATCACCAGTCTGATGAAATTCCAGATGTTGACTCCTCAAAACAAGGGAAGAGTGACAACAAAGTTGTCGCCCCTATTCGGGAAAATAAATTGACAAGTGAGCATATTTTACCCCTTCCTGTTTCCAGTATCAATTTGTATGAAACTGCAGAATTTCTGGTGAGGCCTGAAGCAAAATCAGAAGAAGTATTAACTGACAGATGTTTTTCTGCCTGTACTTCTGCAGGCATAAATGAAGAATTGGAGAGCAGGGTAGCCAATCAGTCAACAGTGGATGATAACAAACCAGGTGATTGCAGTGATGAAAAGATTGCAGAAAGCAGTACAAAAGCTTCTGATTTAGTTGGCAACACTTTGGGTGATGGGTATGACAATGACATTCCCGCTACTGATAGGAAACCTGATAGGTTGGTAGCTGAGGAGTTGGTGCCCTCTGCTCCTTCAGTTACTGAGGTGTCTACTGGTGCCACCTTCAAAGACCAGCCACAATCTCCTATTGTGGAAAATGATTCTAAGGATGCTGATAGAATTTGCAGTGATCCTAAACCTTCCTCCATTGCCCATAAGGTTTCTATTTCAGAAATTGCTGATGTGGGCACGATTAAGAAATCAGATAAAGTGGAGGATAATAGCTCAAGTCCTAGTAACAGTGGGAGGAAAGAACAAACTGCTCTTTCTCCTAGAAGCAATGCACAGGCTGAATTAGCTGCAGTTTCTCTTGAGACCTGTTCCCGGGTCAATGAGATTCTAAACAAGAAGAAGGCTCCTGAATCAGGTGGTCGTGAGCCATTGCCAGCTGTTCAAACTGAAGAATCCGAAAAATGTGGTAAACCTATTGCTTCTAAGTCTGGAGCTGAACCAGATAAAAGGGGGGAAATTGCATCTCTTGCTGATGCCTCATCTGCTTTGTTTGCTTCTGAGCCTGATAAAGGGGCAAAGCTTGACTTTGATTTAAATGAGGGTTTCTTGGGAGATGATGAGAACCAGAACGATCATCTCATCTCTCCTGCACTAGTTTGTTCCCATGCAATTCATTTGCCCAGTTTTTCTCCTTTTGCACCTGTTTCTATGTCAAATGGTGTGCCTGCTCCAATCACAGTGGCTGCTCCTGCAAAAGGTCCATTTGTGCCGCCTGAAAACTTATTGAAGAGTAAGGGGGAGCCTGGATGGAAAGGTTCAGCTGCCACCAGTGCGTTCCGTCCAGCAGAACCCCGAAAAATCCTGGAGATGCCTCTCAATACATCTGATATACATTCATCTGATACTTCTGCACTGAAACAGGGACGCCCTCCTCTAGACATTGATCTTAATGTTGCCGACGAAATTGAAGACGGGGCCTCACACAGCTCTCCGCAGACCACTGGCTCTAGCAATCGTGATGCACCCACACGTAGCTCTGGTGGTATAGATCTCGACTTGAATAAAGTGGATGAAAGTGCAGATAATGGGCATTTCTCAGCTAGCACCAGAAGTAGATCAGAAGTCTCACTTATGCCAGTGAAACCAGCATCTGGAGGATTCCCCAATGGGGAGGCGAATATGTTAAGGAATTTTGATCTAAACAATGGACCTGGAACTGATGAAGTCGGTGCAGAGACTCTATTAAAACCTCAGCCTTCAAAGAATAGTAATAACATGCCATTCTTGCCGTCACTCTCTAACCTCAGAATGGGCAATATGGAAATGGGCAATGTTTCATCATGGTACCCCCCTGGTAACTCCTACCCAGCTGTTGCAATACCGTCATTTTTTCCTGATAGAGTAGAGCAGACTTATCCGATAGTTGCAGCTCCTGTATCTCAGAGGATTTTGGGTTCGGTTGCTGGTGATGTTTACAGGAGCCCAGTGCTTTCATCGTCTCCAACCATGGCTTTTTCCCATGCTCCAGCATTCCCGTATGCTGCTGCTAGCTTCCCTTTTGGCACTAGCTTTCCTCTTGCTTCAACTTCTTTCTCAGGTTGCCCTACGACGTATGTTGATTCTTCACTGGCTGCAGCTTCCTGCTTTCCTGCGATTTCTTCTCACTATACGAGGCCATACATGGTGAGCGTTCCTGAAGGAAGCAGCAATGCTGTAAAGTGGGGAAAGCAAGGCCTTGATCTCAATGCAGGTCCAGGAAGTGTAGATGTAGATGTAAAAGAGGATAGATTACTACCTTCAGCATCGTCAAGACAGCTTCCTATTGCCAGTTCGCAAGCATTTCTAGAGGAGCAGGCTAGGATGTATCAGGCATCAGGTGGTGGCATAAAGAGGAAGGAAAGAGAAGGTGGCCCTTGGGACGAGAGATTTTACAAGCAACCCTCATGGCAGTAGAAGAGACCTCAATGGGATGCATTAATCTTTGATGAGTCTCGGGTAAGTATTTTCTTTCTTTTACTAATTGTATCCGGGGTTAATTGCAGTTTGCACCCTCTTCACTGTTAGGGAGCTAGTCAGTTGTTACTCCAACATTTTATTGCGCTTGGAATGAATCTAAGAGTGATTCAATATCAATAAGAGGTGTGCCTGATTGCCTGGGACAGATCGCCTGATGTCAACATAGAGTTATCTCTTTGTTATCCCTAGGGTTGTGTGATCAACCCCCGTAATAAAAATGGAGATCTGTCTGCAACGCAATGACATGTCAGGAGATCTCTCCGCGACACATTGATGTTACATGCGATGTACCAATAATGAGAAGATAACTCCGTTTGGATATCAGGGGATTAAGTGCTAATAAAAAAGTTTTAAGGGTAATAATTGACTAATCTCCAAGTATAATTTACACTTGCATTTACACCATTATGGTGCATACTAATGGTATTGCAACTCATGCTGCAGGACACGGGGCGGGTGTGCACACTTCTCTTCATGGTTGGTCATAATTTAATATAAACAAAGAAAAAAGGGCATGCTTCCCGGTGTTTGCCTTGGGTATGATGTGGGAACACAAGAGGAAATCATACTTTACTGTAATTCTTGTAAATGTTGAGATATCATGCTCTCCTCTGAAATGTTTCATAGTTTCAGCAATTGCCTTGTCCCTTTGATCGTTCCTTCTCTTGTAGATAGTTTTGAGGAGCGACTCAATTGTGAAGAGAGCTGCTTCACGCAGTTTACCAGGTTTAGGCACAATTGTGGATAGACCCCTGCGGTTGTTTAGTTGCAGATAGATTCCTCTGAGTGAATCCTTTTGACTCTTTTGTCCTCACGATGGCCGTTTGTTAGAAAAACAGACTTCTCTTTCACCTGGGAGAGAAGAGGCAAAATTTCACTCCTGGTGTATCTGTAATAGAACCACAAGGGGGTCATGATTAACCCAATATTAAAATATTGGTTCAGAATTATATAATTTATGAATTGGAAATATTCACGAAGGATTTTTTTGATTTAAAAAAAATACTTTCATTTGATTATTTTTTTGTTGCGTTTAATGGTATTAAAGTTAATAACTGCAATTATTACTTCAAGGTAATGACACAGATATTCGTAATTTTGATGTTTAGTAGAAGCTTCTGAAAATTAGAATATAATAAAAACAAATAAAGACGTAGCATGATGTTATAATAACATGAACTAACATGAATTATGTTTTAAACATTTGACTCATTTACTATACAAATTCATTTGAGAGAATCAGAGGGGGAATAATTTCAGCCGGTTGAGGAGCTTTGGTGATTTGCTGTCATGGGTTGCAACATGTCGATTGCTTGCTACTTGAGAGTCTCATTTCATTTCACTGCGGATCGCATGCGATCACCTTTCTGAGCCATAAAATAGGGGCCTTGGCGTCTAAGTATAAAATATTGGACTTCCAAATTCACTACACCCTTCCTTCTGGTCCTTTTCCCAGTTTCATATGTTTGTTTTTATTTGACTGTGTCTGTATCACGTAGTCAAATTGAAGTTTTACAAGTTCAAACTACCCAAATTAACTTGGCTTACATCATCTTAGCACGTGGGCAGGGCACCACCATTTTACCTTCGTTTTCTCTTTCAAGCAAACCAATGAGACCGCCACGGACAATGACACGAAGGAAAGAAAAGGAAACGGCACTTGCCTGTGACCTACTAATTTCTTTCGTTTTCAGGCTCCGTGACGCTTTTGACAGTCTGTGATCATGTGAATCATTCCTTTTCCTCTCTCTCTCTTCCTTTCTACGCTTTGTCCGTCTCCTTCACCCACGTCCCATTCCTCACCTGACGCCACCCTTACCATTAAGGAAAGGGTAGGGCGAGGTCGGAAATGCGTCATCATGGTGGCTTTTATCAAAGGAGAGAGGTGATATATACTATATATATATATATATATATATATATATATGTTGTTTTAGTTATTTTGGGCTCCACCTCCATGACCCCAATCCGACAAAGACTCCCCCTTTTGGACGTCAAAGCTGATGCGATCAGCTGTGGGAGCTGCATTCAGATCTAGATATGTTGTTTTAGTGGGTGGGGGGCAATTGCTTCGGGAAATGCGCCCCCAAAGTATTGATTGAGATGCTTTCGAGTTTTATTATTTCCTTTTTATTTATTTATTTGCCTTTACTTTCCATTGTTATTTACTTAAACGCACTAGGTTCTATATATAGGTGGGTGCTATTAGGCGTGAGCATAGTTCGGTTCAAACCAAACAAACCGACCGAACTTGCTAATCTGATAACGATAAAATTCCCAACAATAACGTCCTATCCAATTCTAAGGCTTTTCTTTATCTCTAGTTCTCTATCTCTCTTTATTACATATTCGCTTCTTCTACTTTGGACCAATCCACTTTGGAGGTAAGAAACTTTAAAGCATAATATTAATTCTAACATTTTCTTGAATTTTCACCTCGATTGATACATTTTTTGGATTAGACTTTCTTTGGATCAGACTTATAATTTTTATTAATGTCTTAGGGACCCAAATAAGAAACCCAAGGCATGAGACATGTGAGGTGTCCCATCCGGTTGTATGATGCACTGTTCATGAACAGTGCATCATGCAACCGGATGGTGACACCTCACCTGTCCCATGCCTTGGGTCCCTTATTTGGGTCCTTGTAGCAACACCCCTTTAATTCTTTATGTACGTTTTCTCTAAAAAAATTTATGTAATCTTTGGTAGGAATAAGATTTTAATTTCTACATCTAATATTCAGTAACATTTAATAGTTTATGAATTTTAATAAATTGAAGTGTAAGAGACTTCTTTTTTCGTCAACAAATTAGAGGTAAAATTGAATTTGGACATAACATTTGTACCTAAGTAAAAACCGAATAAACCGAACCGAACCGACTTGAATCGTTTCGCTTTGGTTTGAATGATAAACAGTTCTGTTCAGTTTGGCCAAATTTAATCAAAAACCGAACCGACCGACCGATTGCACAGCCCTAGGTCCTACGTTGTCAAGTGGTCTGACTCACCAGCGTTAACACTAGAGATGTAGAATTTGCAAACTCATAGCTTTGTGGGGACCTGATAAAGATCAAGTTGGTTGCGTATATATCTTGCTGTCTAATCTCTTACAATTTTCTCTTCGTCTCTCCTTCCCATCGTTCATTGTCCTTTTTTTTAACTTGCACGGACATGGATGGACTCAACCGTGACGTGCGTACCTGAACCCATGCACAAGGCATGGAAACCATTGTGAGGAGTAGTACGTAGCACAATGCGGAGGTTGCTAAAAGTTGTTATAATCTATATATCACTTTTTTGTTTATTATTTATGTGTAGTCTAAACAGATTTATTAGGTGAAAGTAGTAGTTCCGGGGTGTAAACATGAGCAGGTTTAACGGTTCAGAGGGTAAGGTGAGACTGAAAAATAATCCAGAAGGTTAATTTGCAAATACAATTTAATATTTTACAGGGGCAAACTGGGATCAGACCCTCTATTTTTTTTTCCTGAGTACGGTTAAACAGTGCGATTCAAAGCGTTGTTAGAGTTGTCAGTGGAAAAAGTTCATGAGATTTGCCATTGCAAGCGTAAAAATAAGGGGACCGGATTTATTTAACGATACTACTAAACCGAAGTGCGCTTCAAGTTTGTTGCACCAGGCACAAGAAGCCTAGTAAAGCCCTCCGCATTTTGGGCTTCATTCTTTAATCGGTTTGGTTTTTCTATGGGCCAGCCCAACGGGGCTTCCCGCTTTGGGCTTCATTCTTTATTTAGGTTGGTTTTCCTACCCGACTCAACTAAATTTTGCTCTCCCGTGTGGAAGGGGAGATAGATAGAGCCATAGAGGTAAGTAGACCTGTCCAATTGGCCCCGAGGCCCGGGCCTAACCCGGCCGGCCCTGATCTGGCCCGTGCCCGAGATTGCCTTGGTGATGCCCGGCCCGGCCAGACCCGGCCTAATTAATTTTTTTTATATATATCTTTTTATATATTTTTACATATAATTATATTATGATATGGTTATTAATGTGTATGTGTGTATATATTATGTGTGTGTGTTATATGTAAGTATACTTATATGTGTATATTATAAATTATAGTTATATAAGTGTATATAAGTGCATAAGTATAATTATATATAAGTACATTGGATTTAGTATATATAAAAGTGTATCATATAAGTAAACTGTATAAATGTACTTAAATTAGCATAATGTAAGTATGTAATAAATACATATATAATATATATTTATGTGATTCTCTCTCTCTCTCTCAAGTTATAACTTATAAGTATATACAATTTGTTTATGTATTATATATTTATATATATATATATATATATATATATATATATATAATATATATATATATTATATATATATATATATATATATATATATAGTAAATATATATTTAATATAAGGAGAAGTTGCTAATAAAAACTCCTCATCCAATGGGCTAGGATTCAATCAAACAACAGTCAATAGAGCACATGCATTATTCACCTCACATTAAACAGCACATGCATTATTACATCAACAGATTCCTGGCAATGAATCGTGGATTCACCATGGCAGTGAATCTGGACTTCAGCCTGGGCAGTGATTCGAGATACGTTGAAGGTAGTGAATCTGAATTCACGTGCACGTCTGAGGTAATTATGCATTGTATGTTGACTGGTTTGACCTGAATCCACAGGCCATGGGATTCATCTAGAATTCCAATGGATGAAGGAGGTTTTGTAGTTTTTAGGCTTAAGGGAGGTTTTTGTTAGAGCCCCCCTCTCTCTCTGCTCTCTCATCACTATATATATATATACTATATATATATATATATATATATATATATATATATATATATATATATATATATATAAAGAGAGAGAGAAGAGAGAGAGAGAAAGTAGAGAGAGAGAGAGAGAGAAATATGGTATGCTTGGTGACCGGGAACGCCCATGAAAAAGATTGGTGCCTTGGTAGTGTAGGTGTCGGAAATCTTCCTGCCACTCATTCAATGAGTGTGGGAACAAATTTCACATAAGAAGTGGAGTGGATAGGGATGGTGACACATCAGGCTACCGAAGCACAAGATATTTGTGGCTTGGTACCAATGCATACACATATTTTCATATATATATGTATTATATATAATATATATAGGTATATAGTTATACTATAGTATATATATATATATATATATATTGTATATATATTATATGATATATATGTATATATAGTGTATAGTATATATAATATATATATATATATATATACTATACAATCATATATATATGATACTATGATAATAAGTATATATACTATATATTATATATATAATATATAATATATATATACTATATAATTTTGTTTATTTGTTTATGTATAATATATGAATGACATGAATACTTTGGGCTACTTAGTCTAGTGGTAAAATTTAGGAGTTTGGAAAGGAGGTTAGTGGTTTAAATCCTAGCCACAACATATATATTTAGAGGTCTTTGATTGGGCCTCTTGGGCTCTTTGAATTCTTTGAAATCTACAATTATTTTTAATTTTATTTGTTTCTATAAAATCTATAATTATTTTATATTATTTTATTATTTTAAGTTTTATATTTTTTTATATTTGTAAATTACATAATTATAAATGATTAATAATATATTTTTCTTATCAAAATTGTGTTTATTTTTTGCTTTGTTTTCTTGAAAAATTTAAAAAAACTAAAAAAGTAAAAAAACAAAAAATCCGGCCTAGCCCGCTCAGGCCCGAACCCGGGCTTTGGTTTTGCCCGGCCCGGGCCCGGTTTTCCGGGCCGAGCCGGGCCGGACCGGCCCGGATGGACAGGCCTACCTGAAGGTAATATTGTATAGTTTGTATTTTCTCAAATTTCCCTAGTTTTTTTTATCCTCAAGACTTCAAGAAGGTGAAATATTGCGCTCAGAAGTCGGTGGTTAATTTTCTAGTTTTTTTTTGTGTGTGTTAGTTTGTGTGGTATTGGGGGTTCGTGCAAACACGATTAAATTGAACGATAGTCATTGGATCCTATGGAAAATTACTATGGAAGACCTTTTACGCTGTGATGATTTGTATTTGCCCTTGAAAGGAGTTGGCGCTAATTAAGCCAGAAACTATGACCACGGATGAATGGAATAATTTGGATCAGAAAGCGACCAAGCTTTATTTCGGCGATGGTTGGACGATAGCATTTTCGAGCAGGTCTTAACCGAGAGCTCGACGTATTCCCTTCCTAGACAGTCTTTTTTATTTTTTTTTATTTTTTTGGGTATTCAGTATATCATTAATGATTAACCATCAAACAGAAATTTATAATATGATTTAACAGAAAAAACCTCACTGTGTTCCCATATCCACATTCTCTTGTCCTTTTCATCATTTTTTTTGAGCCTGAAAAACAGGGTATAAGCCCTGTTCATTTTATATATTGCTAAGGTATCTACACTGAGGAATACAACTTCTCTAGAAGTCAGGGAGCACTGAAGGAGAAGTGGGTATGCTAAGGTATCTACACTGAGGAATACAACTTCTCTAGAAGTCAGGGAGCACTGAAGGAGAAGTGGGTAAGGAGCGGACCAATGTCGTCACTGTAGGCGTCTAAAATTGCCTATGAGAGCCCGCACGAAACTCGAAGCAATGAATAGGCGAGTCAAGAAAATTCGCTAATCAGTCAGTGCACGTTAAATCATCTCGTGCGCGTCGGTCAGCTCGTGCGCGTCGGTCAACACACGCACGCCGATCACTCAACGCGTATCGATCAACAAGCAACGCGCGTTCGACGATCGGTCTCGCGGCGAAGCATACATTGCGGGTCACCCAAATCCGACCATCCACTTTGCGGGTCACTTGAATCCGACCCTTCAACCCGTCGGTCACTTAAATCTGACCCGCGTCAGAGTCAAGGCAGAAGATGTTCTACACCTGTTTCGTCGATCCCTGTGAGTTCCGTACCTCCGGCGGGG
>NC_033798.1:99391370-99402343 GCF_001876935.1 Asparagus officinalis | reverse complement strand
TTTTAAATTTGTTAAGGAAATGCTTAAGTTTAAAACACATTTTTTTTGGCCTTTTCACACTAATGCTTAGACTTCATTAATGTTAGATGGGTTCTCTGTCTATTAAACCCAAAATTTGCTTCTCATTTATCTTTTAAATCCACCCGCTTCATGAAAGAGTTTTGGTCTCTAAACCCATAAGTTCTTGCCCTACTTACTTTGAAATTCACCCTTTTAAATTTGTTAAGGAAATGCTTAAGTTTAAAACACATTTTTTTTGGCCTTTTCACACTAATGCTTAGACTTCATTAATGTTAGATGGGTTCTCTGTCTATTAAACCCAAAATTTGCTTCTCATTTATCTTTTAAATCCACCCGCTTCATGAAAGAGTTTTGGTCTCTAAACCCATAAGTTCTTGCCCTACTTACTTTGAAATTCACCCACTTTCAAAATTACTCTTAGACCTAAAATATTCCATCAATTTTTTTTTCGTCGTATAATCTACTCTTAGCATTTCTCTTCTAACAATATTATTCTAACAGTGCCTACTCCAACTCCAATTGCTTGCAGGCAAAGACTCCCATAGACACCTACAAATCCCCCGACAACAAGCACCGAACCTTTTACTTCCCATCTCACAACTTCACTCTCATGGTCATCTGGACCGAATTCTTCGTCGACTCAAAAGAAATAAACACCAACGGTACTCTTTCAAGCACGGTAAACCTCGACAGAATAAATCCAATCTGGGCCAAAAAACTCCAACAAGCAAGCTACGCAGTTATCAGCCAAGGCAACTGGTTCGGTCGAAAAACCTACATCAACAGGAAACACAAACCAATAGGTTGCGTTAACTGCGAAGGTGAAAATATGACTAACATTAGAGTTCCATCTGCAATCAGAATGGTTTTTAAAGCGGCATTCAAGTTCATAAACAAATGCAAAAAATGCGAAGATTTAGTCACCGTCATGAGAACATACTCCATGGGTCATTTTGAGGATGGATCGTGGTTAAATGGAGGCTATTGCAACAGGACTCAGCCTTTGAGAGAAGGGGACTTGCGAAAGGATCATGAAGCTTGGGAGATAAGGAGAGTTCAGTTGGAGGAGATGGAGAGAGCCAAGAGAGAAGGAAATAAGAGGATTGAGTTGTTGGATGTGACCAAGGCTATGATGTTGAGGGCTGATGCGCATCCGGGAAGGCATTGGATGGTTAAGGACACTAATGACTGCTTGCATTGGTGCTTGCCGGGGCCTATTGACATGTGGAGTGAGCTTTTGTTGGAGATACTCAAGAAGAAGTCATGATTTATGGTGGATTGATGGAATTGTAATAAGATTTTTTTCCCCCTTAATTGACGCTAGATTTTTTTTGTTGATTATACAAAGATCAAGTGAATATAAAGTGTTTTAAACTTTTAATTTTAATGAAAATTTGATTTTGAACGTGTGCATGTGAGAAAAATACTTATTAGATGCCTTGCATCATCCGAAGACTGAACCTCAGATACAACTTGTTGCTGAGGCACTTCACCATAAAGTTTCTCGAGTCTCATCGATCGATAAACCTGAAACAGATGTCTTTGCCGATACTTCATATAGGATCTCATCAAATGGACACCTTCATCTCTTGCTGGTCATATTCAGATTGCTTCATGTCGCTCGGCTTCTTGTTGATCATCTGAGTACAAATTCCTTGTTGCTTCAGCTTTTTATGGAAATTATGGTAGGTGCACCAACAAAAACCAAAGTTACAAAGTAAAATCAAAACAAAATGCAAAAAACGAATTGACAATCACAAACACATGGAATTTTGCATGGTTTAGATCAAGCAAGCCCTATATTGATAGGCAATAGCATATAATTCACTACAGCAGACGAGAAGCATCAACAATATATAGATGCATTCCCCCCCCCCCCCCCCACACACACACACACACACTAGATTCCATTAAAACAATCTAATAAATGAAGTTACTTTTGTGTACAATAAGAGGTCTAAATTCCTATAAAATTAGGACTTCTCAGGAAAAGAAAAACCCCTAAAATCGGTCTAATGAGCAGTCAGAGCGACATCTGACTAATCGAGGATTCTTGGTGAGGATTCTGGACAAAACTCTACAAATCCCATTTTTTAGCACCAAGTTTGCATATAAAAACTTGTTTTGGGGGACTTTGAGAGACTTGTCCCTGTAAATTTTTGCTAGGTTGTTGAGCAGACTGCGATACAAGCATATACACACTCAATAATATCATAAGCTTTTTGATGTGATTTTTTTAGTCCAAATCTAAACTGAAGTTCTAATTGATTTAGGGTCTGTTCGGTTATTTCCTAAAAACCAAGAAATGGAAATGGAAAAGGTGAAAATCTCAAAAAGTACTATTTCCTCCATTTCCATCCCTAAAACTCACTCACAACATCCAATAAAATATTATTTTCATCCAACAACTCATCCACATCATCTAATAAAATATTATTTTTATCTAACCACTCATCCATCACATCTAATAAAATATTATTTTTATCTAACAACTCTTCCATCACATCTAATAAAATATTATTTTCATCCAAACATCACTCAACTCATATCTTCTCATCATTTCAAATCACTCATATCATCTAATAAAATATTATTTTCATCTAACCACTCATCCATCACATCTAATAAAATATTATTTTCATCCAACAACTCTTCCATCACATCTAATAAAATATTATTTTCATCCAAACATCACTCAACTCATATCTTCTCATCATTTCAAAAATCACTCATATCATTCAATAAAATATTATAACAATTCACCTCATCTCATTAACATTTCATTTCTTTGTTTTCATCCCAAAAAGTTGTGAAAATACTTTTCTTAAGTGTGGGTCACACCACCCAATAATACAATGACAACTCATCTCATCTCATTTCATTTCTTATTTTTAAGAATGAACCAAACAAAAAAAAGCAACAAACTACAGGAAATAGGTTTCTTATAATTCATTTCCTTATTTTTTTCGCCAACCAAACAACATCAAAACTAGTTTTTCTTAAAAAATCACTCACATCATCCAATAATAATGTGACAACTAACATCATTTCATCTCCATTTCTTTGATTTCCTTCTTTTTTTAGCAAACCAAACACTCCCAAAACAATTTTTCTTAGAAATAGTTTTCTATTTCTTTGATTTCCCATTTTTTTAAGGCAAACGAACAGACCCTTAATCACTGCTGGTTGGAAAGGGGTTTAAATTAAAAATAATTATTAGAGTTTAACCCTTCATAAACCATCCAAACAGGTTAATTTGGTCAAAGGGCTAACAAATCCTTTTACAATGGTTAAAGTCAGTTAAATCCTCATTTTGAAGGCGTTAACAAATCCTCTTAAAAAGGATGATCAAGAATTAGTCCTCTGAAAATAATAAATGAAAACCTTAAAAAAGAATATAGATTAGGATATTTATGGCAACTAACATTTTTAACCTTTCTTTATTTACCAAATACAAAAAGTTTTAACCATTCATCTTGGCTATCAGATCCAAATAGAATTAAATTAAAGGTTAGCTAATTAGTCCTTTCTCTTAACTATTCTCTCTTAACGACTTGCCAAACAGCACCTATTTAGTTGGTCTCCCATAAATCAAGAAGAAAAAATGAAATAGGAGAAGGAAATTATCAAAAATGGTTTCCTACTAATTTCTTCAAAAGATCCAATGAAAACATGGACATAATATAAAATATGAAGATGTCAGTTGTCACACCACTTTTCTTCTCGATTTTAAGGTGAGAACCAAAGGGTGAAAAAAAAATATTATAAAAAATAGATTTCATATAAAATAGCCTTTCTTTGATTTTTAGGTCAACCACAACCCCTCTATAATATTTGAAAGCCTAATATTTTAGTCTATTTTCGATAGACTAACGCGTTAGCAGTCTTTAATGTCGTCCACAGTAGCAATGGTGGTATTATATCACCTTATTCAACTGTATCTATGCCGCTTCATTTGAATAAGAAAATAACTGCTCGATGTCATGTTTTTTTAACCTTGAATCTTGATATACATATATATATATATATGCATGCATGCCTGTCTCTTATATTGTAGAATATTTCAAAAACCCAACTTGCCGCTCGTGCCTTTGATTTCGCCCCCAAACAACTAAATTGAATCATAATGGAGACCTTAAGAACCAGTAATTAACAGAGAGGTCGCATTTCTTGAAAATTCCTCTGAGTCCAATTCATATCAAAGACGTCAATTGTGAGGTTCAAAATAATCGGGCGGTGACACGAGATCTCAGTGAGTGAAAAATAAATTAGAACACATTACGGCGCGAAATCAGCCTCGTGTAACGGTCTCCCCCATCGAAATCCCTCCACGTGTCCCCAGTCGTCAGACCCTAACTAGCAATTACCACGTTACCACCCCCTTTTAATTAATTCTCTCTTATTAGTTGTATCCATCAAGATTTCCCACATTCATTCCTCCTCTCTTTTACACGAGCTAGGTCATCCTCCCCCCCTAGTTTCATTACATGGCTCGTACTTTTCAAGCACATTTTATAACCCTACATGATACCAGCACTACGTACTATAGGATTAGGACCCACCTCAAAGTCTCGTAGCTACATAATACTATGGCCAAGGACCCATCCCCTCCTCATTCTCCTCCATTTCAAAACCTAAACCTAGATGCATTCAACATCCATCTAAAGAGAGCGAAGTCACTCTTGCCATGGATCCTCTTGGTTTCTTTCATCTCCCTCCTCGTCTTGATCTACTCTCCAAACCCTAGAAGATTTTGGCTCGCATCGTCCGATGTCAAAAGCGGTAACTATATATATAATATATATATCAACACGTACATTTGCTCCAAAAGGTCTTGACATTTGTTATTAATCCCTTGTTGTTTTAATTTAGGCGAAAACGTTTGCAACTTGTTCGACGGGAGATGGGTGAGAGATTACGGGAGGAATGCGTATGGTCGAAAGAATTGTAGGACGATACCGGAGTCGAAAGATTGTGCAAGGTATGGGAAAGATCAAGGATTTGTGCATTGGAGATGGAAGCCTAGGAGGTGTGATTTGCCTAGGTTTGATGCTAAGAAATTCTTGAGGATTGTTAGAGGGAAGAGGATGGCCTTTGTGGGGGACTCAGTCTCTAGGAATCAGATGGAATCCCTTCTTTGTCTCTTGACTCAGGTGAGATTTTTTTTACCTTATTTATTTGATTGTTATTGTTTTGTGTTTCATCTTGGAAGAGATTGGTACTGGGTTGTAAAAATTTTGGGTTTCAACGTTTGATGTATACATGCATGCATGCAGGGAAAATATGAACAGCAAATTAAGGATGTTAGGATCTTTAATAATTTGCCTGTCAATTAAAAAAATCCAATAAGAAATTCTTTCAAAAAAAACCAATTAAGGAACGTGTTAGTGAATATATTAGGTTTAGAGTGAGAAAGAAAAGATCTATATGTTTCAATTTAAGATCAGATACAATCTTTGTCAATAAAAAAATATGAAATATACGTAACTTATATCAGATACATGCAAAAGGAATATGTTGTCAGACATATACGAATGTGTATATATACATGAGCTATATAAGTTTCCTCACTCTCATAAAATCAACAATATGGTTAATCCTTAGAATGATATAGTTTATAAGTCATCTCTCATATAACCTCTATAAGGTATGCATATCTCCCTCCTATATAGCTAGCTATTTCTTCTATACGAGTAGGGATCCTATCAGAACCATTTGTATATGAGTGGAATGATTTACCCCATAAATGGAGGAGTTTTAATTACCAACAAATCCTTTAAATATCCGTGAATGGTATATATATCACCCCTCTTTATAAGATGTTCTGATGGAATCCTTACTCATTCTATATATTCCTTCTCTTAATGTTTACTGAGTCAATTTTCTTTAAAATTTCCTTATTGGTACCTATGTAACTTGTCCGTGATTTTTTTTATGCCAAATGTCTTTATATGCCATCTAGAATTATGTATTGTAACATTTTCTATTGAACATGACTCGATCAGATGTATAACATGTGAGTATTATTATCAAGTATTTTACATAAATATCAGAACAATGTTTTAACTTATGTATGGTTTTTTTTTTTTTTTCTAAAGCAACATGTTATAGACCATGCATAAGACGAAGTTTTAACGAGTACTCTAGAATGATATTCATAGTTTTTTATGAGAGTCCGTAATCGCATATCATTCTTCGTATTGTTTGATAAGGATAATCTCGTTCTTGCTTAATTTTGGTATCTCGTACTTAGTGTTTAAAACCTTATATTTTTAAAAGCCTTTTTTTTAAAAAATAATATCAAATACCAATGCAACACCACTCTTCTATTTTATACCTATATAAAGTCCTTGAAGCATTTCTCGGTCTTTCAATCAGATATGGTTAGCACATGATTAGCTACAATGATGACCGAGATTAATTGTTACACCACGTGCACGAGAGAGCTAAAGAATCTGATTACTAGAAGAAATTAAAAAGATATCTGGTTGATTCTACCAAAATAAATAAATAAATAAATAAAAAGATATCTGGTTGAAAGTTCTGCACTGTACTATACTTTATGATAGTCAGTATTATACTATAGCGTTCAGATCTTCGCATTTCGGAAAATGTTTCATTGGAGAGCTCTCATGGTCAGTTACATGTGCAAGTGTCTGTCAATAATTCTAGGATATATATGTTCCCAACATCCTAATTTCAATGGTACATTTTTCTCTCGTGTTCGTGTAAATTTTTTTGCAACTTCAATGCGTTACCAAAAAGTTTCTTTGGCAAATTCTCAAATTACTTAGTTTATTATCATTTGAAATAATCACACTAGATATTATTTTATTTTAGAAAGTTTTAGCACCCTTGGTACTCTAGAGATTTGGCATATAACCATATGTAGTGGGAATTGTTATTGTCGTTTCCCCCATTCGGATAACCTCATGATCTATTATTTGTATTTTCAAATGACAAGAAATTTGAAGAAACATGGTGACCCAGATAGTTGGAAAGTTCCAATGTTGCTCCCAAGGTCTTGAATTTGATTCATGTGTAAAAACTATTTAATTAATAAGAAAATATTGTATACTACGTACGTATTTGATCATCTTCTTACCATATTTTTGGAGCTAATCCATACCAAAATCTTTTGCGATTCATTTTGACCGGACTATTTTGAAAATTCTCTGTAATAGCTCTTCAAGAAAGTACTCAAAACTTTAAAAAAGAAACTAAAAAGTAAATGAATGTATCCCTCCAACATTCAATATATACTTAAGAATCTACTACCCCTTCAATATTGCAGGTAGAAACTCCGATAGACATTCAAGAAAAAGACTCAGAAGACCGATTTCGAACATGGTACTTCCGCTCCTATGACTTCATCCTCATGACCCTCTGGACCAAATTCCTGATTGCCGGAACCGAAAGAACAGTCAACGGAACAGGGACAGGAGCGTTCAACCTACACTTGGACAAACTCGATACATCCTGGACACAAAAGCTCCCTTGGATCAACTACGTTGTCATCTCCGCTGGCCACTGGTACTTCCGAAAAAACTACCTCTACGAAAACAACAAGCTCATAGGATGCATATACTGCTCTGAAGACAAACTGAAAGATTTTGAACCAACTTATGCAATCAGAAAAGCATGCGAAACAACGCTTCAGTATATCTACAACTGCAAGAACTGCGATGGGCTGGTGACCGTACTTAGAACTTTTTCGCCTGCACATTTCGAGAATGGGAATTGGAACGGTGGAGGATACTGTAACAGAACAAAACCGTCGAAAGAAAGTGATGTTAGTTTCCATGGGACTGAGTGGAAGCTGAGGAATGCTCAGGTTGAGGAGGTGAAGATGGTGAGTAAGGGGAAGAGGAGGAAGGGGAAAGGGTTTAGGGTTTTGGATGTGACGAAGGCGATGATGATGAGGCCCGACGCGCATCCAGACATTCACTGGAACAATCAGTGGATGAAAGGGTATAGTGATTGTGTGCATTGGTGCATGCCAGGGCCTATTGATACTTGGAATGAGCTTATGTTGCAAGTGCTCAAGGAAGAAGCTTTACTTGTTTGATTACAGTGTTTCGTTCGATACTGTTTTAATAATTTTTGAGAAATCTGATTCATGGTCGGAGATATAGAGATCAATTGGGGGAGATGATGGATTCAGTTCGGAAGAACAATTCTGCTGTGATATTATGATCATAAGGATTTGCTTTTATAGTTTATATCCAGAATTAAGTTCATTGATATGTTTATAGTCATAAAAAGAGAATGCCACTCTGAATGAGGTGACGCACATCGAAAACTTAAGCCAGCCGATATAATCAAAATGTTCTATCAGTGAGAATGAGAACAAACTGCTATAAACATCGAAGTCTCAATGACATGCAACGATATTGATGAAAGTGAAACTCAAGGGTGTGGTCAACATCTTGTGAAACAACTGTAACTGCAATAGAAATTCGTAAAAGTAATTACAGTTACAATTGTAATTGTTTGCTTTGCTGCAATTATAATCTTTTTCAAAGTACAATTGCGAAATTTTGACTCATGTTTGCAGAAAATGACTTGCTGTCAATTTGCTGGCAAGTCTTTTTTTTTAAAACAAAAAATGATTCTTTTTTGCATTGTAAGAAACAGTTACCGTTGCACCTGCAATTTTTTCTTTTCCCCATCCTTTTCTTTTACTTTCTTTTTTTCCCTTGCAAATTGTGAGCACATATATAGCCATAATTTTTGTGCTGCAAACAGCCCTTAGGGGTTATTCATTGGGGTAATTTGGGACAAATTGGGTAAAATTATTCCAATGGGGTAATTTTCCCCAATGGGATAATTTGAGTGGGATAAAGTGGGGGTAAAATGGGATAATGAGATAATTTGAGTGGGACAATTGGTATGACATCTTTTTATAGTATTATATTTATACACCTCACAGTTCATATCAAAATCATACATCCTGGAAAAAAAAGAGCCATTTAAAAACATATCAACGCTATAAACCCTAAAAAGAACGATCGATCAAGAGACCGAACCTGATCATTTGTTGAACGATCTAGAGGGGGAATCGAAGGTTTCCCACCGCCAGAGCTCTCTGATCGCCAAAATTCAAATCAAATCAGGGCGGAAATCCCTGCTCGGGAACGACGACAGCGGAGCGGCGATCGAGCTCGAGCACGGCGACGATGGAGCTTGAGAACGGAAGTGGGGTAATTCTGTTCCCCTCTTGTTCCAGGAAAAAAATGGGGTAAATTTGGAGGGTGGAGCTGAGGAGTGCTTATATAGTTGGGGTAATTTGGGAGGAAAGTGGGGTATTTATCCCCCATTTATCCTAACAAACCAATAACACCACAAAGTTAGCTCCAGTTCCAAATACCCAATGAATAACACCAAACATTATTGTTCAAAAAATTATCCCATTATCCCCAAAATTACACCAATGAATAACCCTCCTCTAACGAAAAATTAAGATTTGTGAACTTCAAATAAAGAATCTGTGCCGAAATTTTAGGACATTATGAGAAAGCAAGAGCCCGACTCTGCCCGTCTAAATCTCATTTAACTTTAAGACTTGAAGGTCTGTAAACAAACATGTAAACTAATGCAATCAAATTAGTCCATTTACCAAAACAAAAGAGAGAAACTTCAGAACAAGGAGAAGCTCATACAAATTAACATGCAAATGCAAGGCAGCAACTAGCATTTGACACCAGATACAGTCTACTTCTTCAGAATTGTTCACTTGCGTCTCTCCACTGTTTGCTTGTTCTGCCGCAAGGATTTTGGTCATGTTGCTGAAGAAACAAGAAGTTCCATCTCCAAACAGAAAATTTCTTCTTTATTCCTTCCTTGAAACAAAATAACTTTATGCTGGTGCACCTGGTAAGAAAAAAGGATTGTTTTTCTGCTCATTATGAAGTATATTAAATAATAACAGGGTAAAGGAGGGCACATAAATTGAACAAAGAGATACATTCCATTTTTAACAAGATGACTAGTAAGTTCACATGTAAGTACGTAGTGGACGATCCCTTCCAATTTTCCAGCTCTGTTATTCCTGATAAATTATAAGAACTATACTGCTCATTTGACACTCCTTTCATGATACTATAACTTCTATATCATAACGGCGGTTGTAAGGATATGAACACAGGTAGTCTTCAAAATTATATATTATTAAGATTGGTCAGACCAAGTAGTTTCAATGCTCACAGTAGCCATTTTCTTTTTTTACTTGCAATTCTGTAGAAGACGTAAACTAATGTGCCAACTTTTCTAAAATCAGCAGAATTAACTGTTCCAACTGTGTGAACGCATGATTTTGATGTCAAAACAAAGTTCAAATATGGGGGAAATCAACTGTGGTGAATTCACTAGCTAGCATCCAAATGTTTCGATAAAGGTAATTTTCTTTTCTTTTCTTGGAAAAAATGTCATAGCATGGTGCAAGTGGGAATTAAATTCTGGACATCTAACCACTGCAAAGAGGCTTACCACTATGGTATTGTGTTTCTTAACAATTATACCCTTAAAAATATATGTTATTATAAATAAATAACATTGACTAAACATCTGTAGGTAGTTATATTATTGTACCATGATAAATCTATACCCTGGATTTTCAGAATTGCCGAATCTTTGAAGCCATACTGTGTAACATACTTGCACCAGTGGAACAGAAGGTTACTGATACAATTAATTTATCTTATGTATCCTACAAGGATATCTTCTTTTCTTTTCCTTTGAGAATATATCATAGGATGATGCAAGCAAGGACTGAAGTCAAACCGCTTGATCAATGCATAGAGGCATATCACTGTTGAGCTAGTGTTCCTTAACCATTATAGTCTTCTAAAGCCATGCAACTATAGATAGATAACATCGACTGAGTACCCACTTACAATTATGTTATAGTTGTATCCACAATGTATTTGTATTCTAAAGTTAAAAAATTGCTT
>NC_033798.1:99387918-99391360 GCF_001876935.1 Asparagus officinalis | reverse complement strand
GTGATTAAGTGATGTTTTAAGTATAGCGGCATTCTGTGGGATTTTCCCTATGATATAAGAGACATGGCTGTCCCTCATAATATCCTTGTCTAACATGCACATCAATGCAATTGCATACCTGTTATGAACAGTTGGTGCACTCGTTATCCAACTCTAGAAAAAAGAATATCCATAAAAGAGGGAACATGTCAAAACTCCTGTTGTGATTGATTTCAATTGTCTGAGACCTATCACAATATTTTATCACAGGTAAAGATGCAATGAAACAAGAGTGATGGGTTAAAGTCACTAGTCCTAAATTTGGTACCCAAACAGATTTTTAGAAAAATGAAACAAGATGAGAAATCAGTAAAGAAGAAAAAGAAGAGATAATTTAAAGACACACATTTTTCATTTCTTCAGTTTTCTTCTCAATATTATTTCACTTTACAAAGAGCAATTAGCTTGACATTATCACAGTAGGGATCAGAAAAAGAAATGATTTTTCCTTGACTTTTCCCCTTTAATTTTTTTTTCAGAACTTTTTCATTTTCTTCCTCATCTACACAACTTAATTTTTTTTTGCCATTTCTTATGTCAACAAAGAATAAATAGGTCAAAAGTTTGCCATAAAGCTTTGGGACCTAATAGTTGATTAGAAAGCTGCAGCAGCAGGATAAGCATTATCGTCATGGATTCGTAGCAGTTTAAGTATATTAAGAGGCCTAAATCTGATAGGTTAATAGACATCAATATGCTTATCAAGTAAATACCAATTATCAAGCTTAAGAATAATTGAGATCTATTATCTCGTACAGTAGAGAAGGATGAGTTCTCAAAGTTCAATCACAATCGAGATATGTTATCTCGTAGAGTAGACAAGCATGAGCTTTCATAGTTCTAGAAGTAAAGCCTTCCCAGGTGGCAAGTCAAATTTTGATGAACATAAAGATTAGGAGAATCAAAAGATGAAATTTATGAAAAATTAGAAAAGTTTAGAAGGTAGTGGAAACTGGAGGTTCATTTACAAGTTTTGTCAACTAAAACAAAATGGGAGTCACACTCGTTCAGTCATTTGCTCCACGTAAAAGAAATGTTATTTGATTAATGAAGATATTGACAGCAGATGGAGAGGAATATAGAAAGAGATCACAAGGTTGTGTTGGTTTCTAAAGATTCCTCTGCTTATTAGTGAGCCGAAAAAGCAGTTCGCTAAAGCATAATCAATTATTACAAATTTACAATGTGAAAGTATAAATGAAGTTGGGTCATTTCATGGCAAGTTCTATTTACTACAATGGAATGGCATTATCCACAATCGAGAATTAAATATTTAGTCAAATGATACATGTTCGCGAGCAACTAGATAAACCTTACCTGTGTATTTGAACTTCTTTAATGGTAGACGAGAAGAATAATATCAATCAAACATTGAAATTGGTGAAGGTCACTTGGTTGTGTTGTTGGACTTATATTATGAGCAATGGTTGGACTGATAATAGCCAAGGCCTTAATAAATGTTTTAGCATCATCATAGTCCAGTGGTCCTATTTTCTTAAAGTCAATGTACTATTCTAGATAAGACCAAATTGGTCCGTTTCCTTAAAGGAGATCAAATTGTTTCGTATAGTTCATATACTTGAAGATGCCAAGATGCTTCAATTTTCATATCAGCTCATTCTCAAGCTTGATGCATCTTTTGGAAGTATTTCAGTGGGGCTTTTGAATATGGCTATGCTCTCTGACAGATAGTAAGTCCTCCTCAAGCAAAGAACTATCATGATCTTGTCGAGTGGGAAAAAAAGAATGAAGAATAAGCTTTTGCGATTGATGAAAACTAGATAAATGAAGAATAACCTTTTGAAATTGATGAAAACTAGACAAATGAGGACTAAGCTTTTGAACTTGATGAAAACTAGACATTCTTAAGATATCAAGATAATGATAAGGCTAATTTGGTTAAGCATTTGGTGATTAATGATATATGATAGGATCAAGTGGAATATATTATTTGCTTACACTTGGAAGAACTTTATGAAAGTGCTTTGGTTATTCATAGTCAAACCATCACTCACGTGATTTTTCTTCTTCTTATCAGATATACCCAATCAATATTGAAAATAACAATAATGCATAATGTAACTATGCTCTACCTTTTCTATTACGGGTTAAGAGGAAAAACACAAAACATAACACATAGCCTAAGTTGTTTTTTCGTTTATTATTTAGATATTTCATAAATACAAACTATTCATAATGAATTTAATGATTAAAATCATCAAAAAATTTCAAACATCAAGGAGAATTGGAAGAGTTAGGATTTAGAAGGCTCATCTTCATCAAAAGGAGTTAGGATTTAGAAGCTAGAGAGGCGTTGGAGGTGGAGACAGGGTTTGGTTTTTTCCATCAGCAAGAAGAGATATGAGAGCTGAGAAGTAACAAAAGAGGAGTATTGTCGTCAACGGAAATAGAGGACGAGAAGAGCCTTGTCATTGGCAAGAGGCTTCGTCTTTGTCGAAGGCCCGAGAGAAAGATGAGATCGAGGGTTTCTTCGTCGAAGGAGTGAGAAAATTAGGTGGAGAGGAAGGAGATGAGGGAGCCGCTGGAGATGGGGTCAGGGGATTGCTAGGGTTTTTAACGCAAATGAAATTGGGGTTTGGGGGATTAAACCGAGAACTTATACGGGTTAGTGTAATACTGATTTGGACAATGGAGATATCGCCATGCATCCAAATCTGATCATCAATTTAACTCAAACAACAAGTGTTAAATAAAATAACGCTTAACGTAACGCAGATGAACCACATTTTTTTGATGTTATTTTTTGTGTTAAATGCAACATGAATTCTCTGCCTAAGTTTTACAAGACTTTGGCTCTGTTACGTATTAAAATGGGTTGCAACACAGACATGTTTTTTCAACATTGTACCTAACGTATTCGTTAGGTCATTTATCCAAGCATTAAAAACCCAAGATGAGATTCATATATTAACATTTATAATTTGTTAACAGTTTAGGCTGCCCAGGAGTTGGTGCGTGAAGGGTTCTAAATAACTACCCCATCTCCTTCCTCTTCATATCCACTGCCATCTTGATCTTAATACATATTTAGCCCTCATCCACAGCCGTCTCACTAAATCTCCAATCTTTTAAAATCTATTTGATACTAGACCGTAGCTTTGTACAGTCAGACGCAGCTTTCTTGTAACCCACAATTTCCTCCGCTCAAACACAAGAATCTTGTAACTTCATGTTCCATAGAATTCCAATAATCTTAGGTTTCAAAACAGGCCTTAGTTAACAACATTTACCGCAACCAACTGTTGTAACAGGGCACTACATACTCCGAGATAGAGTTTTATCGAAAAAAAAAATTTACATTTTAAACAAAAAAAAAAAAGAAAGCCGTGAACAAGAAAAATCACTAACAGCGAGAGCTTACCTTCAAGCAGCTTCGCCGCCG
>NC_033798.1:99378762-99387893 GCF_001876935.1 Asparagus officinalis | reverse complement strand
CAAATGGGTTGGACTGAAATACAAGGCTCTTAATAAGATGTTTTAGCATCTCATAGTCCAGTGGTCCTATTTTGTAAGTCAATGTACTATTCTAGATAAGACCAAATTGCGTCCGTTTCCTTAAAGGAGATCAATTCATGTTTCGTATAGTTCATATTACTGAGTGCCAAGATGCTTCAATTTTCATTATCAGCTCATTCTCAAAGGCTTGATCCCATCTTTTGGAAGTAATTTGCAGTGGGGGCTGAATATGGTATGCTCTCTGACAGATAGTAAGTCCTCTCAAACAAAGAACTATCATGATCTTGTCGAGTGGGAAAAAGAATGAAGATATAGCTTTGCTGATTGATGAAACTAGATAAATTGAAGAAACCTTTTGAAATTGATGAAAACTTAGACAAATGATCACTAAGCTTTGGACTTGATGAAAACTAGACATGCTTAAGATATCAGATAATTTGATAAGTAATTTTGGTTAAGCATTGTGCGTGATTAAATGATATTATGATAGGATCAAGTGGAATATATTATTTGCTTACACTTGAAGAACTTTATGAAATAGTGCTTTTGTTATTTCATATCAAACGCATCACTCACTGTGATTTGTGTCTTCTTCTTATCAGATTATACCCAATCAATATTAAAATAACAATAATGCCATAATGTAACTATGCTCACCTTTTCTATTACCGGTCGCGTTCAGAGGAAAACACAAAACATAACACATAGCCTAATGTTGTTTTTCTTTATATTTTAGATATTTCATAATACAAACTATTCAATAATGAATTTAATGATTTAAATCATCAAAATTTCAAACCATCAAAGGAGAATTGGAACGAGTTAGGATTAGAAGGCTTCATCTTCATCAAAAGCATTAGGATTTAGAAGCTAGCAGACGGCGTTGGAGGTGGAGACAGAGGTTGGTTTTTTTCCATCAGCAAGAAGAGATATGAGAGTGAGAAGTTAACAAAGAGCAGTATTCGTCGTCAACGGAAATAGAGGACGAGTAGAGCCTTGTCATTGGCAAGAGGCTTCGTTGCTTTGTCGAGAGCCGAGAGAAAGATGAGATCGCAGGGTTTCTTCGTCGGGAAGGACGGAGAAATTAGGTGGAGAGAAGGAGGATGCAGGAGGCGCTGGAGGATGGGCGTCAGCGGGATGCTAGGTTTTTAACGCCAAATGAAATTGCGGCGTTTTGGGGGCATTATAACGAAACTTAATACGGAGTTAGTGTAATACTGATTTGGCAAATGGAGATATCCATGCATCCAAATCTGATCATCAATTTAACTCAAAAACAAGTTTAAATAAAATAACGCTTAAACGTAACGCAGATGACAACCACATTTGTTTGATGTTATTTTTTCGTGCTTAAATGCCAACATGAATTCTCTGCCCTAAGTTTACAAGGACTTTGGCTCTGTTACGTATAAAATGGTTGCAACACAGACATGTTTTCCAACATTGTACCTAACGGTATTCGTTAGGATCATTTGATCCAAGCATTAAAAACCCAAAGATGAGATTCATTTATTAACATTTAAATTTTAACAGTTAGGCTGCCCAGGAAGTTGGTGCGTGAAGGTTCTAAATAACTACCCCATCTCCTTCCTCTTCATATCCACTAGCCATTCTTGATCTTATACATATTAGCCCTCATCTCACAAGTCCGTCTCACTAAAATCCCAATCTTTTAAAATCTATGTTTGGATACTAGACCGTAGCTTTGTACAGTCAGACGCAGCTTTCTTGTAACCATTCTCCTCGCTCAACACACAGAATCTTGTAATTCATTGTTCCATTAAAGAATTCCAATATCTTAGTTTCAAAAACAGGCCTTAGTATACAACATTTACCGCAACCAAACTGGTTGTAACAGGCGGCACTACATACTGCCGAGATATGATTTTATCGAAAAAAAAAAATTTACATTTAAACAAAAAAAAAAAAGAAAGCCGTGAACAAGAAAAATCATAACAGCGAGAGCTTACCTTCCAGCCAGCTTCGCCGCCGCACACAGCGGCCAGGTGAAAAAGATCTCCTGGCGACCGGCGAAACCCACCAGCCCAATGTACGCTCCGCGTACCCCGGTTCACCGCGCAGCCTTCAGGTCCTCAGAATCGAAACGCCTCCCGCCATTGCCTGGCCCTCGCCGCTCCTCGGCCACCGGGCACTGCGGGGACCCAGCGTTCTGACCTGTATCCTCCCGATCTCCACCCCCTCCTTCCTGAGGAGCTCGCAGAGCTTGGGCGTGGAGGCCGAGGAGGCGGCGGGGGGTTGGGAGCCCAGGTAAGAGGGCGGCAGGCAGGAGGAGGCGGAGAGAGACCCATGGAGGAGAGGGCATGGGAGGGGGTCGGAGCGGGAGGCGATGGGAGCGGAGGTAGGGTGAGGAGCTTGGTGGCGGTGCCAGGGAGGGGTGAGGAGAGGAGGGTTTATTGGGGCCGGGCCGAGATCTTTATGAGGCGGCTTGCTTGATTTGGCGGCGGGCGCAGGACGTTCCACGGCTGAGGACCTGGTTCTCGAGGGCCGGGTCGAAGTAGAGCTCGATCGCGTAGCCGGCGAGTTGATTAGGGTTCGGGTTATTAGGGTTTGGATCTGGAGGAGGAGGAGGGGGAGGAGGTGGGGAGTTCGGGGACTGTGACATGGGGCTGCTTCAGATTTTCGTCGGGGATGAAGGGGGGAGAGAAGAGAGGAGAATTTTGGGGGAATTGCGCTGCAAAAATTTGGGTCGTTGTAAGAAGTCAGCTAAAAAAGACTTGTGGAGGGGTCCCGCGTGGGAGCTGGTTATCTCGGGGGGTGTGAAGTGGGGCCCACGTGTCCACTGTTCATGTGAGTGAGTTCTGGAGTTGGAGAGCGCTGTGGGGGGTGACTTTCAATCTGCCGCCCAATGCTGAGACGTCTTTTTACCTACCATTTTTTATTCCGGAAGCCCCCTGAGTTCGGGCTCGTTGCACTGAGACCCCTGACCCTTCTTATTCCAGCTAACGCCTCCGAACATTTCTAAGCCACTGAAACCCCCTGAATTAACCCCAAGTTAATTTCACCAACTCCATCATGTCATGTAGTAAGCACGGGACAAAATTTGGGAACATTCTTCTTAACCCAAAAAAGCTCCCTTTTATTGGGACAAAGAGGCAAAAATAAAATAAAATAATAAAATAAAGGTGAGGGGTTATTTTTCATTTCGCCCTATTGATATCTTAAAAGTATTTCTTTAATAATTTGGTGCTCCAGTAATCTTATTTCACTTTAATGTCTCAAATTATTATTTTTAACACTTTGATACCCATAAAATTCCAATCCCATTTCACTTAAATACATTTGTCCAAACTTCCATAGCTTTTGTCGTTAAATTTTTAATACATTTTTACCAAATGCTACGTTTAGATACATTTTACACGGATGCTAAGCACGTAAAAATATAATATAATACACACTGAGTATCAAAGCAAACTTAAATTGAAACTTTAACCTCTCATTTGCTACACGACAATGGGTAGGAATGAAATGCTCATTCTTACTTCTCATTCACGTTTATTAAATGCAATATTATTGTGGAAGCTAAAATGTCAAATCCCACTTTATTTCAGAATGAGCATCCCCAATGAGATAGTAGGGAATGAGCATCTCTACTTAAGTGGAAATTAATTTTTTTAATAAATTCCAAATATTGCTTAGTTGATCATTAATTATTGAATACCAAAAATAAAAGCATTGCCATTCCCACTTCATTATCAAATTAGACCTAAACATGAGAAATAGAATGAGAATCAGCGTTCCATTTCCAGCGTTATTCTCTTCCATTCCTCAATTCACGTCATTCACATTTGACTGGATCCTCATTCCTCACATGCCAAACGAGGATTAGGATATCAAATGCAAAAGGAATACCTTGGAGTATCAAGGTGAAATAGAATCAATTTTTTGGGTTTCACAAGTGTTAAATACTATTGTGAGTTTTCAAAGTGAACAAATGAGTTAACTTTGGGGTATCGAATGGTTCTCACTTCTCAATATTAATTTACATTCTTATTTTTTAAAGAGAATGGACCCTATAGGTTTTTATATAATTTATTTAATTAATATAATACATGGGCTTCTTAGAACGCGAGAAGTCGACCGATAAATTGTAGGCATCCTCGACCTCGAGAATGTAGGTTGTAAAGAATCCCCTGGCAGTCCAACCAAACGGGCCGAAATTGAAAATAAGCCAATTTAAAATAATATTTTCCTTACTCATAGTTCTACTAAATTCACTAGAAAATTAAAAAATGAAAGTTGAATGATCTTATGTTATATTTTTGTACGATGATCTAATGTTCTATATTTTAGCGCGAAAATAAGGACAAATTTTCAAAACCAACCTATTTGAGAAACTAATTGCAAAAAACGACCCGTTTGACATTTATTTAGAGAAACCGACCTGGTTTCAGCACTGTAGCTGAAACCAGGTCGGTTTTTCTAAAAAAGTTTACGAAACTTCACGGGAGTTCAACTCCCGTGAAGTTTTGTTATGAGAAAAAACTTCACGGGAGTTGAACTCCCGTGAAGTTTCGGAAACTTTTTTTCAAAAACCGACCTGGTTTCAGGCAGAAAAAGACGTAAAAAGTTACAGTGCTGAAACAGGCTCGGCTTTCTCTATAATAAATGTCAAACGGGTCGGTTTTTTTGAGAAAAAATCTCAAATGGGTTGGTGTTTGAAAATTTGTCCGCGAAAATACTTTATACTCCATCATTCTCCCCTTTTCTTCTCCGCCCTGCAAAGTAGCTTGTCATGCGTCAGCATTAGTACGCCTCAAGCAAATTAAAAAAAATCAAAAATCAAAAAGAAAAAAAAAGAAAAGAAAACCCTAAAACGGTGAGCCGCGGCCAAAAATTTCGCCTCTTATCGTCATGTCCTCCTCCTCTTCCGGTCACTATGGCTCCTCTCCCCCTCCGGCCACTCCCTCTCCCTGTCCGCTCGACTACCCTCCATCTCCTGCCATCGCTTTCCTTCCCCTTCCTACCTTGTCCTTCCCCAAATCCCACTTCGCCCATCAATCCCCTCCCCACCCAAACACGCCCGCCCGCACCCGCACCCAGCCTAGCCCACCCCCGCCCCTTCTTGACCCCACCACCGGCTCCGGCCCGCAATCCAAACCTAACCCGTCCTTTCCACGCTCGCGCACCGCCTCCCCTCCGGCGCCTCCCTCCACGTCCGCCCGATGGGCCCCCAAGAACTGGGCCCCACCATCACCCTCCTCGCCGAGTCCTTCGCCGAGTCCTCGTGGATGTCGTCGGGGTACGCCAAGCTTCTCGAGTTCTTGATAAAGCAGTACGTTGTCGAGAGGAGGAGTTTGGTCCCGCACGCCGTCATGCTCGTTGGGGTTTACAAGGAGGGGGAGGGTGAAGGGGAGCTGGCTTGTACGGCCGAGGTTTCGTTCGATGCGAGGGGAGCGAACAAGGATCCCCCGACGCCGGCGGCGCCGAGGAACTGTCCTTATGTTTGCAACATGACCGTGAAGAAGAAGTTGAGGAGGTAACGGGTTTTGCTAACTTTGTGTCTTTTGTTTTGGTTAGGAAATGTTGCGTGTTTGTTTTGATCTTACCCATGAAAATTGGGTGGTCAATGGGAAAAATCTACATAGGATTTTACTAGATTTCGCAGACATGGTTTTATTGAAATGTTTAAGGTTGTGTGTAGGCGATAAGAAATGTAATATGATTAAAAACAAATCACGGTGATATCGCTGTCCGAGGATATCAAAATGCGAATGGGAATAGAAATGGTGGTATTTCAGGGGTAAAGGACAGGACAATGTGAAAATGATGACAAGTTTTATCATTGCCAATTGAAGATCTTTGTGCTTATACATAGAGTTGTGGAGAATGTTTGAAGAAAGAATGTAGAAATAAGATTATCGAAGTAACATCTCACAACTGTCCCCTAAATTCTCTAGGAGTGAGATGCTATGATCTTTACACTGTGACAGATGATGACTGATATCGATATATCCACAAATTTCAATATGTGAAGCCGGATGTCCTGAAATTAGTAAGGCAACCGCAAACCAGTTCCAGGTGCTGCTTCTTTGAAATGTCCTTTCATTCAGATACATTTTAAGGTTCTATTTGAAGAGGGTTTATATTGTTTACATACTGTCTCAGTTTGACGACAAAGACTGTCACTTCAGAATCCTGTCTCGATTTAACTAACCGCCATGAGTTGGTAAAGGGGGTGAAACATCATATATGATTGGGACCTTGAGCAGAATAAATACTTGATAATACTTGATACATTGTGTTGTAAGAATCAATATATTGTGTGGAGTAATTCTAGGACTAGGGATATCTTACTGACGAGAAAAGGGATCATTGTGCTTGTGCTAATTGCTACAAAAGAAAGGTATGAGAAGAAGGAGAAATGGTCTACCTCTGACATTCCTATCCTCCCTTTTGAATTCTCATGCCCTTTACAAAACCTCCTACCTTGCCTTTCCTCTGGCACCATCTTCTCTTTCCACCGCCTATCCATTCCTCTCATTTTCCTTCACTCTAGAAGTTAGGCCACCCTTATTCAGTATATTACATCATCCCTCCTCTGCCCTCCTCCTTCTCCCCTTCAAATCCTTGAAAGAACTAAGGCCACGTTCGTACAAGGGAATGAGGTGGAATGAAATGTCAATTCTCACTTCCCATTCAAGTGTACCAACTACCAAATACAACATGTTTTTAAAGTTTGAATCGCCATTCCCTAGGAATGCTCCTTCCCACATCTTGTGGTTAATAAGCATTCCCTTTGAGTTGTTAAGGAATGAGCATTCCCATTTAAGTGAGGAGAAAAAAAGCCTGATTCCCGTAATGACACCGAAAAATGAGAATGGGAATGAGCATTCCATTTTATTCATTGCTTCAGTCCATTCTCACCTGACTTGATTCTTCTCTCTTTTCTTGGGGGTTTTTGAGGTTCCTTTCAGTTGCAGGATTTCAGTGATTAAAAGCAGAAAAATAACAAAAAATTGTTGGTCTCCTTGAAGATATGGTAATTTGTCTTGGAATGTCTTAAGTCAAAGGCAAGGCAGACTGAATTTGAGCATGAAATTTTCGCTACAAAATGATGACAAGGATAAAGAGAGCGAAACTTATATGCTTAAAAGTATTAAAAAAAATGAAGAGGAATAGAAGAACTGATATTTTTTTGAACTTGAGGAAGAAGGTTCCTATTGACCTTGAAGATTTACTTGGTTCAAACTGGCACTGGAACTTGCTGAAATTTTGAGGTCAACTAATACTTATCAACTAATGGTTAAGACTACCAAATGGAAAATGATGAAAAAAGTTTTTCCGTCTTCATTCTTATTAATAGTGGAAGAATGTTTATTGTAGCTGAAGCCGCATGTTATTGTCAGATCCCTCCCTAGTCATTTGAAGTGCAATGGAGGCTTGATAGGGACTAAAACTGGCAGTTGATTTAGATGCATTGTAGGGATACGCCCTCTTCTAGTTGGGTCTCGAAGATATTGGCAGAATCTATTGTGGATATCCAAAGATGGCAAAACCTTGATACGGATAAGCTAAACTTAATGTCAAACTTTGACCCTAATTCTAATCTTTATATTCTGAAAGCTGGTTTGGATGGTAGTGCAAATGAAATTCCGAGATATGCCGATGTAGTCGAGATTTTATTAGCTTATCTAATATCACCTTCCTAGTAAAAATTGCACTGTTTCATTCTTTGCTGAAATTGGTTGAGTTCATTCAAGTCTTCATTTCTAGTTTTTAGCCACACCTTAAAATAAAAAATTTCCAAATGCACACATTTCGCATTATTGTCCATGAATTCCTTCAAGTGTCTGTGTACAAATTATAAGCTTGATAGTCCTTGTTTATTGCCAAAAGATGATTTGACATACAAGCGAAATTTTTGAGATGTGCCAGTCTATTTAAACTCTACGTTTCCTATGTTCAGCAGTTTTATGTTATCAAAACTTTTCCTAGTGCACACATTTCCTATGATGTTGTAAAATATTATATGACTTGACATTCTTCATATATTCAGGAAAGGGATTGGTCGACAGCTCCTTAGGGCATGTGAGGAGCTGATTTCTCAGATGAAGACAATAAGGAAAGTATACCTCCATTGCCGACTAATTGACACAGGTCCTTTCGAAATGTATACAAAAGCTGGTTACAGTATTGTTCAGACCGATAGTATGTTAATCTTGCTCTCCTTTCAGCGACGAAAGCACTTGATGTGTAAAGAGCTCCCACCTTTGGTTGATTCTCAGTTTGATACTTCTGATGACGAGGCGGCTCCTTCTGATAGAGATCAATAACCAAAGAATGTTTAACCTTCAAAGTACTGATTACTTCACCTGGTGCTGTTGTATCATAACTAGATAAGTTATTTTATTGTGATACAGTTCTCTGTAGTGAAAAAATGATGATTGGCTACAGTCAAGTTTTAAATGTCGGATGTCGGAAATTCATGTCGGCTAGCGAAAATCGGGGATATATCGGGGGATATGGACTAAATATCGGATTGTCATATCGGGTGGTGCGCATATGTATAATATCATGTCCTAAATATAATCTAAGTATTCCTAAATTCAATATAAGCATACTTTATAAATTCTAGAGGCGGTGCTGGCGATGAGTGAATTTCGACGTCGCAAGGAGGCAGTGCCGCCTTGCCGGGGCTCTTCTTCTTCGTTTGCTCGGGGTCCTTCGGATGAGTCAACGACCACCCTCTTCCCTTTATCCCGACGACGGGATATCATGTCGTTCTCGGGTTCGGTTGAGGTTCGGACTTCGGGGCACAACAAGATATGGACGACGGGGGTCCGAGATGGATGTGAGGGAAAGGCATCGTCGTTCACGAAAGGAGTGATCGGTTTCTAAGTCCGTTGTAGTCCTAATTTTGCTCTTTTCTTTCTATCGGGTTCATTAGAAACCCTTAAACATGAGAACAGATCAAAGGGGTTTTGGGTTTTTTATCACTAAACCCAAACTCGATAACAAAAAATAGATCTAAAAAAAGGGTCATATCGGCCGATGATGTTTTCGATTTGGCCCTGAAAACCGACATACGAGTTGAAAATGCCCATGTTGTGTCGCTCAAGCCCTCAAACTGACATGTCGGACACGTCGGT
>NC_033798.1:99344547-99377762 GCF_001876935.1 Asparagus officinalis | reverse complement strand
TGGACCTTCCCATCTCTCTCGACCCGAAGGGAGAGAGAGCACAGTACCCCAGGACCGTCAAACGGCCACCCACAGTGCCCACAGCGCGAAGGACTGGACAGGCGTCGAGTCAACCTGAGCATTCATAAATGCGACTCACCTCGGCTGTCTGAGCCAAGAGCTGGATCCGCCGGCACTCGGCAAGCTGGCTAGACCCACTCGAGTACTGTACACCTACTTCACCGCCTCTCCTGACCGGAAAGGAGAAAGCGTCGTGCTCAAAGCACGCCGGGCGGTCACGCACAGTACAAGTGATCGGACAGACACTTCATCGATCTGCGAACTCATAAATGCGGTTCATTAATGCTGGTCAAATCCACTCGGATAGCAGTCGTTCGTTGCCTCACACACAAGATGGGCCTTCCCATCGTAGGTGACAGGACATAGAACACAATCCCTGGAATGACCGTTCATGGTATCGAGGAACGGCGAGACGTCTCTGAAGAGGATGTGGTCACATCCCACAATTCAAGGAGAAGTCGAGTTGTCCTTCTTTCATTTAAAAGCCCCTTCCAGCACGATGGAAGAGAGGTTGCAAAACTTGGAGAAAAAAGAGTTGAGACCAAGCTGTTAGCAAATCCTTGCATTACAGCACTGCTGCCTAGTTCCGGGCTCCGATCGCCGACGAACCAAGCAGACCCGAACTCCATTGCCCCGAGCTTCTACTGTGAACTGAAGCTCTCCAGCAACCTCATTCAAACGGTCCAAGGGAAGCAGACTCGACCCGAGCATCGAGCGAAGCGTCCTATAGCCACCTAAAGTCCCCACACAAAACAAAGAGGGCCTTCCCTCTGCTTCTGTTGTAAACATTTGATTTGTTAGTTTGTAATAAGCTTTCTTATAAATACAAACGAAACTCCTTTCTTCGGAAGAATCAAATTTTCACCCTACAGAAGATGGCGACCACAGTGGGAGCAGCTGTTTCATCGAGTGAAATGGTGGTGGCTCAGTTTGATGAGGTTACTATCGGGACGACAGTAGAGTCCCTCGAAATCGAGTTCGACCAGGCCAAGTACGAAGAATACTTGTCCTCCTCCTCCTCGGGTGGCAATGCGTCCCGCAAACGCCACAGAGCTGTGCGCCGAGGCCGACCTCAGACGGTCAAAGCCTCAGCACCTGAGGGTTCCACCCGAGTTTCATCGGAGGAACCCACTCCCTCGCAATAAATACAATGTGGTATAACTCACAAAATCACTCAAATATAACCCTAACCAAATCTCTTAACTCCCTCATAATATGTCTCTCTCAAAGCGCTCAAAAGACTCACAATTCTCTGGTTCAAACGCTCTCCTAAAACCCTAGAAACATGTGTTTCTATTTATATCAAAACCCAATCCAAAACAGATCAGGAAAACAAAACAGACTCATAACCGCTTGTCGGTCGATCGCACACATGTAGGGCTGAGCATGGTTCGGTCCAAACCGAAAAAACTGATCGAACCGATCCGAACCGACCCGAAAAAATCGGTTTTATGAGTAGGATGGTTCGGGTCGGTTTGAAAAATTTTCAACCCGAACCGATCCGAACCGACCGAATATAGTGCATAGACCTCTGGCCTGGAGCAAGCGCCGTGATGGGAGGAATTTCGAGGCAAGGTTCGGCTCCCGGCTGGGGAGCGGGATCCGGAGCAGCGGAGTTCGCACGGCCTTCAGATTCGTCGTCTGAAATCAGAATGGGATCGGCCGCATGCTCCTCGGCAGCCGGCACCTCCTCTCGACCTGTAAGACGCAACAAGCGATACAGGGAACAGTTGGGGGAGGAACACCTACTAAACTCACACGAAAGTCGAAGCAAGAAGATACCTTCAGCCGCGACGGCTTCGGCAGCACCTGAAGAACCAGGCTCTTTCCTTTTCTTGGAAACGACTCTCTTCACCTTCGGCGCCATTGGGAGTGTGAGGAAGAAGAAGTTTGGGTTTACTCTGAGGAGGACGATAGGCCCTCTCGAGGAAGAGTTAGGGTGTTAAATACCCTAAGAGTCCTAGGCGGTTACTCAGTACTTGATTAGACCGTTCAGGATTAAAGCAGCTAGAGAGCAAGACCGAACGGATCGGATCTGGACGGACGAGATCTGGCAGTTCCTTGAGCACGATCTTCAACGAACGGCTCAAATCGGACGTGGGGAACGAAGAGGCCCACTACCTCGCATTTAATGCGAGGCGGCTATCCCACGTCTCCTTAACCGGCGTACACGTGGATTAACACGTGGCCCGCTAAAAGCGTAACCCGATCAGAGTCAGAATCGCCATTAGCATTTGCAAATCCGCCTGCGGGCCGAATTCGCCTGCAATCGAAATAAACCTACAGCGCAAATCGATCGATGATAATCCCGCTGCAGTTGAGGTCCTCTTGCGGCCAGATTCTGACCAATGCATGGTTACGAAAATGGCACACGCACACAAATGACAATAGGCCAGAAACAAAAGGGATAATTTCATTCGTGAAAGGGAAGTCCTATTACAAACGGAAAATTGAAAGCGAATTACAGAGATTTTAACCGCAGCTCCGCCTCACGAAGTTCTTCGGCATGGCGAAGTTCAAGCCTCCTTAGAATCTCTCGGCGAAGATCTTCATCCGTACGCGAGGCCAAGTCTTGAACGGTCTCTTTGGCTTCCTTATGGGCTCGCTCCTTTTCCTCCACTGAATTGGCAGTCAGCTGCTGGCGAGATTCAATGTTCTCCAACTCTTTGACCGCCTGCTCACGAGCCTTCTCTTGAATAGCCAATGAGGCCCGCGCCTTGGCTATGACCTGCTTCAGAGTCTCTACCTCCGAAGACAGGCGAGAAACGCGGTTGTCAGCCTTCTGTCGCTCAAGGACCATCCGTTCATTCTCAGCTTTGGCCTGCTCCAACTCCTCTGACAATCTCGCCTCTAGTGACATGGTTTCATTCAGACGGCGATCCCGCTCTTGCACCACCGCTCGGACTTCGCCGGATGCAAGATCCACAAGAGTGGAACTCTTCGCGCGAAGAGCAAGCAACTGCTGGATGGCTTCTTTCACTGCCTCCTTACGCTGGAAATAAGGCTGCGCCCCAGAATGCTTTAGCCTCTTGATTAAGAAGCCTATGATGTAGTCGATATCCTCTTCGAAGCTCTCGAAAGGACAACTCTCTTCCAGCGCGAGCCTGATGCAGGCAGCCATAGTGTCATGGAATTCAGCCACGGATCGTGCCGCACTCTTTCTTCGCTCACGCTCCAAGGGAGAGAGGGCAGCCTCTTCCATCATAGATGGAACCGCGGTTGAAGCACCGCTGGCCATAACTGTGGAAGTAGTAATTGGCGTCGCCAGGGCCGGTGTGACCAATGATGACCTCGGAACAGCAATCATGGCATCAACGGCGACCCCCGACAGGGAGGTGATCACTTGCTGAGCAGAAACCTCTCTTTGAAGCGGTGACTCTCGCACTGAGGAACGATCCTCAGCAGACACCGCCGCAGGAGCAGGGGATCCCCCTATTTGACCAGTCGCATCTTCATGAGCCAAGTCCTCTTCCTCACTCGACAGGGCCTCGTGTATTGAGGCGTCGTCGTCATCCTCCTCAGATTCGCCCGTCTCCCTAGACGAGCGATTCGCCCAAGAGGAAGGACCCTCTTTGCCGGCGATTTCGCGGGCAGGATCGGCTACAAATGCACCGAGAGAGTTAACGGAGACCCCTCGTAAGGGACCCTATTTACGGTGAGGCATGAAAGAACGAGTAATGCTAAAGTCTATACTTACCTAAGCCCGTAAGCCCCTCATCATCTCCAGCTTCTTCCTCTTCGTCGGAAGGAATAGAGATCACTTTCTCAACCGCACCTGCATAGATCCATCACCAATATCAAAAGGTGCAAGAGCAACATTGCAATCAAGGGTACTGTTGCAAAGACTACCTCGTGATGCGGGCAAAGAAGCCGTTGGAACTCCCGACGGTGACCCCACGTCGGACGGCAGAGGAACGTCCTTCGGAGTCTCCTGAACTGCCCCCGATGCGGCAGGTGAAGACGGAGCCACTCCAGACCCAGACGGAGCCACTCCAGGAATCCTTATCGGAGAAACGTCATCCCGACCCCCTGTCACTTGGATGGTCCCGACTGTCTCATCACAGTGGGCCTTCTTGGCCGCCTCCGCTCTGGAACTCTCGGCCACCGCCTCCCGCTGACGCCTCGAGACTTCTTGGCCGCCTCCGCTCTGGAACTCTCGGCCACCGCCTCCCGCTGACGCTTCGAGAGAAGCGAGCTACTCGGGGATAGCAAAGGTGCCCCCATTTGTCCGATTGTCGGACTCTGAACCGGAGCTCGAACATCGGGAACCTCAGATTCGCCACCAGCATCGAAGCTCTCACAGTCCTCCACTGGATCCTCCGAGAACAACTCCCTAGCGGTTTGGTGGCCCCTTCTCTTTGAAGAACGGAGAGAGCCCCTGATGGGACGATCGCGTTCCGCCAGACATGAGCTTTGGAACCAGAAGTTGGCAGGGTCAGCACTAGCACCCCGATACCACCGACAGTACAAGAGCGTGTGGTGTGAATCGCGGTCCTTCGCAGGCAACTCAAAACGAGCTTGAGTACCTCCAGCATGGGTCCAGAACCACCCCCGAGCGCCGTCAACCAGTCCTCCTTCGAAGTGTAGGCGAGGGTTGGCGTTGCCCACATACAATTGATCATACCCAAACTGGCGGGCAAACCTGCAAGGGATGTATGGCTCGAGATAGCATGTGGAGCCTGTTCTCAGAACGTGATACCCCGGTCGAATGTCCACCAACCAGCGAAAGGCACCACGGGTAAGGACTGTGTGGTGATCCGTCGTCGGCGCATCCCTGAGAGATTCTCCGTATCCACCCCCACTGAAGTAAGGAAAGGATCGGCGAAAATTATAGTGCCCGAAGTGGGAGAGCGTCTTCCTCGTATCGGGGACATCCCTGAGAGATTCTCCGTATCCACCCTCGCTGAAGTAAGGAAAGGATCGACGAAAATTATAGTGCCCGAAGTGGGAGAGCGTCTTCCTCGTATCGGGGATGTCCTTGCACTTCCAAGAGCACCTCTCCAAACGCTGGACAAAGGGAACAAACTTGTCTCCCTGAAGCGCTGCCGGGGCACTCATCAAGCATTCGCAGTGATAGACGAACCATGCCACCAAGTAGGTATACGGTAGCCCCACCCTAGGATTGGGGGTTCTGATAACTTCTCCTTCCCCCTCGTCGAGGACCGACACACGGCAGAATTGGCTCGTCAGAGTACGGAGCCCCCGATGGATGCACGCTATCGTCGCCGATACCAGGGAATAAGACTTCCCGTGAGCCAGGCAAACCGCCGGATACACGACCTCTATAGGAAGAGCCTCGAAGGAGTGAGTGGGGATTACGCACCTCTTCAGCCATAACATGAGGTACCCCGCGAGCAGCGCTACTTCGGGCTGGTCGCACTCGCCTAGCGGGAGAGCTGGCTTCCCCTTGATATCGTTCCCAGGGAACAGATAATCAGCCCAATTCTTGTGGCTAATCCCTGGGGTCTTCTTCCTCTTCCCCTTATGATCCGAGGCCCCTAAGGTACTGAGGCATATGTGGAAGTGACAGAGTAACTCCCACAGAGTTTCAACCGCCAGAGGGGAATTGTCTGACAGCTGATCGATCTCAGCTTGATCAGGGACGTATTCCTCATAAGGGAAGTCTCCCAGAGGTAGCCCTGACACGTCGTGCATCTCGAAGGGGGTGATACCAAGTTCACCGTTGGGGGTGAAAAATGTGCCGCTTTCCGCACAATACAATTCCAGAATGCTATGGAATTGAGAAGCGTTGATCCGCAGGCCATGTCGAGTGGCTTCGAGGGCCACATACAGCTCTGTGCCTTTGAGGTCAGCATTCTCGGCCAAAACATAGTCGGTGATCTTGGACCACCACGTGTCACTGCCAGGTGCAGAGTAAACCCACCCCGGGGCTCTAAAGTCCTTCGGGGGAAAGCTTCCACCGACTCGGAAGAAGCGGTGACGGAAAGTCTCCGCCACCGCTGTCGATTCCCCCACGGGCGGTTCAGCAGACACTAAGCCAGGGCGCAGACCCGTCACGCGCTTACATGAGCTCTCCACTCCATACCCAGCCGTAGAACCCGTAAAGACGCCACAAGTGACCCCGTCCTGAGTGGGGGTCAAATCCCAGTTCATCGTCCGAGGGATCGCGAGGGACCGCAGCTCAACAATCGAAAACCCTCTCGACATGCTGGGGAGGTAGTAATGGGTCCCCTCTACCGTGCGGTACCACCGGCTCTCTTTGAGCAACAGGGCGGAAGGGTCGGTCATGGAGTCGCCAAACAAAAATTGAGGTTTCGGCAGCTCTGCCCTGGCCTCATCTGTCAGCGCCGCATTGGTCGTCAGCTCGCGCAGGGTCAAGTGATGACCATCCGTGACCCTCTGTACCAGACCATGCGGCTTATCAGCAGTGAACAATGGTACTGGAGCCAACGAGGGAAAACGAGAAGGGGCCGTGTAGCTCTTAGCCCCGACGTGGCCAACGGCCACACCCTCCGGGAAAGCCTCATCAGGGAAGGTCGCTGCAACAAGAAATAGAAAGTCAATTGAGACAAAATCCGCTGTAGAGGTGAAATCGCCCATCGAACATAGGAAGGCGAAATCGCCTATCGAAAGGGGGAACCCACTTCGAACGAGGTCTGTCCCTACGGACTACACCCCCCTCTAATGGAAAGGGCCGAACTCGCCTTACGAAAAGGGGGTTCGTCTCCTCCCCACTGGAGAATTCGCCCGCGGGGACAGTACTCATCCTCTAAAGGCAAAATAGGGCAAACTTTGCCCCAAATCGGGGAAATAAGCAACACTCATCTCCCTAAATCCGACGCCTAAGGCCTGCAAGGGATCGCCCAACGAATCCATCAACGTACCTGGGCACGACTCCAGAGCACCAGCAGGCATGCCGGCAGAGAGACGGTCGGAGTAACGTCCGGGACCTGCACCCCTCACTTTGCACCTCTTAGATTTCGGAGCCATTGTAAGAGGAAGCGGGAATTCTTTCCTTGGATGTTCCCTTTCGAGATTTGAAAGCACGGTAAATCCCAATGGAGGAAAACGGCTGATTTAGAAGGGCGGAGTTGCCCACGTGACCACGACTGCCCTCGAAAGGCGAAAACCCTAACGAACAAGAAACGTGGCCACGATTAAATTCGACGGTCCAGATCACCCTCAGGATTTTGGAGCCATTGTAAGAGGAAGCGGGAATTCTTTCCTTGGATGTTCCCTTTCGAGATTTGAAAGCACGGTAAATCCCAATGGAGGAAAACGGCTGATTTAGAAGGGCGGAGTTGTCCACGTGGCCACGACTGCCCTCGAAAGGCGAAAACCCTAACGAACAGGAAACGAGGCCACGATCAAATTCGACGGCCCAGATCACCCTCAGTACATCGAAGGAACCGAGATTGGCGGTTGAATCCGACGGTTGAGTCCGAGAACCACGGCCACGATACGTCGCAGGGCGAAACGCACGAAGATCGTGCTGTCAAGTCACGATCGCCACGATCCAATGTCTTAGCTGGGAAGCACGAGGCTCTATCAGCAGACACGTGGCTCATCTCCCGTCAGATCCGGTTCCGCCTACAAAAGGAAGGGTTTCGCCTGCAAATACTGGGCATAACCCCACGAGGCGCGCGAAAATTGGCTCTCAAAAACTAATTTCGCCTTGGCGATGCATTCGCCCTCAAAGGTAAAATTACGAACAAAGCCAAAAGAATGACCTTGCTTAAACGGTTGAAACCCACGCCCCAGATGGCTAAGGGTTAGAGCAGAAATCTTAGCATTAAGCCTAAGAGAAACTGTTCGACAACTCATCATACTGAGGAGAATAGTATGGCTAGCCCGATTCAAACGGTAATCGGTAAAGGCACATCAAACCCGTTGATAGCTGAGGATTTGCTAAAAATCCTAAGAGAAATCGAAGGCACTTGCTTCGCCAACAATTTCTTCATTCAAAGTGTTCCAGACCACACGCAAGCCAGTTTAGGTCTGAAAACTTTGAAGGGGGTCTTGTAGACGGTAAAAAATACCTCTATAGGTCTACAGGAAATTTGCCTACGAGAGGAGCTCGCACGCCCAGTTCTCTGGCACGCACCTAAACCGCGTAGACGTCGACTGTACTCAAGTCCAGGTTCACCTAACGGTTGACTCACCAGCACGAGTTAGGGTCGATCAGGATGGCGGAAATTCGCTCTTCGCTCAACTCGCCTGCCCGAGTTCGGAGTCAAATCCGCCAGCAAGCCCCAAAACCGTCAGTACAGCTGGGTATCCACTACCCCACGTGCTGAGATGGACCTTCCCATCTCTCTCGACCCGAAGGGAGAGAGAGCACAGTACCCCAGGACCGTCAAACGGCCGCTCGCAGTGCGCACAGCGCGAAGGGACTGGACAGGTGTCGAGTCAACCTGAGCATTCATAAATGCGACTCACCTCGGCTGTCTGAGTCTGGAGGTGGATCCGCCGGCACTCGGCAAGCTGGCTAGACCCACTCGAGTACTGTACACCTACTTCACCACCTCTCCTGACCGGAAAGGAGAAAGCGTCGTGCTCAAAGCACGCCGGGCGGTCACGCACAGTACAAGTGATCGGACAGACACTTCATCGATCTGCGAACTCATAAATGCGGTTCATTAATGCTGGTCAAATCCACTCGGATAGCAGTCGTTTGTTGCCTCACATACAAGAATGGGCCTTCCCATCGTAGGTGACAGGACATAAAGCACAATCCCTGGAATGACCATTCATGGTATCAAGGAACGGCGAGACGTCTCTGAAGAGGATGTGGTCACATCCCACAATTCAAGGAGAAGTCAAGCTGTCCTTCTTTCATTTAAAAACCCCTTCCAGCACGATGGAAGAGAGGTCGCAAAACTTGGAGAAAAAAGAGTTGAGACCAAGCTGTTAGCAAATCCTTGCATTACAGCACTGCTGCCTAGTTCCGAGCTCCGATCGCCGACGAACTAAGCAGACCCGAACTCCATTGCCCCGAGCTTCTACTGCGAACTGAAGCTCTCCAGCAACCTCATTCAAACGGTCCAAGGGAAGCAGACTCGACCCGAGCATCGAGCGAAGCGTCCTATAGCCACCTAAAGTCCCCACACAAAACAAAGAGGGCCTTCCCTCTGCTTCTGTTGTAAACATTTGATTTGTTAGTTTGTAATAAGCTTTCTTATAAATACAAACGAAACTCCTTCCTTCGGAAGAATCAAATTTTCACCCTACAGAGATGTGAGAATTTTACCTCCTTTCCGCACCATACCTCCTCTGGTATTCTGTGCTCTAATGGAATTGATGGACCTCAGTTGATCAAGTAAGTTGTTGTGTTGACCGCTTCTGTCCAGAACTGCTTCGGTAGGTCTGACTGTACTCGAATGCTTCTGGCTCTCTCTGTCAACGTTCGGTTCATCCGCTCAGCTACACCATTTTGCTGAGGCGTGTCGGGAACGGTTCTCTCCATTCTGATCCCGTGCTAATAGCAGAACTTCTTGAATTCGGTGTCTTCATACTCACCGCTATTATCGGTCCTGAGCTTCTTTATTCTCAGTCCGGTCTCATTCTCGACCATAGCTTTCCATCTCCTGAAAGCTTCAAACACTTCTGACTTATGCTTCAGAAAGTAGACACACACTTTCCGAGAGTGATCATCGATAAAAGTTACGAAGTAGTGTTTTCCACTAATGGACACAGTGGTGGTTGGTCCCCAAACATCTGAGTGAACGAGCTCTAGCTTCTCTTTCCTGGGGGTTCTGCCACTTGTCTGAAAGCTAACCCTCTTCTGCTTTCCAAGTATGCATTCTTCACACATATCTAAATCAACTGATTCTAGACCTGGGAGTTTTCCCTTTGTGTGCATGATCTTTATTCCCTTCTCACTCATATGACCGAGTCTCTGGTGCCAAAGCTTTGAAGTCTCATTGTCTGCTGCAACTGAGATCAAACAACGTGCACCTGCTGTCATATATAGGGTACCAGTCTTCTTGCCTTGGGCAATCGTCATTGCGCCCTTTGAGATCTTCCAATCATCTCCATGGAAGGTCGTGGTGTATCCTTCACCAGCCAACTAGCCTACGGATATTAAGTTTTTTCTCAGGTCGGGAATATGCCTGACATCTTTCAGCTCCCATACTGACCCGTTCAACTTAATTTTCACCACACCTTTACCCACAATAGCACACGGATGATCATCACTAAGGTATATGTATCTAAGTTTTCCGGGAACATACTTCTCAAAGAATTCTTTCTGAGAAGTAGCATGAAACGACGCTCCTGAATCTAACACCCAAGATTCCTCCTTGCTCTCCAAATAGCATATCAATGCGTCGTCTCCTCCTGAAGTGGAAGTGACATTCACCTCTGCCTTCGCCTCCTTCTCCTTTTGTGCGCTCTTGCACTGATTCTTATAATGCCCGGTCTTTCCACAATTCCAACACTCGATAGCCTTTGAGCTGTTGCTTGTATTCCTTGACTTGAACCTCCTGTTATTTGATATACCTCTGTAGTTTGATTTGCCTCGTTCGTTCTCTCTGGTTGAATTTCTACCTCTTGACTTTGTATGTAATACTGAAGAGGTTGTAGCTTCACCCGACTCTCTCCGTCGGATCTCCTCACTGAGAACTAGATCACGAACGTCGTCGAACTTTAACTTGGTGCTTCCCGACGAGATCCTCACTGCCATGACTGTAGCGTTCCAGCTTTCTGGCAGGGAAGACAAAAGTATCAATGCCCAAACTTCCTCATCAAACTTAATTTCAACTGAACTCAATTGGGTTGTGACCGTGTTGAGTTCATTGAGGTGTTGTGCTACTGACGCGCCTTCCGCCATTCTCAGATTGAATAACCGCCGCATCAAATGAACTTTATTCGCGGCTGATGGCTTCTCATACATGTTTGAGAGTGCTGCCATAAGACCCGCCGTGGTCTTCTCCTTCGCTATGTTGAACGCAACATTGCGAGTCAACGCCAATCTGATAACTCAGAGGGCTTGTCTATCTAGAAGGTTCCACTCATCTACCTTTATAGAATCTGGCTTCTTCCCCGATAGTGGTTAATACAGATTTTTCTGATACAGATAATCCTCTATCTGCATTTTTCAGAATCTGAAATCTGTTCCATCAAACTTCTCAAGTCTTATTTTTCCTTCATCTGCGGCCATGACTCCCACTTGAATCTGACTTCCTTTAGATCGTTCACGCTCTGATACCAGTTGTTGGGAATTTAACGCCGAAACCCCCAAGTGCAACAAAAACACGGTATAGAGAAAAGTACACCAAGATTTACAAGGTTCGGCAACTGCCTACGTCCTCGGGAGCCACACAGTTAATTTCTTATTAAATAACAAGAAATTACAGCACAAGAGCTGATCTCAAACTGAGATCTCTCAATACAAACATTGTAGCTACAGTGTTAATAATCCAAAGGGAATAATCCCTATTTAATACTCTTGAGAGAAAAAAACCCTTTTTAATTCCCCCCCTCTCTCTACAATTCCCCCTCAAATCCCTATGAGCGCCGGGAATGAATTCACGAAAGAAGAAAATCGCCGCTGCGATTTGGGTCTGCCGCCGCTTAAGGAAACCACGCGCTGAAGCAACGAGAGGGGAGCTCTGGGTTTCCCTTTTATAGGGAAACCCTAGGGTTACGCTGGCGACAGCCTGTCACCAGCTCACATGCAGTCGCCGCCTCAGAAGTTCAACCCTCGTCCGCCCATCTGTTCGAACTCGAACCTCGAACCTCGTAACCCACAAGCTCGCGCGAACCTCGTCTGCTCGTGCTCGACCCTCGACCGCTCGTGCTCGAACCTTGTTTGCCGAAGTTCGTCTGCTCGAGCCTCGTCTGCCAAGCTCCTCGAACTTCGACTTCACCTGCTCTTGACCCTCGTCTGATCTCGAGCCTCGCTGTCGTTCTCGCCTGCGGAGGTTTGGATCCACACCCAAACTAACAGAATCAACTGGAGTATGAACCACTACTTCTCAATTTTATGATTAAAAATGGAGCATGAAAGTTAAAAATCAATTGGAGTATGAATCATTGTTTTTGACATAATTTTGATTTTAATTTTTAATTAAATAATTTGATAACTACATATGTCTAAATTAGTTGAATATGTAAGACAAAGTTCGAAATATAAAAGTTTAGAATCAATTGAGAATATTTCTAGCATAATTTTAGTTTAAACTATTTCAAGTATGGTTCAAATATAATTTTAACTTCTTAATTTAATTATTTGTTGATAACGAGTTTCTTTTTATTAAACATGTAGTAGCATTTAATCATTTGATAATAGACATTAATTGGAAATTCTCAAAATTGAAAGAACATGAATGATTTTACATGGATTATTATTTAATCATTTGATAATGGACATTATTGAGGATTGGCAAATCTAGAAGGGAAAAAGAGACAATCAAAAGTTTTGACATTGCAATCCTCTTTTACAAGTAGTATAGATCGATAGATAGATCATTTTTTGCCTCTTTTTCTTTATTTATTTTTTACTCTAAACTAATTCTATATTTTGTATCGTCTGGGTTCACCATCAAATTCATTTTCTAGAGACTTTTCTTTTTTCTTTCTTTTAATCAGTGGCATTGGCATATAAGGAGTATTAAATTAGCAATATTTACTTTAAGCTAAATTTCAAAAACCTCCCTTGACTTTAGATGATTATTAGATAATTTACTATAACTTTCAAAATATCAAGAAACCCTCTTAAAGTTTAAGGGTTATCAAAAAACACCCTTCAACTTTCATTTTTTAGCAAAACAAACCTCCCTTAATTAAAACACGAACCACAATTTTCACTGTGGAGGATATCCCTAGCATAATTTTACCAATCTGTGTGAAAAATACACTTAATGCTATTAGGGAGTTTCATAGGGGGGAAATCTTAAACTTAAAAGGGGTTTTCTGACAACCCCTGGCCAAACTTTAAGGAGGCTTTCTAATATTTTATAAGTTATGGGGAGTTATCTGAGATAGCCAATAATAACATTGGTCAATGTAACCAATCGTAGGCTTTCTCGATAATTAAGATTATAGAGCATCTGGATCTATAAAATTGGTCAATGTACCTATTGTGGTCAGAATCCGGGCCGGTTAAGGGAGGTTTTCTGAATTCAACCTTTACTTCATGCAAGAGCACGAGCCAAAGAGTGGTACTAGAGGCACATCATTGGACACAATCCCAACCATACCCCCTCCCCTGCTACAGTGCAGGGGGGCCCACATGGGATTTTTTAAAAAAATCACATGTGGGGCCCCCTGCACTGTAGCAGGTGAGGGGGTGTGGTTAGGATTGTGTCCAAGGGTGTGTCTCTAGTGTTTCTTCGAGCCAAAAAGATGATGGGGCCCAGAATCAACAGAGAGTCATGGGGTAGTGAGGCCGGTGGGGGCCCCCGCCGAATACATTTGTTACACTCATTTGCTCGGTTAGTGGAACCCTAATGTCTGTTTCTCGCATCATTGCCTTCGCTCTGAGCCTGTATTCTTGTGTTTCGGCCCTTTGTAGGCTACCGACCGTGAACCAAACTCTTTTTTTTTCTTTTTTTTTTTTGTGTGTGCTGGTAAGTCGGAATCCCTCTCCTAACTGAATAATAACTACTAATTTCTCATATTAAAAAAGTGGAGTTTTGGTGGAATTTAGATAGGAGATCGATCAACCGATTCAAGACAAGCCTTACGAATATCCCTGTTGAAGATATTTCTTAGTTTGACCGCCTCATATTCGCACGCAAAAAATGACAATGTGTCGAGTCAGCGAAGAACTCAGAGCTTAATTTAATGTCCTTTAGGGCCCGTTTGGTTCATTAGGTGAAAGTTACTGTAGTCAGGAGACCAGATTGAAAACCGACTCTGATAGCTACAGTAATTTTCGCCCAAGAACACCATATTTTGAGGAGATATGGTCAGAAGCTGCCACATTAGATTTTTAACTGCCACATCAACATTTTTTTGCACAACCAAACAATGTAAACAAGTGAAAGTTATTGTAACCTGACAGCTACAGTAACTTTCAAACAAAAACAACACAACCAAACAGCCTCTTAATCTCTCTCTACGATTTCATATATCTTCGCTGTGAATATGTATATAGCTGAATCCACGACCGATCTTTCATATACTCATATATCAAATGATAGGGGGGAAAAATTTAAAGAGAGAAATACAATAAGGCAAATACAAGCAAAGAGACGATGCGCTTAAATGACAACTAACTCTATAACAAGTTTGTTGAGTTTAGATCATGTGACATGAAAATGGATTTTATTGGCCTCTTATTATTTGAACCGCCATAGCAAATTGATGTCGGTTATCTTTTTTATAGAGAGCATTTCAATGTTCTGATCACATGTACTTTGTTACAAAAGAAAGAAAATGTTAATGGTTGTCACATGATGTCATTTGAGGGTATTATATCATATACAATGGTGTGGTGCAACCTCAATATAGATAAAAAAAAGAAAAAAGAAAAGAAAAGAAAAGAGGAGGTCTGAATATAACAATATGAAACAACAGGGACGGGGTCAATGTGAAATTAACCATGTACCAAATGAAGTCTACTTAATTATGAACTAGGTATCTAGAGCATGCAAGCTATAATTGTACTATTACACGTCACTTCCCTTTGCCGAAACTATGCTCGAGATGGTACCTTTTGGCCGGTGTAACCGACTAAAGTAATTAATTAAGTAAGACCCGCATCTAATTCCAATTGTCATTATGGTTTATCACGTGCCTATTAAATCAGTCAGAAAGAGGGTTGAGGAGACGAAAGAGGACAAATTTTTAAAACCACCCTATTTGAACGTTTAATTCCAAAAAATGATTTATTTTGAACTTATTTGTAAAAACTGACCTGGTTTCAGCCTTAACGCTGAAACCAGGTCGGTTTTTGTGAAAAAGCTTCTGAAACTTTACGGGAGTTGAACTCCCGTGAAGTTTAATAAAACAGCTAAACTTCACGGGAGTTCAACTCCCGTAAAGTTTCATAGTTCAAAAAAAAATTTTAACTATGAAACTTCACAAGTTTCGAATTTTTTTTTTTCAAAAACCGACCTGGTTTCAGCGCTAGGCGGTTTTTGAAAATAAGTTCAAAACATATATTTTTTTAGATTAAATATAGAAATAGATTGGTTTTAAAAATTCGTCCACACAATAGATAAGTTTCTACTAGGTACGCACATCTATATACATTAATGTATATCATTCCCTTCTCTGCTACTTTTCTTTTCTCTTTCACAGTGAATATCAACTCGTTCGCTCTGTTTTCCTACCTATGAAACGGGACAGAACCTTTTTTTTTATTTTTTTTATTTTTTTTAAGGAAGCATACTCCATCGCTATATCTGACGGTTATATTCCCATGTAGCCTATAGTGTTGTCCTATTCCAAAATGCAAGCCCGTATATATCCTAAGTAGTAAATACTGGTAAATAAAAAATATGGTGATCGAGTACGTATACCTCCCATCAAAACAAAAGTACTAGCTAGATCCACCATCACTGACCTCCATCATCTTTATAAATCCAAAGGTTAAGAAGTGAGACGAGCGCAGTAGTAATAGATCAACTTAGTTTTAAACTTTGCCTGAAAAGGTTAAGTTTTGCTAATGTTTTTCACTTGTTAGAGTACTTGATATTAGTTTGGTATTGATTACGATGTTCGTCTTTTTTCGCTTTCATATATTGCCACCCCCACCTAATAATAATTGGAGCATGCTTCTATTATTCAATTGAGCATTATACACACACTTCAATTAGGTGAATATTGTACGTCACAAACAATAATGTACTGATGCCAAGATGACATCGCACGCTTAGAGAAAGAACTATGAGGTAATCGTATATAAATTTGCACCTTTCTAAATTATGAGAAACAATTGTACACGTGAAGGAGCTAATCATGCATAATTAGTAGAAGACAAACACAATTCATGTGATAGAATTTTCTATATATCCTTTAAACATCGAATAAGTGGGGTATGACATTATTAAAAGTGTTAATTTCAGAACAACTATTTTTATAGGGATGTTATCACTCACATCTGAACTATTTAGTAGGACTTATTATACAGATGAACCTCAAATAAAGCTATTTTTTTGTTAGGTAGGTTGAGAGTCATGTAGGCATCACGAGATGATAAATTAATTTTGTGGGGTTTTTGGATTTAAACCCAAAGCTTTACCATGATTTACTTATAAACCCAAGTTGTTTTATTTGTACCAATAAGCCCAAACAATTTTGTGTCTTTGTCTTTAAACGCAATCTCCCAAATACACCTACATATATAAGTATGTGGTCCCCACTCAAAGATTTTTAAAAAGCCTATTTTACCCCTTTCTCTCCCTCCATCCTCTCTTCCTTCTCTCTATTTTTTTTTTGAGTTTGTAAAGACACTCTAAAATTTTGAATTATAAAAAACATCCCTAAAAATTTAAAATGTAAACAGTACATTGGAAATCTAGGAACTAAAAACAGACCATATAAAATTTAGAATTTGTAGAAAGTACCCTAAAAGTTTAAAAAATTCTAAAGTGAGCCCCGTGCACTGTAGCTGAGAGAGGGGGTGTGACCCAAGGTGTGGTTGGGGGTGTGCCTGTAGTGTTTTCCTTTATTAAAGAAGGTACGACTAATAATAACATAGTTTTACGGGGTATAAACGGCCGCACCTTCAATAACATGGGGGTGTTGGAGCAACAAATTAAAGCAAAATGGGTGAAGGAAGAAGACATTTCTTCATAAAAGTGAAACTTTCCTGTTTGTCCTCGTGTCATCCTGAGCCGTGTATTCCTCAGAAAGCTAAGAGGTCCTGTTGCTTGCGTATAATAATAAAGAGCTGAGCATGGTTTAGGTGGATTTGTCTCACCTTCACAAAATTCAAATAATGGACCCATTTTAAAACTAAGGTGATCACAAGCATAAGACAAGATATTGGCCTCACTAGAGCATGGGGTTTGTCCGGATGGCCAACCATTTTCTGTGGACATTAGAGACTTTTGAACAGAGAAGATATGAGAACTTGACAAGTCTGCGAACATCGAGTGATGGGCCCAGGCAAGGGATGCATCAAGTGGCTAATAGACAAGAATGGTTGGCCGATATCAGCTTTGAGGGAAGCTGCCATCTTTGATTCTTTGAGAACTCGTGATTTAGACGCAAATTTGGCATTAGATGGTCTCGTCGGCCCGGAATGTCGTTGGATTTGGGTTTCATGGGTTACATACTTGGCATCAACTCACCAAACTTTGGACTGGGCCCATGTCCAATCTAAACATGTAGGGCCTGTTTGAATTTGTAGGGGGTGAAGGGAAGTTAAGGAAAACTGAGTGAAGGGAAGGGAAGGGAGTTCGCTTCCCTTTGGTTACACCTCAATTTGGGGGTAACAATTTTTATAATATTAGGGGGTGAACCAATGAGAACTAGGGTGAATTAACTTCACCTCCTAAGTGTTCCCAAACAAGATGAATGGAGGTGAATGGTTCCCCTAACTTCCCTTCACCCTCATTCCCCTCAATCCAAACAAGCCCTTACTGTTGATCCCCTGTATGTTTAGGACTTGGTAAACTCCCCCCCAGTGATTGTATTAATCATCCCTCCTTCCTACATACACAAAAATTGGTAGAACTCTTAGATGCACAAAAAAATTGACATGTGTTACTATTATATAGACACAAAAAATTAATATGTGCCTTATCATAAATGCCGGTCTATGTCTATGACACGTAGACATCTAATATTATATTCACCTAAAAATCTTCATCAAATTAAAACTATATATAATTAGAAAATTCTAATAATCAAATATTTTTATAATTTTTATTAGATTATAACTATTCATATTTAAACAAAAATCTCATAATCATATATTATTTAAATATAGAAGTTAAAAAGAAAAAAAAAACTCATGTAGAAAGCCTCTCTACATAAAATCATGGGTTAATTTTAGAAAACCCCCCTCGACTATGGGAGGTCCCTCAAAAACCCCCTCACCTATTTTAATATGAGAAAACTCCGCTTTAGTTTTGAGCATATTGTTGATAATCCCCCTCAATTACGAAATTTGAGATACCCCATGAACTTTTCTCACTTAACCCCCCTCAAATGTGGGGTGTCTCAGAAAGAGATTAAAGGTCTCATTCAACTCTTCTCACTTTACATCATGAAAGTTAAAACCATTAGGTCTTGACAAGCAGGTGACTGAGAAAAAAATCAAAAAAGTCCTCAATTATAAAAAAATTACTCTGATTTTTTAAGATATAAGAGAAAGAGGGAAGAGAAAGGAAAAAAACATTGTAATTGATCGATAGATATTTTTTAACCTGTTAGGAGTTTCTTTGTAATTGAATGGGTTGATTTTCATAAGAGTACTTTAGTTATTTTGCATTTACATCCACCACAATAGTTGAGTGGCTTTTTACAAAATTAACTGTTCAATCATATATGCAAAATTATTTGTGTCAAATTATATTTAAAGTTGATGAATTAATCTTCCTCTTAAAATATTATTGACGAACTGCTCATTTTTTTTATTTATTGATTTGATATACCGCTTTTATTGGGTTTTATAAAGAGGAGTCATTGGTTCACCCGTATCTCTCTTAATAAATAAATAGAATACAAAAAACCATAAAAAATATATAATATGTAGATCTATAAAAAAAATTCCTATCACATAATATTATCTACAACCCACAAAAAATAAACAAATCATTTACACAAATTATCCAAAATATTACCTCGAATTCTCTCGGCTTTATTTGATATTTTCTAACAATTAGATTAAAACTCTAATGAGTTGTTAAGATTATTCTAGGAATAAATACTTGAATTCTTGAAATTATTTTATGGGTATTTTAAAACCTTATATTTCATCTCATTGTAATGTTTTATTTGATTACTTCATATTGCATGATTTAATTCAATGCATTTTTTCAGTTATGCCAAATCTCGCACAGGTGGGAATCATGTGAGTGCTTAAAATAAAATAAAAGATATGCACACTCTTATTTGGTATTACCTTTATAAGCAAAAAACTCCATATCATGTTATCAGCAGCAGGTCAAAGAAAGAAATTTTTAAAAGCATATGCATAACTAAAAAAAGAAACTCATAGAGAATAAAGAAATCAAATAAACTCAGCTGTGCGAGCACGGCCAAAACACTTGTATTAAATAGAAACATACTACCAAGCAAATTAAGAAATGACGACCGGTGGTTGTCGATGGGCATTAAACCGCTCTAGACTCGGGCGTTATCCTCCGATTCGACAAGGCCCAAAGCCTCTGGGCCTTTGATGAACAAAGCAACAACTGCTTCGATTCCGACCCGAATTTTTCACGACCTTTGAAGCGAGAATCCTCTTCCCCACTAAATTAATTAACAAAACCCCGTAAAGAGCTGGGTAGTTTTCTTACAAGCCCTACTTAACGAAAGAAATTAATATATTCACGTCCAAAAAGCCTGTTCACCACTTTGCGAGCTACGTGGGACCCAACTCCCCTCCATACCAAAAATGGAATAAGACATAGGTTAACGTTCTAGATGAAAAATGTGCGTCCTACAAATAAATTTCTTTTCACCCAAAAAGAATTAAGGTATTTCCTTCTACCGAGGCCACCCAATCCATGCAAAATACCAAATCCAAATAATCCTCCTGAAGCAACCTTCAACCTCTTCGTCTATTCAAACAATTTATACTCGTCCCTTCCCTCCAATGCCTCCCCCTCAACGCCATGGCCCCAAAACTCTTTACCATCGCCTTAGTTCTCTGCATTACCTTCCCAATCTCATTATGTGGCACTCTCACAATATCAAACAACTGCCCACACATAATATGGCCAGGGACCTTAGCAGGTTCAGGCACGCCACAACTGCCATGGACCGGGTTCAAGCTCGACCCGGGCCACTCGGTTCAGATTCCGGCCCCAAGCGGGTGGTCCGGTCGGATATGGGCCAGAACAGGGTGCAAGTTCGACGGAACAGGCACGGGCGCTTGCCAAACGGGGGACTGTGGAGGAAAGATGCGGTGTAACGGGGTGGGAGCTCTACCGCCCGCGACGCTGTTTGAGATCACGCTCGGAAAGGGGAAGGATCAGGATTTCTATGATGTTAGCCTTGTGGATGGATACAATTTGCCAATATATGCAGCACCGAGAGGAGGCGGAGGATCGTGCAATGCCACTGGATGTGCAAGTGATCTCAATTCGAGTAAATGACTCTTCAACTTACTTACTGATTACAACAGTGACAGATAATTTTTCAGTTGATATTGACTGAACATAACTGCATATAAACAACAGAAAACATATAATACAGTAGTAGAAAGAAAGGTGATATAACAATACACGGAAAACAGTAATCAGCCGCAAAAACTAAGGGGTTGCTTGTTTCTATGGAATTCTTATGACCCCCCATGGAGAAAGTGGGTCTCAAATAAAAAGTCTACCAAAAAAACCAAAAATCCTCGAGTAATTTTGTATTTCTTTGGACAGGAAGTTTGCTGAGCTAAACGGATGATCTATTACCATCCCGGCAAATTTGTAGTCAGAATCCTGTCTTCTCTTAACAGTTTTTCAGAGAGAGAAGCAGACCCCATATTCAAAACTCCATTTAGCTTTACAACGGATTTTAATTCCCAGAAAGGCAAATTTTAATCAACCCGACAGAACACGACCCTTTGTATTGTACTCGTTGAAAACACCGATCAAAGTTAAAAACAAGCAAGATTTCTTTATGAAAGCCTCTCCTAAATGATAACCAAGTCTTGAAGCCATTGTTCAGCAATGACCCATATAAAAGAAACCTCAAAACATGCAGATTCTAAGCCACCAAAACATGTAACCATTTAAGAGTGCACCAAATCTTTTGCAGATATGGAAATAAAACAATCTCATAACATGAGCTGCTTACTGACCTGGTCTCTACAACGTCTGTAGGCTGCCCAAAAGAGCTTCAGGTGGAAGATGACAGTGGAGTTGTAGCGTGCAAGAGCGCATGCGAAGCATTTGGACTGGATCAATACTGCTGCAGCGGGCAGTTTGCGAACCCAACCACATGCAAGCCCTCCTTCTACTCTACCATATTCAAGACTGCCTGCCCTAGGGCTTACAGCTATGCGTTTGATGATAGGACGAGCACCTTCACCTGCAAGGCTTCTGACTACAACATTGTTTTCTGCCCCGTGTACGGGTAAGCATGGCTCACATATAGAGAACTCTCCCAATACAAGGCATTGATTAGTTTGTATGAAGATAACTATATATAACAAGTTATATCTAATATAGAGCAGGTGAGTTTACTACTATGATAAGTACTGTCTGATTTTATTATTGGTTTTAAGGAAACAATTCTCACTTAGCATAATAATTTCCAGATGTGTCGCACTCTTACCATTGTCATATACCTCTTCAAAGAGTATCTGATTAGCATGTACTCTTCTCAAATAACCAAGATGACTTTTCATATACACCACAAAAGGTCTGCAGCTTTCAGCAACAGAGGGTTGTAACCTTTCTTCCGTATTAGATATCAACGGTTATTTTGATTCCATTAATCATTCTTTCATCACATTAAAATTCACCGTATTGTTATTTTCAATGTCATTGTAGGTTTTCTTTCTTAGCATAGTTCTGACCTACATTTGAAACAAACCACCTTGACAAGGTTTCCATAGATTACCACAGGACACAGTTAGTCTCATAAGCATTTTATTTTCGTCTTCCAGAGTCATACTACTACTTCACTGCATATCTTTTTTAATCAGGTCTCCGCCACTTTATCTTCATGAATGCATCCATTCTTCAACATTAGTTCCCACATCTCCCCTTGTTTCCATACTATCCTCCCCTTCTCAGTTGTGCACATTTATTTCCCAAGGCTTGCTAATAGAATTAGTTGAACCATGGTTTTTTTTGTATCCCACACAATCTCTACTCGCTCAGGATCACCGGATCACCGACTCACTCAGAGTCACTAACTCGTCGCCTTTTCTAAACCGAGATTATGCGGGCACCAAAATTCACAATCAATTCACAACCCCTAGATTACAACTGCAAGTAAGATGCTTATTCAACATACTCCTTAAGCTTTTCTTGGCCTCTCACTTGCCCATATTTACTTATTCTTCAGTCTACTTTACGATAGAGGAATGACTAGCCTAATTTGCTTGACATAGACCCCTTAAGGCTCCTTTTTTAAATTGAAAACTAAATATTATAATGTGGATCAAAAGTGTTAGAATATAAAAATATAACACTCAGCTCTCACCACAACTCTGGAGTTTTGGTGCAATGGTTATGGACTTTCAGATGGTAACTGGTTCAAATTCCACCGGCCACGAATTTAAAAGCAGATTTTCTAAAAATTGACACCGCTGGATGAACCAGGTTTCGGCCCAAAATATAACCGTCAACTCTCACAACTTTGGAGTTTTGATGTAATGGTTAGGGACTTTAAAAGACTGCATAAAGAAAGAGAAGAAATTGAAATTTCCCCTCCTTTTGTTTGTGTGGCTAAAGTCTCTCCCCTAAATATTAACTTATGCAGGATGAGGAGATCCAACGGCTATTCTGATGGGGCGCCACCACCACCTCCTGGCGGTGTTACAATTGGCCAACCTACTGGCTATTCTGATGGGGCGCCACCACCACCTCCTGGCGGTGTTACTATTGGCCAACCTACTGGCTATTCTAATGCTCCACCTACAGGCTATCCTAGTAACCAACCAACCAGTTATCCTAGTCAACCCAACAATTGGCATGGAGATGAAGGTGGAGATCAAGATATCACTTCTTCTGCGAGCACCCAAAATTTTCACCTACCTTTTTTCATACTAACCACCCTCTTCTTTGCCTGGGTTATGATGAAGTAATTCAGGATAGGGTTCATCAAGATGAACCAGAAGTTGGGATAAAGGAAAAGAGAGAATTTCGAGGACCTTCTTCTATGAGAACTCAGATAGGAGACAGGACATGCAGAGGAAGAGCAAAAAATGAAGTGGAAGACCAGATGGTCTCTACAATCATGTGCAATTAAGAACAAAATTGGGTAGCACCAATTCAAGAAAATCATATGGCTGTATATGTGTATTTGTTGTGCATGTACTCAGCAATTGGGAGATAGAAGAGTAGATTTCAGAGACAATTTACCTACATATAATACCGCTGTATATGGCATTACAATACTTAATAAAGAACACATCAAACTTGTCTTGTTGAGTGAATGCCTGATGGAGTTACATACTTACATGGATATACCCAATAGTAGCCTTACATTCAATAAATGAAAGTGGGGATTCACATAAAATTCTAAGTAGTTTTAAAGAACAGGAAGAAGTTTTCTTTTTCTGAATGAATCAGTGTACGGATATTAATTAATTTCTCAAAGAAAGAAGCTAACCATGTTCCTAAAGCAAGTCTGCTTACATATTATTTGTAAATTGTAATCAAGTGCAAATTTTATATTTGGATTTATTAAAATAAAATATATTAAAATATGAATATTCTGTACTTGACGGACCTCATTCTAAGGCTAAAGAGGAAGAGATGACGAACTTGATGAGAGCTCACAAAAGGACACGCCTGAGGTATAGAATGGGAAACATAAATTTATGGACTACTGAGGAGAAAATAGAAAGAGCTTGAGTACAATAATATAAATAGCTCATGGACCATAATAAATTCATTGAAAACATAAGTATGATTTGCAATCCTTGAGATCAGAAATTGTAAAAATAGATGGAAGATAAAAGTTTCAATGACAGTGTAATTCAAATGTGATTACCTGATCATGTTCAAGGAGGCCAAGAAAAGGAACCTATTTCAAGAGATACTACAATGAACAATACAATTATTACTTTATTGTAAATCATTTTCACAGGTCTCTAAAAAGCACAAAAAAAGTGGGGGGACGGGCAAAAAAAAGTAATGATGATAATGGTGATTTCACACATAAAGCGTAAAGGAAATTGTACTGAAATCTCTATTCAATTTATTTCACTAATCTGTTTGAAATCATTCCAACGAAAATGAAGAACGTAATAACTAAGAATATCTGATCCTCCCTAATATATTTGTACATTTAACAATATAACAACAGAGATAGAGAGAACGACGAGTACATTCCCTCACTTTTTTGACTTCTTCGTTTTCTTTACAGTCTTGGACGGCCTGCCAGCAGCTTTAACCCTCTTATTTATCATACCCTGCAAGAAAATCACTCAATCAAGACTGAAAAAACTTCATAAGCATGCCAAAAGAGTGCTGATTGTGAATATTAAATAATAACTGCTATGTATAAGTCTCTCTCATCCTCCTAAGCATGACATATATGTCAGTGCAGAAACTTTTTCCTTGAAACTGAAAAAAACTATCCTTTTTTAATCCTAGATTATTGCTATTAAGTTTAGAAATACTGCATTAACCAGTGATTCTATGATACTATCTCTCGTCAAAAACTGAGAAGATGGCTAGGACATGATCGAATGGACACAGTTTTTGGTTTATAGATAAAAATAATTTCCATATTAAATGCTCAGAGGCTCTTTGAAATCTAATATCTCCAAATGCAGAAATGAAATGTAAGATTTTCATGGTTTCTCTTAGATAATTGCACTTAATTTCGTCCTAACATCACAGGTAAACTTCTTCTGCTTATGCTCGCTCACTCTACAAAATGGTGATCCCATGAGATATTACATCATGGCAAATATTCAGATAATTTTAGATACGAGTTTCTATAGAACATGAGATGCCTAGCCATTAGCCATATGGACACAAAACTTTTAAGATAATTGTTTAAACTAAGTGCCAGTAGAACAACGTGCCTGTATCTCATATTGCTTGTGGCCCTTTCAATCAAGAATAACTAGGGTTTAACATGTATATCTATGTGCTCCGTGCATGCTTGACGGGTATGTGTCTCTACAGGGGAAAGGAGGGAGAGATCTGGGAGCTGTCAACTTCTTCATACCAAGTATTCAAAGAGGAAAAGGTAGAACATGGAGAATGGAAGAGGTGAACTCCCACTCTGCAGTAAATAGAGGAGAAAGTTTCTCTCCTTAGGTCAAGGCATGCCTTGAATCCTCCCCAGTACATGGAAATCCCTTCACTCCTCAAGTGAAAACAACATTCCCTAGAATAGTTTAATAGGATGCTTAATGTTGTAAGCACCAAAAGAGTGTTGGTTGAAAAGGAAAAAAAGGCCAATTTTACCTATGAAGGTGTTGCAAGCTAGGATAAATGTCACATAAGGATAAAGCTGGATGGTAAATCATTAATCCCAATGTTTACACAATATAATATCTCTTAGTTAGAAAGAGAAAAAAAGAGTACAGAAGAGCTTAAACATCTACAGAATGCTTTTCCAATATTCCTCTCCACGCCCCAAATCCCGGTTATATGGTGTTTATCTCATAATCCAAGTGCCTTCACCATGAAGAAAGAAAAAAGATGTCTAACAAATTGAGTCTTGGGAAATTATGAAGATTATTATTCAAAGCAAATTACGAAGCTAAGCAAATAATATTCAGCACGTATCCAGCAAGAGGAATAATATACGAATGACTGCCTCCTCAATTTGATTACTAATACAATGAAATGGACTAATACAGTGACCAATGTTAAAGGCCACTAGAAGAGCTAAGCAGCTTTCCAATCTAAAAGATAAGAGAGAACTGTGATGCAACTAAGTAACACTGAATAAGATTCGAAATAAACGAGAAAAAAAAATCCACGAAACTGCAAGAGAAGCTATAGCATTTAAAGAATCTAAGTAAATCATAAACATGAACCAGAGAGTTAACCAACTTATGAACACGCCCATTCTAGATTTATATATTTCACAAGGAAGATGAACAGCCATAAATTACTTTAAGGTTAACAACATACTGAGGATTTCTCAACTTTTCTTTTACTCTTTGTGTTTGCTTTATCTCCATTTTCATTGTTTTGATCACTTTGAGGAGCAGCGGGCTTAGACATCTTCTGACCCTCTTCATCTGAATCAAACGAGAAACCATCGAGAGTACCTGGTCAAAAGAAGATAGCACAATGTTGTTAAGCTTGAAGGTGTAAGATAAGTCGTTTTATCCCTCAAATGAACTTGACACGACTCCAGATATTGCCTTAATAGGAGTAATCATATGAGGGCCCACAAATCCAATCAAACAACTAGAATGAGTCTTGGTATTTTAGGGCTGTGATTATTATGGTATTTGTGATCCATGAAAAGTGCGGATAGAAATTATCTTCAGGATAAACATGAAATGGAGATGGAACGAAACCACTATTGATCAAGTGAGCAAATTCATGATATAGTTGTATAGTGCTGTAAACAGATAGTAAATACAGTCAGTCGTCATTGATGTTTAGTCTTTCATATCATTAATTCTATTCCTTCCACATATCAAGACTGAAATTTCTAGTTTTCTCTACATGAAAAATGAAATTACACAATTGCCTTCTGGATTCTAGTTGGTCCTTTAAATCGCAATGCATATCAAACTTTTTCTTTACGTTTTTTTGTTGAAATTTTCCTGTCAATAAAAGGTAATATCAGCACTCAACCATAATCTGTTAGATAATCTACATATCTTTATCAGATGCTCCAGTAAAAGGGAACTCATAGTGCTAGTAAAATGGACAACTAAGGAACTCCACATTTTCCTCAAATTGTGTTCAAATGGAAGACATCATAAATTAAATCCCTGCCTACACATTTATACTGATAATCAAGACCACATATCTTTCCTCAAAATACACAAGATATTAGATACCTAATCCTATGATAACAATAGATTACTGAACACTGATCTTATAACAGCTTGTAACTCTAGGTAGAATCATAACCTTCGATCATCGTTTCAGCCTCAAAAACATTTGACTGAGGCTCCAGCTTTATAAAGTCATTCATGATAGCCTCTATCTGCACATATGACAATAAAGATCACTGTGAAACAACAGGAACCGATAAAAACTCTAATTGCACAATGCATTGATGGATCCTAGGCATGCAATTAACATGAAATTGCAGGGAGAAAAGCTGAAATAATGATGAAGCTCATTGTGGAAAAACAAGTACTGAGTCTGGATAAAATTCTAGTAATTTGAACAAAATTTGAAAACCATTCTGCAGGCCAAAAGAACAACAAGAATTCCTTTACCAGGAAAAATAATATCGGTCATATGATATAAATTTCTACAATATAGAGAAAGAATAATTTCTGTTACAACTTTCTTCCATTTAAAAACATTTTAGTCTAAAAACAATTTTCCAGCAGCAAGGAAAACTTATTCGCCAAGTATTATAAACAGACCTTTGCTTCTGACTGTCCCACGCTAACCTGCAAGAATAAATATTCATTACTAGCAGGTAGTCAAAGTAACTGCAAAACAAAATTTAATAGAAAACAGAAGTATGAAAACAGATAACTCAGCTAGCATGATATCTGTTTTAGTCTAAAATGAGGATTAGGGAACATACGATGCAAAATGTCCGTGAAGGAACGATGGTTGACTTGTAAATCGTTCCTGTAACATCAACAAATTACATTGGTAATATCAGCGATGCCTGTAGCAGATTTATTGTAAATAAAAGTGGAACAAGAGGTTTACTCATGGATTCATCTTTTATCAGTACTTTGAGAGAAGAAACATACAATGAACCTAAAAGGGAGAAACAGGGGAAGGACAGTTTTTTTTCCCCTTTCTTTCTTCTTCTTCCCCTCTTTTTAACTGGAGGTGGAGGAGGTTTTGCTGAAGGTTGGAGAAGGCGGAGGAGTCGATAGATGAGGCCAAAGAGATTGAAGGAGGTGGAGGCAGCAGCAGAGGTAATCAGACCACTACCTAAAACTTTGCAATCCGCATAACGGCTCATGCTCCCCTAGGTGCTCCCAAGACCCAGGTAGGATGTACCGCCTAGGCCTAGACATGAGCCTAGACCACTAAAACTATGGGTGAGGAGTTGCTTCTGATTACTATTCCTATATTCGGAAAACATATCACCTAATATTTGAAGAAGATAGTCAACATAGTCCTGGTCAGGTAATGTGTCTGGTTGCAACACTTCCATGAAGTTGTCAGAAAGATTGACCAATCAAGCAACAAAATGAATGCTTTATAAATAATACCTTTCAGGTCTAGGAGCATTTCATTGTTCCCAGCAGGACCGTTTGAAATTACTATTCGACCAACAGAACCAACATCTCCACTTAGGTCTATGGAGTCTCTGTCACATTCAACAAGTGCCTGTAGGCAAAGAACATTAACTAAGAGAGTGAGATTCAACGAATAAGCAAAAGAAAAGATTCAACGCACAAGAAAAAGACATTATAAAAACCATACTGGTTCAACATTTATCTCAACACAGATATAGATTTTAAAAAACAAACAAAATGTGATTGACATGTCACATTAGACCAGCTATATGTATATTTGACATACCAAGTTGTAAAATAAAATGTGTTTCAATTGCATAATTTATAATGAGCAAGGATTAAATTTATGTAGGACAAGATGAAGTTCCATGTTTGTGTATGTTCCATAAAGCCTGGATAACTCTACAAGGTTAATGCATGGGTATCTATGTTGGACAACTAAACATAGATATTGACACCTTCTACTCAGCCCAGGTATGTTGGATGCTCTTTCTGACTTGCATTTTCTGGTTACCTTTCTTATTTTTACTTGGTTCCTTCAAGAACATTTGGAAACAGCTAGTATATATTTATGGCATATATAACTAGTGTCTTAAATTTTTGAGGCAAATGTTGAGCATGAGATTTATCACCATCCTAACCCTCTGAGCACATGCTTGCAAACATTGACACATCCCAACCCTGCATTTCATTTAGAATGGTTTAACAGAATATTCCGAAAATGAGATACAGACAATTGCCATATCTGACACATAACCAAAACCCTCAAATGAAAGAAAAAACCTATCATAGTATATGATCCCATGGATAGAAGAAAAAAATACAGTCAAAACACACCAATAGTCAGGGGCGGAGTCATATGGGGCCCAATGGGGCCTTAGCCCTCTCTTGACAAATAGAAAAAAGGTATGGGGTATTGATATATTGTAAATTTTGAAGTAAGACTAAAATGTAAATGACCCAAACAAAAGAGAACCAGAACTCTTTCTTGTTTTCCGAGTTTCCCTATAGTAGAAGGAAATTACAATGCTCGTTATCTTCTTTTGATTTGCCATATTGTTGTTATTGCTATTATTTTTTGTTTTGGTCCAATTGTGGAGGGGATTAACCCTATGGATAAATTTTCAAAACCATCCACTTTTGAAATTTATTTATAAAAAACGACCCATTTCAACCTTAATTTCAAAAACCGACCCAGTTGGTTGAAACTGGGTCGGTTTTTGAAAAAAAAAAATTTCAAACTTCACGGGAGTTGAACTCCCGTGAAGTTTTGTTATGAGAAAAAACTCCCGTGAAGTTTAACTCCCGTGAAGTTTGGAAATTTTTTTTTTCAAAAACAGACCCAGTTTCATCCAACTAGGTCTGTTTTTGGAATTAAGGTTGAAAGAGGTTTTTTTGGGGAATAAATTTCAAAACCGGATGGTTTTGAAAATTTGTCCTTAACCCTATTATAGAAGAAAATCATAGTGCTCATCATCTCCGTTTTTTCGAAGTGCCATATTGTTGTTATTTGCTGTAGTTTTTTCTTTTGGATCAATTGTGACGGGTATGAACCGGTAACCTTTTAATGAAGTCGTACCAAGTGAATTGGCTAATTCTCTAAGTCAGTATGGAAGTGATATGCATTTACAGCAGTGAATTTGGTAGATGACATGTCCACAACCTGTTTGATCAAATGTCTATAAGAAGCTATGCGGATAATTTAATTCAACATAGTATCAAAGCAAAAGCCAAGCTCACATTGAGAGTTTTGGGATAATAAATTTAGCTTGAAGAAGAAATTTAACATGAGGAACCAACAATTTGAATCATAGTAATACGATATACTGATCTCTGGAGAAAATACGATTTTAGTTATAGCAATGACTTTTAGTTCTCTTAGTGGAAACTTAGGTTTATGTGGGCATGTTGTTGAAGACATATTGCCATTTTCTTTCTCTGACATGATTTTGGTTGGATTTGGGTTTGCGGATGGAAGGATGAAACATTTATATTTATGTAGAGCTATTGTTCCATGAGGGTAGTTACTGTCATAATGAAGCTATCATCTTGTTTAGGTTTTAATAAATTTCTAGCTCTGCCACTGCCAATAGTCTTTGCTCCACACATTACTTGAGGTTGGAGCTGAACCACCCATCACAATATGGAGTTCACGAACTAGAAAACAAAAGGACCTCTCCTCACGAACCCTATGCACATGATTAATGACCTGTTAAAATTTTTGACATGGTCTAGCAGTCTCTCAGTCTAGTGACTTTAACCGTCTTGGTCACTGCAAGCATAGACTAGATCATGACCATCCTCATAGTTGGAACCCCCAAATCTAAAAAATTGCATTGAAAAATAAAGTGGATGGAATCCTGCTAAGCCCCAAACAGGCCCTCCAGAAGTTTTGTCAATCTCATCTAACATCACTCATGTCTTCTTCATCCCCTCTTTGTTTTCATATCTTAGTATTATTTAAAACATCTACCTACCAAAAAAACATATTCAGGCTCCAAAGCACACCTACAGGGCCACAGATACCAATACCCACACCACCAATCTCTTACCACATGGGTAAAAGCCACCTGTACTCTGTAAATTAGGAAAAGTTGGACAGAACGAACTTCTTAATACATTTCAAACCTAGCAACTTTTGTTGCCTGATAGATAATCAACTCATGGTCAGCAAATCGACCTTACTCTGGTGCTCTAGACCTGAGTTACATCACGACCCTCCCCCTATTGATGAAAATCAGATATCGAAATGAAAAATCCAATAAGAGGAGACTGTGAGGTGCATTTACCTAATATCACCAGAATTATTGTAGATATTTGACCACCACATCAGCATAGATTATCATGTCGATAATTCTATATGTACAGATGACTGATCATCAAATTCCCAATTTGGCCCATCAACCTTATCATGCATTACTGTACCACAAACTATTAAGCTTTATGCAAGCATTGAAACACATTACAATCCCAAACAAGCTTATCCTGCTCATTAACTACGAGTATATGAAAGGAGAATAACAACATGACCCCATGGATTATCCACCAAAATGAGTTACAAAATTGGTCTTCAAGACCGAATAAAATCCTGTTTGTGAATCTACCCAGACAATTATGCATATCTGATCAACTTTATGAACGTAACACCACATCAAAATGCCAGGCAAGCATGAGTTTCTTACAGTAAAATACAAGTTAAAATATCACATAACTAAAGGGGAATAAATTTCAAAACCGGATGGTTTTGAAAATTTGTCCTTAACCCTATTATAGAAGAAAATCATAGTGCTCATCATCTCCGTTTTTTCGAAGTGCCATATTGTTGTTATTTGCTGTAGTTTTTTCTTTTGGATCAATTGTGACGGGTATGAACCGGTAACCTTTTAATGAAGTCGTACCAAGTGAATTGGCTAATTCTCTAAGTCAGTATGGAAGTGATATGCATTTACAGCAGTGAATTTGGTAGATGACATGTCCACAACCTGTTTGATCAAATGTCTATAAGAAGCTATGCGGATAATTTAATTCAACATAGTATCAAAGCAAAAGCCAAGCTCACATTGAGAGTTTTGGGATAATAAATTTAGCTTGAAGAAGAAATTTAACATGAGGAACCAACAATTTGAATCATAGTAATACGATATACTGATCTCTGGAGAAAATACGATTTTAGTTATAGCAATGACTTTTAGTTCTCTTAGTGGAAACTTAGGTTTATGTGGGCATGTTGTTGAAGACATATTGCCATTTTCTTTCTCTGACATGATTTTGGTTGGATTTGGGTTTGCGGATGGAAGGATGAAACATTTATATTTATGTAGAGCTATTGTTCCATGAGGGTAGTTACTGTCATAATGAAGCTATCATCTTGTTTAGGTTTTAATAAATTTCTAGCTCTGCCACTGCCAATAGTCTTTGCTCCACACATTACTTGAGGTTGGAGCTGAACCACCCATCACAATATGGAGTTCACGAACTAGAAAACAAAAGGACCTCTCCTCACGAACCCTATGCACATGATTAATGACCTGTTAAAATTTTTGACATGGTCTAGCAGTCTCTCAGTCTAGTGACTTTAACCGTCTTGGTCACTGCAAGCATAGACTAGATCATGACCATCCTCATAGTTGGAACCCCCAAATCTAAAAAATTGCATTGAAAAATAAAGTGGATGGAATCCTGCTAAGCCCCAAACAGGCCCTCCAGAAGTTTTGTCAATCTCATCTAACATCACTCATGTCTTCTTCATCCCCTCTTTGTTTTCATATCTTAGTATTATTTAAAACATCTACCTACCAAAAAAACATATTCAGGCTCCAAAGCACACCTACAGGGCCACAGATACCAATACCCACACCACCAATCTCTTACCACATGGGTAAAAGCCACCTGTACTCTGTAAATTAGGAAAAGTTGGACAGAACGAACTTCTTAATACATTTCAAACCTAGCAACTTTTGTTGCCTGATAGATAATCAACTCATGGTCAGCAAATCGACCTTACTCTGGTGCTCTAGACCTGAGTTACATCACGACCCTCCCCCTATTGATGAAAATCAGATATCGAAATGAAAAATCCAATAAGAGGAGACTGTGAGGTGCATTTACCTAATATCACCAGAATTATTGTAGATATTTGACCACCACATCAGCATAGATTATCATGTCGATAATTCTATATGTACAGATGACTGATCATCAAATTCCCAATTTGGCCCATCAACCTTATCATGCATTACTGTACCACAAACTATTAAGCTTTATGCAAGCATTGAAACACATTACAATCCCAAACAAGCTTATCCTGCTCATTAACTACGAGTATATGAAAGGAGAATAACAACATGACCCCATGGATTATCCACCAAAATGAGTTACAAAATTGGTCTTCAAGACCGAATAAAATCCTGTTTGTGAATCTACCCAGACAATTATGCATATCTGATCAACTTTATGAACGTAACACCACATCAAAATGCCAGGCAAGCATGAGTTTCTTACAGTAAAATACAAGTTAAAATATCACATAACTAAA
>NC_033798.1:99242856-99344536 GCF_001876935.1 Asparagus officinalis | reverse complement strand
AGGGGAAGGACATGATGAAAGAAAATACGTCCAGAGTACATCTTAGTTCTTGTTGTGAAAAATTTCCAGTGTCCCATGACTAATTAAAAAGAGAACTGTCTCCCATGCTTGGTCCCATCTACATAGGGGTTATAACTATGTTATGTTTAGCAAATCAAACATGTTTCTATCCACTAAAGATGCAGTGTTCATAAGATTATTCTGGTGAAATTAATCAAATTCTGCTGCCACCTTTCTTTGTGAAATAAATAGGATCCCATTTCGGTATCCAAAAGTCAGGAGTAAAAGCAGAAGTATTGTTGGGAGCATAGATTTTTTTTTCAAAGTTTGTCCATCATAACTGGGAGGTAGCTGGCAAATAGGGCAAAGTCAATGTCAAATTTGTAAATGTGCAATTGGTGTACAACTGCTTATGGTTTTAAATACCGGATGTCGAGAAAATATCGGATGGCCAAAATTCATATAGGATTGCGGATATCTGGAAATATCAGGGATATGTGGTAAATATTGGAATGCCATAACGAGTGTTTGCATATATAGTATAATGCACTAAAATGTAATATTAACATAATTAATGAAATCTAAGCATACAAACTATAAATAATATACGTTTAGGATCATTAATCAATCTTGTAAAACAAATAAAAGTACAGATCAACACTGCAACATTTTGTCTGATTTTTTTGGCCAAAATGTCATTTGATAAAATGGGAAAATCATGATGCCTCACCCAAAATTGTCAAACACAGTATTCTGTTTTTCAACAAGCCATATAAACAGATATATCGGCCAACATATCAGCTAATAAATCGGTCATATTACGGATATATCGCTCAAAGTAGCCAAAAAACGATAAAGGATATTTAGAGATCATATCGGTTGTGGTAAGCGCTGTAAAAGGATATATCGGGCGATATATCAGGCGATATATTGGGCCATGCCGAGGATATTTAAAAACAATCTGCTAAGGAAGACATTCAATTAAAAAAATAAAAAGATATTATTCATTTTCATGAAAAAAGGTGGGTATATCAGCCGGTATATATAACTAGCAAAGAAATATCAAGGACTTACCTTCGAACGATGAACTTTTTCACGAAACATGAGAGGCAATCTTGAAGAGACCTAAAGGACATGATAACGAGCAAACCATCAGAAAGAAAATATTTTTCATACAAATTAATGGAGAAATGATAGGTAGGGGAAACAAAAAAGGGGAACAACTAAAAGAAAGAAACAATATGATAAAACAATAAATACAAAATGTATGTCATCAAATTGGACACACGTTGTTTTGGTTCCTATCACCACCATAAACTCTGAAATACTTATCAAGCCATGGGAAGTGTTATATCTTCACCTGGGTGACTAGTTTCGGTATATAGAGAAATCCCAATTAGGGCAATGACCATTAGGTTGTTACTTGATGCAGTAGGAGCAGAAGAGACAAAGATTTAAAGTTAACCAAAGATGTGACAAGTGTAAGCAATTAAGTCATGAAACAGTAGCCAATTTTATCTCACCGAAGGTCCAGCCGTTTTCTCGCTTATATCTTCCTCCACAGGTTCCTCATTATGGGCATCAAATGCATCTGTGAAATGAACATATGAAATATAGTTGATTACTGAAAAAGGGCAAAATGGATATTCAGGCTAAAACATGTCCTGCTTAAATGCATTATCTCGCCTGTTTGTTTACCTTCTTCTACATCGTGGTCCTTTTTAATTTTCAGGGGCTTTGACTTTATGGCCTTAATTACTGGAGTGTCTTCTCCACTGTCAATTTGAATCGCATCCTGATTCTCCTTGCGAGTATCTGGTTCTTCATGATCGGAGTGATCAGAGTCTCGAGACCCTCTTGGGCTAACTTCTGGTGACGAATCGGAAGCCGAAGATAGTGTAACAACATTCTGGGTCGGTGCCTGTTTTGTAGAATTATACCCTCGCATTAGAATCAAATTGACATTACTTATCAACTGTAGTGTCCTAAGGTTATGACACAAGCCTATAGGTCTTCTAATAAATGTAATAACTATCAAAGATAACTTTGAATCCAAAACTTTCACAGTTTAATTGAACATCAAAGAAGAAGAATGCACTGAATGGTGCAAACAACTTGTTAGCGGAATGTACTAAGAGTCACCAGCCGTAGATACAAAATAAGAGATAAAAGCAACAGTAGGAATTCATAACATAACCTCAAAGTGGTCATCTGAAATTTCAAATTCTAGACGAAGAGAAAACTCTAGTTAGCATTCTAGTCATGAACCTTGCATAATAAAACATAATCACTTGTCTAGACAGAAACAACTTGAGTATTAGAACAAAATTTTGACAGGAGCCCATAAAGGGATGTTAACGGTTTGGATACGGCTCGGATATGATGCTTACTATATCCATATCCACTTAAAAATCACGGATATGCATATGGATATGGATATGTTCCGGGAAGAAAAACTCATATCCACGTCCACAAAAATTGGATACCGATAGGGATATACATGCGGATACAAAACGGATGTAAGAAAATCATAAATATTGGAAAAAATATAGTTCATGTCATACAAGAAAGTTTATTAATATGTTCATTATATTAGATAAACTAAGATTTGATCTTTTGATCAACAAAATTAACCTCAAATACATCAATTTGAGGATTAAAAGAATTGTAACTATATGACCAACATATATTTGGATAATTTTGGATACTGATCTGGATATTTCACTACATATCCATATCTGTAACTATATTCTATCGGATATAGATATGGTTTAACCATATCCGTATCGATATTTTTTTGCACCCCTAAGATTATACAGTTATAAATAATGACTTTCAGATGTAACCTACCAAAAATATCAAAATCTCTAATACTGATCAGAGTTGTCTGAAAGAAAGTTCTGATTAGAGTTTTAAAAGCATGAGAATTTGTACGAAGACAGGATATAAACTTTCCCCCCATTTTGATTACACGATTCCAAAACCCCCAAAGTAGGGTTTAATGAGCAACATACTTCTGATACCAACACGATCATAGAAGCAGTAACTGATGCAACTAAATTGAAATCCAGGACAATGAGGTTAGACCCTAATTATTTCAGAAACTAAACATTGAGAAATTTGTGTCTTAGGAATGAACTTTTATGATCACATTAACTAACTGTAGCTTGTAGCATTTAACAGTTAAATTTCAAATTTTTGCTGCTAACAACTCTGAGAAAATAAAAGAATTAAAATAAACGGAAATGAAATCGTTGAATGAAGAAAGACCTGGAATTCTCGTAACCAATCGGGAGACTCTTCACGATCGCTCATGGCTTCTGAGCTCCAAAGGGGAATGTTTGCCGCCCCTTTTTTACGCAGGGAGTAGAATTGAAACGGGTCGGGTCTCATTTACCTCTTCTGTTTGATAGATCCGAAAGCAGCCCAGGACTACAGATGGGCCTGTAGCCTGATACTGTCTGCTCACGAGCCTTTTCTCTTTTTGGGTATTTTTCTCCACTAGGATTACCTCATCAACTCCCGTTAAGTGGGGAAGCCACGCTCTTCTTTTGGGCCTTCTCCTTGCTCACTCAAGTAATTGGCATGGCATTAGGGGTGCTAAACCGTATCTTTATCCAAGGAAATATCCGTAACCGTATTTGTTAGAATACGTATATGGTTACTCAAATTTATAACCGATAGGATATGTTTACGGATATGGTTTTGTAATGAAATATCCGTATCCGTATCCAAAATATCTGAATACCTATTAGTCATACTCTTACGATGGTTTCGATTCTTAGATTATGAATTTGTGGTTAATTTTGACGATCAAGATGTCTAATCTTAACTTTTCAGTTATAATGAAGATATCAGCGAACTCTTTTGTATCACATGAACTATATTTTTCTCAATACTATCTACTTTTCTCATATCTATTTTGTATCCATACGCATATCCGCATGTATATTCGTAACCATATCCGATTTTAGTGCATATGGTTATAAATTTTCCTTACTGAGATATATCCATATCCGTATCCGAGATGAATAACCAGATATGGATATGGTAAGCATAATATCCGAACCGTATCTGGACCGAATGCACCCCTACACGGCATCGACATGGAAATTGATCGTCTCAGAGCATGTTTGGAAAGCGTATAAGCCACTTTGATGAATTTGGCAAATGGCTTATTTTGACTTATAAGCCACTAAAAAATAAGCTAGAGTACTATAACTTATTTTTTGGGGCCTATAAGCTACAACGTTTGACCAAGGAAAAGACCAATAAAACCCCTCATAATTTCATAAAATTCTAAGCCCTACTCATTAAATGATTTTTGCTCATTTCGAGCCAGCTATTCACCAAACACTTCACAATTAAAAATAAATTATAATCTACTAAAGTTACTAAACATTTTGACTTATAATTCATTTGTGGATTATAAGCCATATGGATTATAATCTAAAGTCGCGAAACATGCTCTAGCTCTTATGAGCATCACGGAAGATTGCTAGGCTCCTGAAAGTTTTCAAGACTTCCTTTATTCCCAGTACACATCAACTGGCCAATATTTGTGCACACGAACGCGAATTGGTCTAGTAGAAGATAAAAAAAATATGTTTTATTATTATTAAATATATAAGGTACACATCGATTGCGAAATCAACTTTTTCTCCTTGGTACGTAGGACCAAGTCTTGACTCTTTCAATGGCTTCACGTGACTAATAGAGTAACAGGTATCATGATGAATATTTGAGTCCAGACCAACTTGTACGTATGCAAACAATATCCATGATGGAAAAACCTATAAATATTGTACACCATGCAAAGGATCCTATGAAATATTTAACTTAAAATTAAATCATTGATGTTCTAAACCTTTCAACCATTTTCAAAACCTTTCTCTAGGAAAAGCAGAAGCCTTTACGAGCGTTGTTTAAAGAAAAATAATACAAGGCTTTTTACTTAATTAATCAACGTCGGGCTTGGCTGTCTATCCTATTAATTGTGATGGCGGATGAAAACTGCGATCTAACCTACAAGATTTGTTGTCTAAAATAATAAGAACAACCCATGTGGAGAGCTTAGCTTGGGGACAAGGATCTCATTTGTTTTAACCGAAAATTCCCATCTCTTTATCCTTGAGAGTTGAGGGGAGACGAGTAAATTAGTGTAGTTTATATAGAGACCTTTGCTTAATAATTTCGGTGAAGACTCACTCAGGTTTAACCTTGTAGGATGTGCACAAAATTAAGGCACTTGGAACAAAATTGCACTCAAAGATCCAAGTGTACTACCTTTGATTAAACAAAAAATGCGCTAGTCATATTCAATTATATATTGTTGGATTCGTTTTAAACTAGTATAAAAAAATATCCGATAGGTCTCAATAGTAAATGTACACGAAAAAAAATATCAGGTAGTGAATTCATACACGAATGTCAAAGTTTAATGATTTAAAATTTTAAATCAATTTAGTACAAATTTAATATCACGGACCTGTATCTATTTGTGGTGGAGGAGCTAGACTTATGTCTCAGTGGTGTCCCAACATAACCTATTATAGTTGTATTTAAAATCTACATTGATAAGTATAAAACTTTAGCTCTTTCAGCGTTAATTCTAGTGGTGTCCTCGATAATAAATAGATAAAAACATGCATAAAATAGACAAGACAGTGCCGTCTTGTGACATTATTGGACTCTACATGGCTCTTCCGTTGTCTGTTTGATACATTCTTATTGTTGATGGTTAATATGATCACACAATTTAATCCAAGCTAGAATCGGTTTGTTCAGTACTGAAGAGGGGCTGTTTTCTTCTCTGATTTTATGACTGGTTCTTGAGTGGGGGTGCTCAGCAATCTACACATACAGAAATTCGTGAGAGGGCGGGGATTGGTTCCTCCGTTGTACCTCTAATGATCAATTTAGTTGATCTCTTTTGTAGGGTAAAGGAAGAACCGTGTTCTTGTAAGTGTGCAGTGTATGCTTAATAGGATTAGATTTGTGAACCCCCTTCATGTTAGAAAAGTACATGTATTTATACTTTGTGCATAAGGGGTAGATTAGTCACTTCGATCGAGCACATGAGGACGGTGGCAAAGTGCGGGCTGACGGCTGAGTCAGCCTCTGCTTTACAGGTGTCGGTTGGCGACTGGAGAGAAGATCCACAGCATTAAATGAGAAGTGAGAGAGAGTATGACGGTGGCCCACGTGGTCCGATGAGTCATAAAGACTGTTGAGGCTAGAGACATGGTGATGTCTGCTAAACATTAAATGCGACATGGACACGTTGTCAGCAAGGATAAGCTCGAAACAAAAGTTATCCTCTAACTTCGCCGAGAAGTAAAGCCTTTCGAGTCGTCCTCGTGAGGCGTTAGTCAAATGGTCGAGTAGACTCCTGGTGAGTCGTCTTTGATAAAGGAGATCGACTGGTACCGCCTCTCAAGTCGACATGAGGGAAATTTGAATTTATTGGTCTCTGGCCACCAAATTGATTGAGGCACCACATAAAAAGTGCTATTGGCGTCGAATTATATTCGGACCAGCGAAAGCACCATAACACTCATTAAAACTGAGATTTTGTTTTTGTTTTCCTGTTTTCGTGCAAAATATATAGAGTAAATTGTTAATTATTCCTATCTTGTAATAAGTAGTGAAGAATCTAAGGATCCAAATGCTACAAGCCAAACCGATCTAATTCACGGTTCACGAGGGGATTTAGGATTCTGAACAACTTCGCACATTAAGAAGAAATGAATAAAACAGTTCTGCATTAAGTAGCTAAAGAATGACATGATAATGTTTATATTTGCGTTCCTTTCTAGCAGTGATATTCATAATCTGATTGGTTGATTAAACAATTAAATATGAAAATTACCAATAGAGAGTGGCGCGCTATATATGTATGGAAAACCTGTGAATCACTGGTTCGAGTCTATCAAGTATAAAAACTATATTTAAAATAGGGTATATTACAATTAGATACTGTGGCAAATCAGAAACTTTGACAAGACCATCCAAAAAATAATCAAATATAATAATATATAATTTTGTTAGCACAATTAATTAGTATCTCAACATCATCTGTTGGAAGGACGTGTGGTGGGCCACAAGCCTTGTTTTTCTCGTGAAGAGCACAGTCAACAAAAACACATGAAGATCACTTGTGGGGGCCACAAACCTTTTTCCTTCTGCTTCTTTTCGTGTGAACAGGTCCACCCGATTCATAAATTCTGCTGCTATAAATAGAGTTCCTAGGGTTTCGTGAGAAGTTGGCTTTTGGAGAAAGAAGCAGGTGCAATTGAGAGGTAGCTGCGGCTTTGGAGCAGGCGCAAAAGAAAAATCGCAGAAGAGAGAAAACCTTTTGGCGGCTGGGTGCAGAGAAGAATCGGCAGCGCAGACTTTGGAGAAAAATCTCAGGGGATTTGTGTAGCTTTTGTGAGGATATTTGTGTGAGAGATTGAGAAATTGTTTGAGGGTTTAGTTTGAGAGATTGTAAACCCTATTTGTATTCTCCTCTCTAATAGTAGATCTTCCCCTCCTTGCCCCGTGGACGTAGGCAGTTTGCCGAACCACGTAAAATTGGTTTGTTTGAGTTTGTGGCCATTGTAATAGTTTTAGGATCCCTCGACAGGTCAGTCCTAGAACTGATGAGAGGAAGAGCCGATATCTCACTTGGTTGAGATATCCGGCTTCAGATTCTTGTCTCCTCGGGTGAGACGGGATTCTTTATTTATCGATCTTTCTCTCTTATTGTGGCACTGCAAAAACCCCTATGCCGGGCGAAAGTTTCCGCCCTGCGCACGAACAAAGTTAATGGACAAGAGCCAGATTCAGATCTAGGTTTTGGTTGGAGAGTAGGATCAATTTGGAGGCTCGTTTAGGGCTTTGTGGTGATAAAGTGGGATCTTTTTGGTAAAGACTCTTATCTTTTCAGTTTTGGATCTATTCTTACGTTCGTTGGTGGCGTAAGATGTCGCGGGAAAGAAAGTGCTTCGGGTGCGAGGGCGGTGCTTTCTGGCGCGAAGACCATTCAAAGTCTGAATATCCACTCTATGAAGATAGATGTGGCAGAAATTTAATGGCACAAACAACTTTGGATATGGAGATGCGAGGTTTTGGATGCGCTGAATGCGCAGAATTTGGAGGATACATTGGAGTTAGATGGCAAGCCAGATGAGATTGAAGAGAAGGTTTTGGAAGAAGATGAATCGAACGGCGTGTGGTGTGATTAGGTCTTGTTTGACTCAAGATCTAAAATATGATGTGATGAAATGAGACTTCTGCGAAGAAGATTGGGAGATTCTCGAAAGCAAGTATTTGACCAAGAGTGTGGAAAATCGCTTGCATTTGAAGAGGAGACTTTATCGTTTCCAGTTGAAGAAGGGAACCTCCATTAGAGATCACATGAACCACTACACAAAGCTTCTTTGGCGGATTTGGCGAATGTGGATGTCAAGATTAAGATGAGGACAAGCGTTGCTGTTGTTGAGTTTCCTTTGCCCGACGAGGAATATGAGAATTCGTTCTTACTCTGATTAATGGGAAGCATCACTTTCGTATAGTGAGGTCACCGCTGACTTTGTGAATTATCAGCTTCGAAAGAAGGATAAGGAGGCTTCGGTTGAGCGGTACGGAGGCGTTGGTCGCAAGAGGAAGGGTCCAAACCGAGAATTGGAAGTACAGTCTAGAGTAGGGCATCCTACAATTGGAAAAGATCAGTGTGCTTGGTGCAAGGAGGCTGGTCATTGGAAGAAAGATTGCCAAAGCTCGACGAATGGATGAAGAATAAACAGAAGGGAAAAAGGAAGCAACCATCATCAGAAGCAAACATCGTATCGGATGTAATAATTCTGACTCTTCTATTTATTCGCTTTCTATCAGTCCTACAGATAGCTATTCGGAGGAATCTGAATGGATGTTGGATAGTGGTGCGACCTATCATGTGTGCCTAGAAGGAATGGTTCTCCAGTTTTGAGAAGCTGGTGGATATGGTGTGGTGTACATGGCTGATAACCGTGCATGCCAAATCCTTTGATAGGAAGAATTCGCATAAGATGTTTGACGGGACTGTTAGAGAGTTAAACGATGTGAGATATGTTCTTCTTTGAGGAAGAACTTGATCTCGATTGGAGCTTTGGTTGGAGAGGGTCTGAAGGTTTTGTTGAGGACATGGTTCTCGAGATCGTGGAAGACTCTCGGATGTGATGAAAGGGGTCAGGAGGAATAACATGTATTACTTGACTGGAGGTATAGTGACAGGTGGAGAGCTGACGACTTCTGTTGATTCGACTAGACTGTGGCATTTGGGGCTTGGCCATTCCAGTATTGATTCCTCGCATAGATTGAAAGAGGGTGCGAAGACCTGCAGTTTGAAGTCCAGTGAACATGTTGATGTGAGCAAGAAGACCGAGGTGAAGTGTGGCACCTCTATTCACCGTGCTAATGGTCGTTCTAAAGGAGTTCACGTGGATGTTTGGGGGCCTTCTAAGGGGGCATCATTGGGAGGTAATAGGCGTTTGGTTTCCTTTGTTGGTGACTGTTCTAGGCGTGTTTGGGTTGCAACCAAATCCCCTTTGGAGAAAGTCCTAGTAGTATCCAACAAATTGAAGAAGTGTGTAATAGACAGAAAGGTGAAGGTACTCCATTCTGGTGGGAGGTACAAGATGGACCTGTTTCTGTATTGGAGCCGAGATCATGGCATTTCGAGACACTTCGTTGGAAAGGAAATCTTGGGGCAACTAGATAGGGTGACAAATTTGGAGAACCGTGCCTTGCTGGAGGAGGATCGGTGTTTGTGGTCGAGCAATGGTTTGCAGAAGAGTTTCTGGACAGAGGCTTCGACATATTTGGGTCATCCTATTAAAGAGTTGTCAACTGCTGTGATTGGAGGTAAAACTCCATTGGAAGATAGGTCTGGTAGTGTCACTTTGGTTGAAGCTTCGATGAGGAAGTCAATTGACTCTCAGCAGGGTGGAGACTGATGCTACTCCACATCGGGTAGGGATTTTCCCACATACTCCAGGTCATTCTGCATTGGTTGGGATTCCAGCTGAGGTGACACAGTGTGGAAGTCATTTGGATTCGGATGCAGATGATGAGTTGGGTTTTGATTCGAGTGCAGCTGACAGACATAGTTTGGATATGGCCATTGGTTCACCTCGGGTGGAGGTGTTTGAGGCCATTGGAGGTGCTATCAGCCACAGAGTTGATGATATTGGAGAAGGGTTGCGAACTCTTCTATTGGATTGAGGTCGTTCGCGGCCATTTGGGTGAACTACGTTCGGCTTGATTCCTTGGGCAAGAGGATACGTAGGCAGTCTTTACGATGCAGCCGGGTTTGGACAATCTTTATGATGCAGCCGGGTTGGATTTTGGTGGGGGTGAGATCGATTTGGTGAGTTAATACCGACATTTGGAGAGTGTTTGCATTCTCATTTGGGTTCTCGACTTGTTATGGATTGAGTCTGTTGTCGTGAATTGTTTCACGGTGTACTGGACACAACAAGTGAGATATTTGATTTGGTCGGTGTCAGCTCAGTTTTGAGAAAACTTCACCGAGGTGGAGAATTGTTGGAAGGACGTGTGGTGGGCCACAAGCCTTGTTTTTCTCGTGAAGAGCACAGTCAACAAAAACACATGAAGATCACTTGTGGGGGCCACAAACCTTTTTCCTTCTGCTTCTTTTCGTGTGAACAGGTCCACCCGATTCATAAATTCTGCTGCTATAAATAGAGTTCCTAGGGTTTCGTGAGAAGTTGGCTTTTGGAGAAAGAAGCAGGTGCAATTGAGAGGTAGCTGCGGCTTTGGAGCAGGCGCAAAAGAAAAATCGCAGAAGAGAGAAAACCTTTTGGCGGCTGGGTGCAGAGAAGAATCGGCAGCGCAGACTTTGGAGAAAAATCTCAGGGGATTTGTGTAGCTTTTGTGAGGATATTTGTGTGAGAGATTGAGAAATTGTTTGAGGGTTTAGTTTGAGAGATTGTAAACCCTATTTGTATTCTCCTCTCTAATAGTAGATCTTCCCCTCCTTGCCCCGTGGACGTAGGCAGTTTGCCGAACCACGTAAAATTGGTTTGTTTGAGTTTGTGGCCATTGTAATAGTTTTAGGATCCCTCGACAGGTCAGTCCTAGAACTGATGAGAGGAAGAGCCGATATCTCACTTGGTTGAGATATCCGCTTCAGATTCTTGTCTCCTCGGTGAGACGGGAATTCTTATTATCGATCTTTCTCTCTTATTGTGCACCAAAAACTCTGCCGAAATTTCCGCTGCGCACAACAAGTAATGGTATCAGAGCCCAGATTCCAGATCTAGGGTTTGGTTGGAGGAGTAGATCAATTTGGAGGCTCGTTTAATTCTTATTATCGATCTTTCTCTCTTATTGTGCACCAAAAACTCTGCCGAAATTTCCGCTGCGCACAACATCATCATCATATAATAAGTCTTTCAAAATTATACTTCCAATTATAATTTAGTGTTTACAATAGCTAATGAAGAAGGAGATGAGCGAGAAAGCGGGTATAAAGGGGCCGATTATGATCACAAGAAATGAAAACATTTCAATCGTGAATTAAATAAAAGCGTAGTTTTGTTTTGACTTAATTGCACTTAGATGCCCTATAGTACTTCCCCTACTTTGCACTTATATACTCTCAATTTTTTTTAGCACTTATGTATTTAAACTTTTAATAACATGCATTTATATACTCTCACTTGTTTTTGCAGACCTTATATACTTAAAGTTTTTTAAAGTTGCACTTAAATACCCTCAGTTATGTAAACTTACTGGTATTTCATTACAGATTTAAAAAACCATAGGGTATTTGTTGATGTCAGTTATCAAACAGGGGGTTATCCAAGAGTTTGTGGAGTGATTGGGGTCCTTTAACTCCTTCTGATAAATGGTTCTGGGGCTTGTTGTTCTTCCCTTCACACGAAAGAACTCGTAAGAAGGTACTGTTGGATTCTCCGATTGTACCTCTGACGATCAAGTCAGTAGAAGATCTTGAGTGAGGAAATATATTGTTAGCTCTTAGTTACGTCCTAAAAAATCAGAGAGAGTTACCTCATACAGTGCCGCTCCTTTTATAGTGGGTCTGAGGGGCAAGAAGATAACTTAGGCCGAGTCCAGCTAGGCAGCTGAGTAGGTAGACATATGTTATGTGTCAGTTACTGAAGGAGGTGAGGCACCCTGTCATTTATCATGGGAATGATAACAAGTGTTTGGTACTGACTGGGTACGAAGAGTCATAAAGGCTATTGGGGCAAGAGCAATAATGATATTGTTAAGGCAGTTAATGCGAGAGTAGTTGGCTGGCGAGGGGTTTGAGAAACTGTCATCTTGTTGACTCCTCAGGTCTAGGATCGAGAAACACTACCTTTTGACTCAGTTATGCAAGATGTCAACAGAACAGTGGGCCAAGTCGAGTCGCTTGTGGAATCAATTGAGGGGTTGGCCGAGTAGTACCGCTTTTTGACTCGGTTACACTAGATGTCGACCAACCTAGTCCACTGTGTTAAGGCAAAAGTTATCTTGGTCTTGAATTAGTCAAGTTAGGTATAGTGTAAGACACGTGTTGACTTCTCTGTGAAAATTAATATTTAGCAATTTTAGGGGTATAACAGTTAGCCCCTTTAACTTGGAGTCAGCCTAGGTTGGGTCCGAGTGAAATGAGACTGTGGATTTATTGAGTCACGAGGTGCATTAATGAGGGGTAACTAAAAAGTCCCTTGAGTGTAACGTGCCTTACATCAGAGGTTATTTCTTGGCTACCGTCACCTCGCCTTTCGTGCCTGATCGTGGGCTACTTCAGGTAGGCATACATTGCCTTGATTTTGAAGAGGTCATTTCGAATTCCGGAGTCAATCACAGTCGTTGGCTTGAAACTGATTTAGTCATTTGGATGTTGGCATATGTTGATCTAGCTGTCTATAAGTACGGTGGCTATGAAGAGATATTTGTTTGTGTTTGTTTCTAAAAATCTTCGAATCTTAACTGAAAAAGAGAACTCTGCTCCTTCTTCTTCCAACGATCTTCTAAGGATATTCCGATGGCATCTTCCGCTCTTAATGTTCGTCAGGGTTAGTTCGAGATGTTCCGCTCGAAGGTGACACTCCCGTAATTAAGATCGTTATATCGTGTTGTCGAGCATTTTAGAAATTTGATATCCCTAGTCTTGCAAGGTGACGGTGCCAACGAAGTCATAGGTAGTCTTTGACCATGATGCGAGTCAGGCTCCGCTGTACATAAAACATCTAGAGTGCGATTTGTGCCTACCCCTACATGCCTTCATTTGTTGTGTCTTTATAGCTTTAGGGGTTTCACCGATGCAGATGAAACCAAACTCAGTCGCGACTATAGTTGGAGTTCATGGTCATCTGTCATTGGTTGGGAGTCTAACCAACACTGAATGTGCTTGCTCCTCTGGTCAGCTTTAAGGTGCACCAGTGTGAGGCTTGTGGAGAAATTTGGAAAATTCAGTTTTTTGCAGATTCTGTGTCATAAGTCGACTCATGCACAGGCATAACTCGACTTATGGTAAGTCGACTTGTCAGGTCTGATAAGTCGACTTACGATATGTTCTCCAGTTGCTGTTTTTAGCTCTGCCAAGTCGACTTATGCAGACTGATAAGTCGACTTACGACGGGTTTTTTTGGAAAGTTCAGGTTCGACTTATGCAGACTGATAAGTCGACTTACGACGGGTTTTTTTGGAAAGTTCAGGTTCCTATTTGCAGTCTGTTTGGGTTTCTGTTTTGGTATAAATACCAATACGATTTGAGGGTTTTGGAGGAGCGTTTTGGGGGATTTTGGAGCACAAAAAGAGAGATTTTTTTGAGCTATTTGTTAGGGTTATTGGTTGAGAGGTTGAGAGATTTGTTGGTGAGATTAGTTGGTTCGTTTGAGCGATTTGTAATCTCAATTTGTACTCTCCTTCTCTATTAGTGGAAACCCTCCCCCTTCTTGCCTCGTGGACGTAGGCAATTGCCGAACCACGTTAAAATTGGTGTTTGGTTTGTGCATTGATATTTGGTTGTTTTTAGTCTTTTTTGATCGGCGTTTGTTTTGATTCCTCGGCGCCGCCGTCTGTTCACAACAAGTGGTATCAGATCATATCCCAGTTGTGCACTACAATTTCATCCGTCAACCCGTCCAAAGCTTGAATATCCACTCAATGAAGATTGATGTGGAAAAGTTCAATGGCACAAACAATTTTGGACTTTGGCGATGCGAAGTCATGGATGCGCTCAACGCGCAAAATTTGGAAGATACGTTGGAGTTGGACGGGAAACCGGACAACATTGATGAGAAGGTTTGGAAAAAGATGAATCGAACGGCGTGTGGTGTGATTAGGTCTTGTCTCACTCAAGATCTAAAGTATGATGTGATCAATGAGACTTCTGCAAAGAAGATTTGGGAGATCCTTGAGAGCAAGTATTTGACCAAGAGTGTGGAGAATCGCTTGCATTTGAAGAGGAGGCTTTACCGCTTCCAGTTGAAGAAAGGAACCTCCATTGGTGATCACATGAACCACTACACGAAGCTTCTTGCGGATTTGGCGAATGTGGATGTTAAGATTGAAGATGAGGACAAGGCGTTGTTGCTATTGAGTTCCTTGCCTGACGAGGAATATGAGACCTTCGTTCTTACTCTTATTAATGGGAAGGCATCTCTTTCGTATAGTGAGGTCACCGCTGCACTTGTGAATTATCAGCTTCGAAAGAAGGATAAGGAGACTTCGTTTGAGCCGGTAGCGGGGGCGTTGGTCGCAAGAGCAAAGGGTCCAAACCGTAGTGGGAGGTCGCAGTCTAGAGGGGCACATCTTGGAGTTCGTAAGAATCAGTGTGCCTTTTGCAAAGAAGATGGACATTGGAAAGCCGATTGCCCAAAGTTAGTTGATCGAGCCGGGAAGAATAAGGGAAAAGCTATTCAAGCTTCAGAGGCGAATGTTGTCAAGGCTAGTGGCAACGATTCAGATTTGGATTCTTCGGGCTACTCGTTATCTGCACTGCCGTCAGTTTGTGTTGCCTGCTCTACAGAGTGGATATTGGATTCGGGAGCTACATACCATATTTGCCCTAGGAGGGATTAGTTCTCCAGCTTTCAGGAGTTGGAAAGAGGGGATTTCGTGCTCATGGGGAATGATCACAAATGCTCTATTGGTGGTATCGGTACTGTTCGGATCAGGATGAGTGACGGGGTGATTCGGGAGTTGGTTGGAGTGAGGTTCGTTCCTCAGTTGAAGAAGAACATCATTTCACTTGGAGCTTTAGAGGCAGCGGGCTATAGGGTGACCTTGGCGGATGCACGCTTGAAGGTTACATTTGGGTCCATGATTGTGATGAAGGGCGTCAGAAGAAGAAATTTGTATTATTTGCACGGAAGCACGGTGATTGATAGGGAAATGACGACTTCATCAGATTCGGCTAGACTGTGGCATTGTTTGGTGCTGGGGTATATGATTGGTAATACCGTGCATTGGTTGTTGAGGAGTGCTATGACCTGCAGATTGAAGTCCTGTGAGCACATTAGGATGAGCGAGACCGTGGTGGAGTTTGGCACTTCTATCCATCGAGCGAGGGGTCTTTTTGGAGGTGTTCAGTCAGGCATTTGGGGGCCTTCCAAGGAGGCATCATTGGGAGGTAATCGTATCTTGGTTTCCGCAGTTGATGATTGTTCTAGGCATTATTGGGTCGCGACCAGTTCCCGTTGGTGTAAAGTCCTGGAAGTCAACAACAGTTGGAAGAAGTGTATTGGCAGAAAGGTAACTCGTTGTTTTAGCTTTGGTAGGGGTCCTTTCTTGCGTTTGTGCCGAGCTCACGACAGTAGGAGACACTTCATTAGTGTGGAGACTTTGGAGCGACGAGATGAGATGACAGTTTCGATAGGTCGTTCCTTTCTGGAGGAGGATCGACGTTGGTTGTCGAGCATTGGTTTGGAGCTTCGACATATTTGGGTCATCTTAGTCACAGGTCGCCGACTGCTGCATTAGGAGTTATTGGATCTGGTGGAGCTGCTTCAGATTTTGGGTTGCGTCGGATATTTGGATACCCAGCATTTGGTCACATAGAGGATGTGAGATTTGATCCGATTGCGCGTTTGGGATTCGGAGGCTCATTTGATTATCGTTTGGGAGCTTCTGATTTTGTTCTGAGCAGGTATGTCACTTTTGACTCTCGGCAGGTGGAGAGTGTTGATCAGGTCGTTTGGATATCGCAGCAGGTAGAGAGTGATGCTACTCCACGTTGGGTGGAGATTACTCCACATACTCCAGATCATACTGCATCATTTGGGATTCCAGCTGAGGTGACACAGGTTGGGAATCATTTGATTTCGGATGCAGATGATGGATTGGTTTTGGATTCGGTTGCAGCTGGCGGACATGATTTGGATACGGCCATTGGTTTACCTCAGATAGAGGTGTTTGATTTTGGGCTCGCTATCAGTTGCAGATCCGTCGGCGGTATTAGGGAAGAGTTGCAGACTTTTCTATTTGTTTGAGGGCCTTTGGAGGCCGTTGGATGAACTACGTGCAGGCTTGATTCCTTGGGCAAGAGGATACGTAGGCAGTCAGTTTTGATGCAGCCGATTTGGTGAGCGACATCGACATTTGGGGTGAGTGTTCGCACTCCCGTTTGGGTCTCATTATGTGAGGCATTTGTTTGGTTGGTTGGTGTCGGCTCAGTTTTGGGAAAACTTCGCCGAGGTGGAGAATTGTGGAGAAATTTGGAAAATTCAGTTTTTTGCAGATTCTGTGTCATAAGTCGACTCATGCACAGGCATAAGTCGACTTATGGTAAGTCGACTTGTCAGGTCTGATAAGTCGACTTACGATCTGTTCTCCAGTCGCTGTTTTTCGCTCTGCCAAGTCGACTTATGCAGACTGATAAGTCGACTTACGACGGATTTTTTGGAAAGTTCAGGTTCTTATTTGCAGTCTGTTTGGGTTTCTGTTTTGGTATAAATACCAATACGATTTGAGGGTTTTGGAGGAGTGTTTTGGGGGATTTTGGAGCACAAAAAGAGAGATCTTTCTGAGCTATTTGTTAGGGTTATTGTTTGAGAGGTTGAGAGATTTGTTGGTGAGATTAGTTGGTTCGTTTGAACGATTTGTAATCTCAATTTGTACTCTCCTTCTCTATTAGTGGAAACCCTCCCCCTTCTTGTCCCGTGGACGTAGGAAATTGCCGAACCACGTTAAAATTGGTGTTTGGTTTGTGCATTGATATTTGGTTGTTTTTGGCCTTCTTTGAATTGCCGAACCACGTTAAAATTGGTGTTTGGTTTGTGCATTGATATTTGGTTGTTTTTGGCCTTCTTTCATCGGCGTTTGTTTTGGTTCCTCGGCGCCGTGGTTGTTTTTGGCCTTCTTTCATCGGCGTTTGTTTTGGTTCCTCGGCGCCGCCGTCGGTCACAACAAGGCTCACTTCCACTTTCAGGTGGTGGGAAGAATCAAGATTATTGCTGACCCTCCTGAGTCGAACAAGGAAGGAGAAGTTTGTCTGAGAATGACTCAAACTTCGGTTGTTCGAATTGGCCCGAGATCATGAGGGAGGCTTTGATGGTGGTGCTTTTGTCGAGTGCTGAGAGGCAAGAGTTTGAGAGAATTAGAGCATATATCAGCTCCTGCAAGATGAAAGATTTGCTCAACAATTCTATTTTGCGGATGGTCGGTTTTTCTCCTATGCCGCCTACGCACAAAGACAATGAGAGAGCGACCAAGCTGACTCTGGGTGCGGAGGAGGCTGCTGAGGCATCTGCTACAGATTCTATTGGAGCCTAGGAAGAGCTCTCGACATGGCCAGCAAAACATCATCGTCGGGATTTGGCCCTCGATGAGGCTAAAGTGGCTCATGCTCATGAAACTGATGTGGTTGTTGTGCTGACAAGGTCATCCCTTTATGCAGGGCAAGCCTAGAAGAGGAGGAAGTTGAGGAAGGTTAGTAGCCAAGGGCCTAGAAGGAAAGTTGAGGTGGAGACTAAAATCATCCATGTCGATGATGGTCCCTAGTACAAAAAGAAGGTGTCGACCTTCAAATGCCCCCCCCCAGTTGACCCACGCGCACAAGGGAAGGGTCGGCCGCCGATGGGTGACTCCGCCCCGAGGAGATGGATGGCTATATCCTCATCATGTTGACGAGATTGACTCTAAGACATATGATAGATTGAGGATGTTGCTGATTGGATCTCCTAAAGTTGGCCCCTAATATGAGAAGGAGCCGACTTCAGAGAATAGATATCAGCCCACTCGTCACCTTGATGCAAGGGCGTTAGTGTTGGAATCTTGGGTTGCTCAATTGAAAGCGGTAGAGAAATTTTGACTTCCCCATGATGAGGAGATCTTGGGGGAAGTCCCAGATCTCAGTCAGCATCCCAGCCTCAGGAGTTATCTAGTCCATGGGGCTCTTGTGGTGCAGGAGATATTTGGTCGAATGGAACAAGTTCGAGCATCTTATCTTAAGCTTCAGGAGGAGTCGACCGCCCAGAACTGACCTGAAAAATGCTCTTCAATCATTGTCGACCAAGGAGAATGAATTGATCAACTCGCATAGAGAAATGGAGGTGCAAGAGAGCATGATTGACAGTTTGAATGCCTCAGATAGCCAGAAATCCACTGAGATTGATAAGCTCAAGCTCGAACTCCACGAGTGGAACAAGAGGATAAAATTCTTACCCAGAGAGGTGTCATTAGGGAGGCGAGAGGTCGATCGTGTTACGGAGTAGGCTGAGTATGACTGCCATTCTGCCCAACACTTGAGGGTTGAGCTAGAAGAGGAGCGGTTGGCTCGCAAGAAACTCTAGGAAGAGAGTGCTCAATGCGATTCATCCCTAGTTGTAGCTCAAAGCCAGATCGCTCATCTGAATTCTGAGTCTTATCGATCAAAAATCATCAAGGGATATCACCATAGTGTCCTCAAAAAAGTGGACGAGACGATGGCTTGCAAAGCTAGGTATGATTATCTCTTAGTGTAGCTTCTGGCTGAATTGAAGAGTGGAACCGACCGTTTTTGCTATCCTCCAAGGGTTGCCAACTGTTTGGATACACTTTTGGAGATACAGAAACATAGTGGGGGATTAGATCTTGGCTAGAGCAGCGCTAGGGATGAATCTGATGACTAAGCTGACGTGGGCTCTACCGAGGAAACTGGGGAGGCAAACGAGGGCTCAGCTAAAGAAGTTGGCAAGGATTTGTCAAAAATAGCTAGGTGAGTTCTTTAGGGAAGAAGGCAAGTGAAGGGGACGAGTTAGAGGTCCAGTTTGACTCCTTCGCCACCTCCAGCTAATGTTTCTTTGCCTCTGACTCCTGGTTGGGGCACGGATACATCCTATTTTTCTGGTTTAGTCTCTTAGGTCTCGTGTATTCTCATATTGTATTTTTTATTGTAAATCAAGTTGTAAACATTTTGAAAGATATAAATAAAGATATTTTTTACCTTTCATGTTCATTGTGTTGGAACTTATGCTTTTGAGTGATATAGAGCGAGACGACTTAATTTTTGAGTCCAACTGTCAAGCAAATGAAATGAAAGTTGAGGTCTGGACTGTGTATGTGCCTTGGGCTGGAGAGGAGTATATGACTTGCGTTTATAAAAGAACATCAAGGTCTAATGTTTGTTTTTAATCTCAAGCATTCTGGATTAGAATCGACCCATTCGTTGAATTCCAAGCGTACATACGCTAAGAAGAGCCTGTATGAATAGGCACATCGAATGGTGTCGAGCCCTCATGATGACTCGAATTGACAATAGTAATTATTCTAGTCGTTCGGGTTGCTCTTAATAGGGGCCAACTAACAGCACATTTTCAATTGGTTACGTGAGTTGTCACCCATTGAGTCGGTTGCACGTGCTGGCTAGGTCCCAGTAGAGATTTGTACTGTCATCCATTAGCGAATTCTAAGGAGCATTTATGAAAAAAGTGAGGGATTGCTATTAGAGAGATCTTTTTATTTCATTGAAGGTTATGTATTGTTGTCACTTCGATTCTCGCGCTGAGCGACATTTTGAGAAATGGAGCAGCGCTTTGTTTCTCATGAGGCCTATTCAAATTCTAAGGTTGATCTCACACGTCCACTTTGAGTTGAGTCGATAATCCTGATCTTGACATGTGTCCTCCTCAGGGTCTATATATCTCTTGGTTGCGAATGATATTTTTTCTACAGCTTCAGCCTTATCTTCTTCTCAAATTTTCCTTTCTCAGACTTGTTTGTGTTAAATTCCTAGATATACAATGGCCTCCAACACTCCTACTACCAAGCGCAACGAGATGAGGATTGATCTTCTTCATCCTTTCAGTCAAAACTCTATGCGATGGAGCACAAAGATTACTATGGGTGTTATGATCTCCTTAAGGCCTTCACTTTGTCAGCGCCGGAGATGGAGGACTCAGTGTATCATCATGATGGTGATAGGTTGTCCATGTCTTTGAAGCACTTGGAGTATGGGCTCCAGCTACCCCTTCACCCCTTCATTCGCCAGACTTGTGAGGCTCTGAGGGTGTCTCCAGTACAGATCACACCCAACTCCATCACCACTTTGGTTGTATTCACGGTGATATGTCATCAAGTCAACATCGATCCAAGTCTATATTTGTTCAGCCACTTTGTCAGTGTCAAGACCATGAAGAAGAAAGGACACTACTTTTTCCAGAGCGCGAGCGGCTCCAAGCTTGTGTCAAACATCCCTGATTCGAATAAGGATTAGAAGAAGAGGTTCAAGTGGGTCTTTGGAGACGACTCCGTCTTGTCCTATTCAACATGGCTAGAGATCAGGAAGAATGTGCTAAAGCCCAACCTACTCTTGGCTAAGGAGTGGCGAAAACTAGAGAAAATTCGAAACTATGATGGGTCTTGAGAGATTAGTAATCTCTTTGAGACGACTTCTCTCGGTGTGTCCAGTGTATTTAGGGTTCCTCCTATTGAAGCAGAACCATTCAGGCGGCGGTCTTAGCTCTCCCCATGAACCCCTTGAAGAAGAACCCATTGAAGAATTTGAAGGGGGAGGATTCAGCTACTGTGAAGTGGGGGTCAACTATGAGAGCTTAAAAGCTGTTAGGGGGAACTAGACCCCGAATAGCTAAAAATGGTGGCATCAAACACTACCAATTCGTAGCTCAGTTGGCAGGGCCGAGTGCTACTGTTCAAGCCGAGAGGTCTAAGAAGAGGAGGAGTATGACTAGAGGCCGAGAGCCTTAAGTTATAGTAGACTCGGCTTGAGTTGATTTGGCCAAAGCGACCAAGGCTGATGTTTCGGCCCCAAGGAAGGTCCACCTTCGGACATCCCTCTCTCCAAGATGGTTGAAGTAATTATTTTGGATGAGGCTTCACCTGCTCGGCCAACATACAGAGAAGAAGTAGCTCCACCCGTTCAGCCAACAGGGGGAGAAGAAATGGTTGTGCTTGCTGAGGTCGAGAACCAGGTAAAGGACTCGATGGCCCTGGCCTCTTTACCCGAGCCTACCCATACGCTTGGCAAGGAGCCTATCAAGGCATCCAATACGGCCATCGAGGAGGCATCTCAGTCCAGACAATTAAAGAGCAACCGAGGGTTGATGTAGCTTCGATCCCAAGTGGTGACTTTCGATGGCCTTTTCATCATCGCATCAACAAGCTCAACCCCCAGGTGTCAGAGGAGCTTAGAGATACGTTGATGGACGTGTTGGGAGAAGGCTTCATGCCACAAAGAGGAGCTTTTTGAGGATGAAAATTTCATCCCTAAGAAACCTCTCGATAAGGAGAGATCAGTTTTGGAGTCCCAGATGGCTCAGTCTCGGGCACTGGAGCAATTCTCCCTTTCTAGAGATGACGAGATCCTGGGGATGATGCTCAGCATCGGCCTCCACTAAGCCCTTAAGGGCCATTTGCTTCGGGGGGCTCTAATCGAGCAAGAGCTCTCTCGACTCGACTATGCACAAATACTTCCTACTATTTTTGAAAAGGTGCAAGAGGCCGAAAGAATGGCTAAGGAGGTGGCTGAGAGGAAAGTTTTCGCTTTGGAGGCTGAGCGGGAGGGTTGGAGCTATAGTGAAGGCAAATGGAGTTGGGAGTTGGACATGAGGGAAAGCATGATTGACGGGCTTCAGGCGCATCGCACTAAGTAATCAGTCACCATTGCCTAGCTGAAGGAGGAGATTGGCCATTACCAGCACGAGATCCATTGAGCGGGATGACCAAATCAAATATCTGGCTAAAGAGGTTGAGAGCAAGAAGCGTGCAAGAATAGATGCTCAGGAATGTGCTCAATCTGATCGTCTAGCTACTAATAATCTGAAGCTTGATCTCGAGGAGGAGCGGTCAGTCCATAAGGCATCTGTGGATGCCATCCAATCCCTAGAAGCTCGCCTTGATTTTTTTAGAGTTAGAGGCTTATAGGGCGTAGATAGTGGAGAAATATCGCACTGGTCTTCTAGGTAAAGTGGAAGTGTCGTTAGCCTGCAAGGCGGGTTTCGACTATCTTCTGGCTTTACTCCCTCCCGAGTCTCGGCCAGCCCCAGACCATATTTATTATCCCTCTCGTGACTTTAAGTGTCTTGATATTTTAAAGGACATAAAAATGAGGGGAGGGGAAATAATGTTGTATGCGGGGGATGGGGACGAAGGAGACAAGTCCAAAGATGACCAAGACGAGACTGCTCCTACTGCTATTCGGCTGACCCTTGCTCCCGGTCGAGTACTACTCTTCTAGATCTGACTCCCGCCCGAGCCAAGCTCTATTAAGATATCTTTTGTATTTTCTTTTGTAAATATAAATGTAAATGATAATGTAAATTCCATGAGATATGAATGAAAATTTTGAATTATTCGTCCTTCCCATTTTCATATGCTTGTGTTATCTTGTTCATGTGTATTTCTTTATAGTTTTGCTTCATTGAGGAGATTGGTTGTATGAAACGAGTCAGCTCTTTGAGTTGAGGTGACTCTGGCACGAGCAGGGCATGTGGTGATTTGATCTCGTACTCCACTCGGTGGTGATAGAGCACCTTGATTTTACTCAAGTAATTGATACTAAGGTCTTTAGAGTCGAATCCGATTGAGAGGTTGGTGTGCCTTAGTTTTATCCGATACGACACTAAGGTCTTTTGTCAATGACGTGCCTTAGTTTTACTCATGCGATACCAAGGTATTTTCGAGCTGAAGTCGGTCGATGGGCTAGTTTGCCTTGGTTTTATCCTGATAGTGCACTAAGGGCTTTTGTCGATGGTGTGCCTTGGTTTTACTCGTGCGATACCAAGGTCTTTTTGAGTAGGTCGAGCAAGGCGTGCCTTGATTTTATCTCGATAGGGCACCAAGGTCGTAGGTAGAGTGCCTTAGGCTTATGTGGGTGCCAAGATCTTTATATCAGAGTCAACCAAGTTGATGATGTGCTTTGGTTTTACCCTGAAAAGGTACTAAGGTCTTTGAGTACGTGCATTGGGCTTAGGTGGATGCAAGGTCTTTCTGTCAGAGGTGACCGAGTTGATGATGTGCCTTGGTTTTATCCCTAGAGGGTACCAAGGTCTTTGGTTTTATCCCTAGAGGAGTTCAGATCTGCAGATCTGGCTTCATTGGATGCCGGCGGATCGTTGCGAGGTGCATCTATAGCAGCGGTAGCGGGGAGATCGCCTTCTTGGGTATTCAGATCTGAAGACCAACGGATCTTCCGAGAGGAGGAGGCCTTCCTGCACTTGCGAAGAGAGGCGGATCTTGAGGAGGAGGAGGAGACGTACTCCTCGAACTTTTGTTGGTCGAACTCGTATTCGACCTCTTCAGCCACGAGGATCTTAATCATCGGCTGCGGCATGACAGCCTCGTTGACGAGACTGTTGGATATCACCGTGGTTGCCAGCTTGTTTGGGTGGAAAATCGATTTCTTTATTGTATAACTTATTACAACTTCAGTCGTTACAACAAGTTTAAAAAAAGATCGGTCTTTTTATAAGACCTTTACACAATAAAATTAAAATTACAATCTCCTTCAAATAAACGCAATGGGTGTTTATCGCCCGCTGCTTGCGTGGGATCTTTGACTATGATGGGAACATTGATATTCGTGGACCACCAAATGATCAGATCAGATCCGGAGCTTCGTTGATTCGTGAAGGAATCATAAAACCGAAGCAATTATCTCGGCAACAGCGAGATAATTACTCTTCTCGAGATCACCGCAATGGGGCAATCTCAAGGGAAGGAACCGGGCTGTAGATCTGACGAATTCCTCTTCTTTATGCTAAAGAATTTGCTGATATCTCCTCCTCCTCTCTGAAATTCATGGCTCTTCAGTCCTTAGTTCGGCAGGGCTTCGCCAACGCTCGAGAATTCCAGATCTGAGAAAATAAAGGCTCTGGGGTTATATTTATAGGCTTAGGGACCCCTGTTTTCAGATAAGAATGATCGATTCGATATTATCTTTAGTTGTAACCACTTAACCATGTTCATGGATGATATCAGATCAATTGAAACAAATCAAGACGGTTAACGGTCGAAAAAACGACTTTAAACTGCCAAAATCTGATTTTTAGGTCTACGGGCACCCGTGGGTGTCTCGGCCAAGCCGAAACACCATAGAGTGTCTCGGCCAAGCTGAGACACCTCTGGGTGTCTCGGCCAAGGCCGAGACATCTCTGGGTGTCTCGTCAAGGCCTGGAATATAGTTCTGCGCGTCTTGTCCGTTTCAGCCGTATCTTTATCGTCCGAACTCGGAATCGTATGATTCAAGATGCGTCGGAAATCCGTCAAGAAGATCTATAAGCTCCCATGATTGAATCATCTGTGGAGTGGACCGGACATGGGGAGTGTTTCATCTTTCCTAAGTGACGCGGAGCTCCCGATCAGTTCATGTTTCTGTTATTCCGAAGTTCCATTGCTTCGCATGGTTCGTTGACTCACTTTATGCACTTGTCAATGTTGATTAAGCTTCTGTGACTTGGATAGTAATGTTCATCATCTTTTCTATACCTCGAGCTTCATGTGAGGGCCCGTAGGCAATTTTAGACGCCTACAATGATTTAGTTAACGAAGTTATAGCATGCATACAAACTTAGCATGTAAACCTAAACCAACCATGCTTTAAACTTTAATTAGAGATAACCCATATGTTAAATACCTAATTTAAAATTCTCTAATTAACATAATTATGTAATTTTGTCCAGCCATGTTAGTGGAAAAAGTTTTCAATTTAAACCCTCAAAAAGCTCATATTGCAAGAGATTTGTGCATGGGGAAAAATGTAGTCAAACATTCAACCTTTCATATCTCTTCTCTTTCAAGAGAAATCTATCATATCACTCTCTCTCTCTCTCTCTCTCTCTCTATATATATATAGCAACAACCCTTCTCTATTCCCTATTTCTCGTTCATTTTTTTTACTCTAAACCCCTTGCTTACCTTGAAGAAGAAGAAGGAGCTCAAGAATAGTCAAGAAACGGCCTATTGAAGCTTGAAAAGGGAGGAAAAAGTGTTCTAAGGTATAAACTCTAAAGAAATTCTTTTATTCCATCAATTAGAACTGAGTTCGATCAATATAGTTATATTACATCTGGGGTCTTGCATGTAACATTTTAGGGCTTGCATGTCAATGTTATCTTGAAACAGAAATTTCGTGCAGAAATTTCCAGCAGGATACACTATCAGTAAAAAGATCATAACTTTCTTTGTATATATCCAAATAAAGAAATTATTTCTGTTCTGAAACTAAACTTTCGTGGCTTTCATTTGGGACATTGTTTGTTAAATTCTAAAATCATTTACTAGTTTGAAAATATGGTTTAACTCAGTGTATGTGTCTGAAACTGTCTGCCTGATTTATGTCCTTTGTAAAGAGCATATATCTCAACATATACTACGCATGTATGAAATTATTTCTATTTTAGAAACTAGACTTTCGTGGCTTTCATTTGATACCCTGTTTGTTTAATTCTAAAATCATTTACTAGTTTGAAAATATGGTTTAACTCAGTGCATATGTCTGAAACTGTCTGCCTAAGTTATATTCTTTGTAAATAGCATATATCTCAACATATACCATGCATGCATGAAATTATTTCTGTTCTAGAAACTAGACTTTCGTGGCTTTCATTTGAGACTATGTTTGTTAAATTCTAAAATCATTTACTAGTTTGAAAATATAGTTTAACTCAGTGCATGTGTGTGAAACTGTCTGCCTAAGTTATGTCCTTTATAAAGAGCATATATCTCAACATATACCATGCATGCATGAAATTACTTCTGTTCTAAAAACTAGACTTTCATGGTTTTTATTTGATACCCTATTTGTTTAATTCTAAAATCATTTACTAATTTGAAAATATGGTTTAACTCAGTGCATGTGTCTGAAATTGTCTGCCTGAGTTATGTCCTTTGTAAAGAGCATATATCTCAACATATACCATGCATGCATGGAATTCTTTCTGTTCTAGAACTAGACTCAATTATCCTTCTGTTGATATGAGTTTGAATTATTGTGCACATCGAAAATTTCACTAGCACCTTCGGTACGCAAGATGCACAACAAAGATTAGATTACAACGAAATTCCTGTTTCACAAAAGAAACAAGAACTAAAAGCAAAATAACTCAACAAAGTGAGATATCAGCTCTTTCTCTCATCAGTTCTAGGACTAACTTATCGAGGGAACCTACAAGCTATTATAAATAACAGCAAGACAAACTATTTTAACCAAGTTCGGCAAATCACTTACGTCTACGGGGCAAGGAGGGAGGGGGGAGATCTACTATTAGAGGGAGAGAATACAACTAGGGTTTATAATCTCACAATCTAAACCCTCAAATAATCTTTCAAGTCTCTCGTAATTTCTCTCTCAAAGAGATGCACAAACCCTCTCAAATTCGGCTCCAAAGAGTGCTCTCAATCTCCTCAACACAACAGAAATTTTCTCTTCTAAAAAAACCTCTGCCAAAAACAAATGCAACCGAAAAGCTTTGTCGAAAACAACTGCAGCCGAAAAGCTCCGTCAAAAATAACTACAACTGAAAAGAATCTCCTTGCAAACAACCCTAAAAAGACCTCACGCTATTATTTATAGCATGAGAGAATCATCAGGTGGGCCTGGCCTTTTAATCACGCGCACGTCCGCTTTTCTTTCCAGCACTTGCACGCTTGTGGCCCCCACAAGAAACGCGTTCACAATTCTCCACATTGGTAAAGTTTCTTCCAAAACTGAGTTGACACCAAAGCATTCAAATATCCCACTTGTTGTGTCTAATACGTCGTGAAGTTTATTCACGACAACGGACTCAATCCACAACAAGTCGGGAGTCCGAACGAGAGTCCAAACAATCTCACCCCCATCAAAATCAACTAATCCAAACCGGCTACATCGTAAAGACTGCCTACGTATCATCTTGCCTAAGGAATCAAGCCTCACGTAGTTCACCCAATGGCCTCAACACCGAAGAATGTTCAAAAGCTCTAAACAATGACCAAACTTCATATCTGAGATAACTTTGGTCAACATATCTGCAAGGTTGTCCTTCGTGTGGACCTTCTCCAATATGACGTTTCCATTATCTAAAACGTCACGAATAAAGTGGAATCTAATATCAATGTGCTTCGTGTGCACATGATAAACCTAGTTCTTTGCCAAATAGATAGCTAACATGCTATCATAATATACTCGAATGGTCTCCTGTGCAATCCCTAAGTTCTCCAATAATCCACACAACCACAAAGCCTCATTAACAGCTTCAGTCACCGTTATTTACTCCACCTCTGTAGTAGAGAGAGCCACTGTGGACTGAAGTGTATATCTCCAACATACCGGTGCTTCTGCCAATGTAAACACATATCCTGAAGTAGATCGTCGCTTGTCAAGGTCCCCCGCATAATCTGAATCCACGTAACCAATACAATCTTGTCCTATCTTCACATTTTTCTGAAAAATCAATCCAACATCCACGGTACCTTTGATATACCATAAAATCCACTTCACGGCCTCCTAATGATCCTTACCAGGATCGTGCATGTACCTCGATAGCATGCTCACAGCCTGTGATAAATCTGGCCTCATACACACCATAGCATACATCAAGCTACGTACTGCACTGGCATATGGGACCTTCGACATATAATTTTTGTCCTCAACTAAAACTTGCGACATACTAGCTGAAAGCTTGAAGTGGGGAGCTAATGGAGTGCTAACTGTTTTTTGCATTGCCATCAAAGCTAAATTTCTTTAACATCTTCTGCAAATAGCTCTTTTGTGTAAGCTTCAATCTCCCCTTCACCCTGTCACTCTCGATCTCCATACCCAATATCTTCTTCGCCTCTCCAAGGTCCTTCATCTCAAACTCGGATGACAACTTATTTTTTAACTTTCAAATAGCCGAAGAATTGCTGGAGGAAATGAGCATATCATCAACATATAATAATAAATAGATATAGTCACCATCATGTAGCTTGTGCATGTAAACACATGAGTCATATGGGCTTCTCGTGTACCCCTGGCCAATCATGAAGCTGTCGAATCTCTTGTACCACTGACGCGGCGATTGCTTCAATCCGTAAGAGACTTCTTCAGCTTACAAACCAAATCTTCTTTTCCTGCAACTTTGAATCTCTTAGGTTGTGTCATGTAGATCTCCTCTTCTAAATCTTTATGTAGAAAGACTGTCTTAACATCCATCTGGACCAAATCCAAATCTAACTGTGCCACCAAAGCCAATAAGATCCGAATTGACGAATGCTTCACAACAGGTGAAAATACCTTGTTATAATCGATGCCCTCAATCTGTGCATATCCCTTGACAACCAATCTGGCTTTGAACTGAATGTCCCCAATAGAAGATCCTTCCTTCTTTGCATATACCCACTTGCAATCAATAGCTTTTTTGCCCTTAGGTAGTTTTGTAAGTTCCCAAGTGTAGTTCTTCTAAAGAGTTCGCATCTCCTCCTCCATACCTTCCCTCCACCTGATCGAATCGGGGCTAGACTCTGCCTCCCTGAATGTGGATGGAACCATATTATCAATGACCTCCACTGATAATGCATATGCGACCATGACATTATTATACCTAGCTGGCCGATGAATTACCCTTCTATGTCTATTCGCTATAATAGACTCCTGAACATGACCCTGCTCCTTAGTCTCACAATCCACTATATCCTCTATCTGCCCGATTGTCATCACATCTCCTCCCAATGTCACCTCTGTAGGAGTCTTGATGGATACAATACTCTTTGGAGTGAGTGGAGTCACATCATCCTCCACCTGTTATGATATCTCCCAAATCTGGTCTTCCTCCACTTGCTGAGGAACTTAAGGCTTCACCATGTACGCCTCATCAAATATGACATCCCTGCTAATAACTATCTTCTTGTCCTGTGGATCTCATAACTTGAAGCTTTTAACTCCATCTCTAAATCTCACAAAGACTGTTTTCCTCATCCTCAGATTCAATTTACCATCACTGAAATGGTAATAAGAAGGATACCCAAATATCCGAAGCGACTCATAATCACTAGCTACCGAACCAGACTAACGCTCCAACGGAGTCTTCCCCTGTATTGCAGTGCACGATAACTTATTCACGAGATGTCTCGCATAAACTAACGCCTCGGCCCAAAAGGATCTAGGCAATCCACTCTGCGTTATCATACATCGCACCTTCTCCAGCAAGGTACGGTTCAATCTCTCAGCCACCCTATTCTGTTGTGGTATCTCTTGAACTATGAAATGTCATCTAATACCGTGATCCCGGCAAAACTGCAGAAACATATCACTTTTATACTCTCCACCGTTATCTGAACGTAGAGTCTTCACCTTTCTACCTGTCTGCAGCTCCACTTTCTTCTTTCACTCCACAAAAATATCCAGGATCTCATATTTATGCTTCATAGGGTATACCTAATTTCTCCTGGAATAATCGTCAATGAAAGTGATAAAATAGTTGGCCCCACCAAGTGATGTATGCTTGGAAGGGCCCCAAACGTCTCTGTGAATGTAGCCCCATATACCTTGGGTATTATGAATAGCGGTGTCAAACTTCACTCTCGTCTTCTTTCCAAGTACACAATGCTCACACGGTTCCATCTTGCAGGTCTTAGCACCTTTCAATAGCCCCTGTTTCGCCATTGACTGCAGGGACTTATCTCCTGTGTGTCCTAGTCTCATGTGTCATAATGTGGTTGTAGGTGTTAAAAAATGCTAAGAGATATCCAAACATAGAGAAAATCATTCAAAAGAAATCGACAGATATGAACTGTCTCACTTTGAGGGTGTGATTTATAATTTTTAAAATTTTGAAAGAGTTTTTAAAAAAAATTACTTTTAAGTTTAGTAGTTGTAAATTCTATGTTTCATGTGTTGGTGGTAATTTTTTAAATGTTAATATATTTCTTGTAACTCTAAAATTTTAAGGGTGTCTTTTGTAATTATTAAAACTATAGATTAATTTTGAAAAATATTAAATTTCAGCGGTCTACCAATCGACGAATTTGATGTGTGCTAGTTAAAAATTTTGAAAATTTAGAGTTTTTTTTACGATTTTTAAATTTTGAAGGAGTTTTTTAAAAATTTTAAGGTTAATTTTGGCAAATTTTAATTTTTTAGGTGTCTAAGGGTAATATCTTGAATTCATCTTATTTTATTTACAAATTTTAGAATTTTAGGGTGGCTTTTTATAATTTAAACTTTTGAAGGTGTTTCTATAATTTTTGAGATATGTCAGAATCAGTAAACCCCCTTCACGATCTGTGATTCGGTGGTCCACGAACCAAAGCGTTCCCGGCACAGGCAAAGTCCCACAAAAACAGGATTCGATAAACGACTTCTGTGTTAGTTTCTCAAGAGTTGTAATTTTTTAATTTTTCATTGTAATTCCTTGTAAACGACCGAAGTTCAATAGAATTATCAATGGAAGCAACTTTTGATGCAAATAAGCTGGCGACCACAGTGGGAGCCAGCGGCCTTGCTGCCGAGGCCGCGGTGTCACAACCGATCAAGATCGTTGTCAATGAAGAGATCGAATACGAGTTCGATCGGGCGAAGTTTGAGGAGTATTTGTCGTCCTCATCCGCGAAATCTTCCTCGTCTCGCAAATATAGGAAGATTTCGTCTTCTAAGAAAACTTTCAAGTCTGCAGTTCCAACGGAAGCCGCAGACAAAGATTCTTGCCCGATCGTCGCTAAGGAATCTGCCTGCAACATCCCTGCTCAAAACGACTCTACACCCATTACGGAGTCGTTGATCAATAGCTCACCGGTGCTGACGAAGAGAGCTCGTCAGAGATAGCGCCAGCGTCGTGCTCGTCAATTGGCTAAGGCCATGTAACAAACCGACGGGGTCCATTACTATGCGGACCTAGAGTCGAGGAAACAGAAAATGACTCAGTTGCCTCAACGGCAAAATAATCACATTTCTGCACAACTTACGACGGAGGAGTGGACCCTCGTCAAAAGGGCTCGCTCAACCCTTAAGGAACGGATACAAAGGCGTCAGGCGAAGGCCGCCCGTGCTCGCGCTCTTCGTCAACAAACACAAGGAATCAAGAAGAAGTTGGTGTCTGAAAAGCCACCAAATAACCGTAAAGTTTAGGTTCCGAAGGTGCCGCAAATATCCGTTCCGGACCCGTTTAATGTATCACCAGTGAAACCATGGGTTAGTCCAGATTTATCAAAGTTTAAGATCACAATGGCGGATCGCCTCGGTCCTTCGGCTGACGATCGAGGCAAAGCCCCAGTCAAAGAAAACAAGATCACAATGGCGGATCGCCTCGGTCCTTCGGCTGACGATCGAGGCAAAGCCCCAGTCAAAGAAAACACAAGTCCAGTAAATAAACCCGTAGTGGTTTCATACACAGGGGGTCGTAAACACCCCCCTGTCAGAATTGCACAAGTCCAGAACGAGAGAATACCAGTTCATTCTCGTTTAGGACCTATGAAAATCCCACTCCTGCAAAGGGGTGGATTTAAAAATTCAACTTTGGATCGCCCAGAGGCGACGACCAGTCGTCTTGTGTATGTTAACAAAGTTCAGAAGCAAAAGATAGGTTGCTCGAATCACAATAATGATGAGCTGTACTATCAAAAAAATAACTCAAGAAAGAGGATTATCCGAGAAAATGAGTCTCATTGCGCATGCGAGAGACTCTTTAAGGCAGTGCTGACGGAATGCGGTTGCTCAAAAAATAATTTAACAAGAGTCTCCGTATTTCAAAGATTGTCCAATGAAGCGTCAAGACCCAAAATGAGACGTTTCAACAAGAAAAAACCTGTAACCCGACAAGATGAGTTCCCTGAGGTCACCATCAATATGACCAACAAAGGAAAGCAACAGTCAGTTAATCCTGATCCTGATTTCTCTCCAGGAGGGAGAGTTGAGCGGGGTCTTTCTCAGAGGATGCCACGGTTACAAAGAAGAGACAACCTACGTCGAGATTACAAGAGAATGCACGAGGGGTTATCCTCAGACGAAGAACTGTCAGACACCTGTTCGGCTGTAGCTTCAGACAGTACAGCATCCAGCGTAGGGCGAGTCAGAGAATCATTCGCAATCATGCCGGATCAACTGGCTCACATACTGCAGGAAGCGTTGGCTAAACAATGCGAAGAAATTAGAGCGGAGTTCAAGACCGAGATGGAGTTGACTATGCAACAGATGCGAGATTTGCAGGGAGTTCAAGACCGAGATGGAGTTGACTATGCAACAGATGCGAGATTTGCAGGTTCAGCAACACCAACCGAAATCGAGCCAGAAAGCGGAGTCCATCCGACGTAACGAAGAAGATGAGACTATCTTCGACGATCCTCCTCCAGATAAAGACAATTCCGGAAGCGACCCGGCCAAGTCATCTACTCAGCCTCCACAGATCTACTTGAAAAAGAGTGAAGAAGAGGACAAGAAGATGTACGATCTTGAAAGCAAAGTTAATGCTTTGATAACTGCCCAAGAAGTGAAGAAAACGGGCATTCCATACCCGTATCCGAGGGAGTGGGACCTAATCCCTTACCCCCCAAAATTTAATTTGATTAACTTTACTCCTTTTGATGGCAGGGGCTCACCCACTCAGCACTTGATCTATTTCAAGTCGCATCTCGGCGCAATATCCGGGAACGAAGCCCTGATGGTCCGGTCATTCGTAGGAACCCTTCGCGGACCTGCCTTCGATTGGTACCGACACCTTAAACCTGGGAGTATCACTAGCTGGGAAGATATGGAAGGACAGTTCCTCACCAATTTCTTCGACGACGACACGGAGGTCTCTATTGGCACGTTGTTGGACGAGAAGCAGATAAATGGAGAGTCGGTTAATGTCTTTGTCAAACGATTCCGGAACAAAGTAGTGAACTGCCGCGATCCACTCACAGAAGAGTTCATCCTACAGACATGTCACAACAACTTGTCATTGGATGTATTAGAGGTAATGGGGGTTGTACCCTCTAAAACTTGGAAGGAGTTGAAGGTGAGAGGTGAACAGGCTGAACGTTTTCTCAAGAGAAGGAATTTCGAGAGAGGTCAGCCACCGACTAATAATCAGAAACAAAATTTTAACCCTCGAGGTAGAGGAAGAGGGTCCGTAGCCGCTGTGGACGCACATCAAACGTCACAACAGCCGCCGCAACAACAACCGCAGCAATCGTCCTTCCAGTTGGCACCAAATCAGAATCAACAGCCTCCGAAGTAGTTTAAGCCTTCTGAGCCTAGATTCCCGAAGGAGTATTCATTTAAAGATGATGAAGTTCCAGTTATCTTCAAGTACCTACTGGATAACAATAAGATCAAGCTTCCACCGGTCACAAACCAAGAAGAAGCAACGAAGACCAATGACCCGAAGTATTGTGCATATCACAGAAGGGTCCACCATCCCACTAAGGCGTGTTATGTCTTGAAAGACAAAATACAAACCTTAATTGATGTTGGCATCGTGACACCGAAGCCGAAAGAAAAGAAAGTAGGTGCAAATGCGGTGTCTATCAGCTTCGGATCAGTTCCTTTATCCTGGTTTCAAGCCGAACCAGTATCCAAAGTAAAAATGCAAACCATCAACGATGACCCTCATGGACAGCGCCAGAAGGGGCTTGTATCTCACACAACTCCCAACGGCGAAATCCTTTGGGTTCATCCGGATTTGCTTGAAGATGAGCAATGGACGACATCCACGTCGAAGAAGAAAGTGAAAGGCAAAGGAAAAGAGAAAACTTGTTACGGAGTCTCGGCAATTCCTGAGAAGGATGATGAAGAAATCTCAGCTTTACCACTTTCTGAAGGGGAACAGGAATCTTTTGCTACAAGGGGTGGGAATGAATACCATTATAAATATCCTGAAACCTCTAACCCAAATGCTACAACTTTGAAGGAGCTGGGGATAGCTGCAACTCCTCCAATAGCTGTTGAAAAGCCGTAACAACCGGCTAAGCAAAAAGAGAAGGAACCCCAACATAAAGAGGTTCAAGTTCCGAAGCAGTCTCGTTTCAGCCGACCGATTGGACGAGATAGACCGGAAAGCTCGAACGCACCATACCGTTTCAATGTCATGGCTCAGTTGGCTAATTTCCCAGCAAGGATCACGCTATACGAGTTATTGCGCCTCTCGAAAGAAACCAGAGAAGCTTTACAAGAAGCTTTGGCTGATTCTGAAGTGTTCCCCACTCAGATCAAGCCAACTCCTGGAGGACCAGAGTCATCAGTACAGCATTACAATCTGGCAGCCACCAAATTTCCTTGCATTGCTTTCACAAAAGAAGACATGCAAGTCTGGAATTCAAAGCATGATAGACCGTTATATTTTACTGGATATATCGGTTCGAGCGTTGTCAACCGGATCCAAGTCGATCCGGGTTCCGCTGTTAGCATCATGCCACTTCGGTTGATGTACCACCTCGGAATCCCCGTCAGCAAGTTAGCCTCCACAGGAACGGTTATCTACGGGTTTAACACAAGCGGGTCAAGGCCGTTGGGGAAAATCCGAGTGAAGTGTCAACTTGGAGACCTGAAGTCTGAAGTCACCTGCTATGTGATTGATGCAGAGACTTCCTATAACTTACTGTTGGGTCGCCCATGGATTCACAGTAATCTTATAGTTCCCTCTCGACACTAATGAGGAGGTCAAGACGGTGGTCGCGGATAAGCAACCATTCAAGGGGTTAGAAAATTACTTTACTGACTCCCTTCTTTATGGTGTTGAGTCCGATACTGAACCATCGGCCCATGGCACGGACAGCGAAAAAGAAGCTGATACCGAAGCCGGGCTCGATTATAGTGAAGGTCTTGTACTAAATGACATTGAACCTCTTGTAATCGATCTTGACGGTGATGAATCGTCGGACGAAAGTTGTAACTGGCAACTTGCCGATGAAATAATAAAGGATGATTTAGAGTATTCGTCTTGTCTTGATAATGTAATGCAGGAATTGTATGACAATCCTAGTCTACACATGCCGCTTCGCTCGTCTTGCACGATGATAAAATATCTTCAAAATCCAGTCGGAACAACTGTGATTCTACCTGCAAAGACAGGGGGTGAAAAAGAAATAATCTTTGGAAAAGGGGATCCATCCCCAACTCCTGATCTTTTCTTGGACACCAATTCGGATGAAGAAAAACCCGGGCGACATTTCTCTCGGTATAGTTCACAAGCAAATGGCTACATGACAAAGCAAGGCTATGACCTCTCGCTTGGTGAAGGTCTCTATTTTGGTCAAGGTGTCAGGGTTCCACCCCGGGCCGCCTACGTACCAAAAGGAAGACCATATAATTATTACAGTCATAAAAGGGGTCTAGGTTATGCTTCATCATCTGATGACGAATATGGTCAACAGATTATTAGCCAATTAATAAATAGGAGTGGGCATTCATCTGATGCTTCAACTTGGGATTCTGATGTGAGCATTGGAGAAAGATTTAAGACCCTAATGTCGAACATGGCGACAGTCGATCCTTCCACAACAGAAGAAGACGATCAGTTGCCCATTTGGGAAGATCCTTGGACACATTACATGAATATCCAATACGGTGATCGATTTGAGCAAAGAGAACCTCCAACAGAGGATAAAGTAGTCCAAGTTAACATGGGTGACGAAAATAATCCGAAACCTATATTTATTAGCGGTGATCTTCCATCAGATGAGAAAGAGGAGCTAATCGCCCTCGTTAAAGAGTATATCGATGTTTTCGCTTGGAACTATGAAGATATGCCGGGGCTCGATCCAAATGTAGCAATGCACAGCCTTAATATAAAATCGGATGCTAAACCTGTCAAACAACAACAAAGACAGTTTCGTCCACAGATTATGGAGGTAATAGAAGCTGAAGTCAAGAAACTAATTGACTTGGGTTTTGTCAGAGAAGAACAACATCCTGAATGGTTGGCCAATATTGTTCCAGTCCTTAAAAAGAATGGAAAAATCAGAATCTGTATCGACTTCAGAGATCTGAATACGGCCTGCCCCAAAGATGACTTTCCTCTACCGATTACGGACGTCATCATTGACAACACATGCGGGTTTGAAAGAATGTCATTCATGGATGGATTTTTTGGGTATAATCAAATCAAGATGCACCCGGATGATGAAAAACATACAGTGTTCAGAACACCCCTAGGTGTCTTTTGTTATACTGTTATGCCATTCGGTTTGAAGAACGCTGGTGCTACATATCAACGTGCGATGACAAAGATATTTCAAGAACACCTTCGGAAGACCGTCGAATGCTATGTTGATGACCTGGTTGTCAAAAGCCGTGATAAAAACGATCACATTAACGATCTGAAGACGATGTTCGAACTTATGAGGACTCATCAGTTAAGGATGAACCCAACTAAGTCTTTCCTTGGAATGTCCAGCGGTAAATTTCTTGGATTCGTCGTCACCACAAAAGGTATTCATATCGATCCTGATAAAGTGAAGGCGATACATGAATTACAACCACCGAGGAATCTTAAAGAACTCAGGGGGTTGCAAGGTCGATTGGCATATATCCGTCGGTTTATATCAAATCTGTCTGGAAAATGTCAACCATTCTCTAAACTCGCAAAGAAAGGCGTGTCGTTCGTTTGGGATGAAGCATGCCAAAAGGCATTCGAAGATATTAAGAAATATCAGGCGAATCCACCTATTCTCGTTGCACCGAAATCAGGCAGACCGTTTTTTATTTATGTCAAAGCGACGAGCCATTCGTTAAGTGCATTACTTGCACAAGACGACGATAACGGTCACGAGCAAGCTGTGTATTATCTGAGTCGTACATTGGTAGGAGCTGAGTCTCGTTATCCGATGATTGAGAAGGAATGCCTCGCCTTGGTATTCACGATTCAGAAAATGCGACACTATTTAGTTGGACAGACAATCTATGTCATCTCCAGCATAAATCCCATCCGAGTATTCATGATCCAACCGGCCTCTATGAATTGGCGTCTAGCCAGGTGGGCTCTACTTCTTTCGCAATATGATTTGTACTTCAAACAACAAAATCAGTTAAAGGAAGAGCTATTTGCGATCTTTTAGCGGAAAATCCTACAAAAGATGTAGTTGAGTTGTATGACGACCTGCCGGACGAAACTCACGAAGTTAATACCACCTCACATCAACAAGTGTGGCAATTATACTTCGATGGGGCTTCCCGATCAACCAACGTGGCAAGTACACCCGGATGTTCTAAAATCTCCTCAGGAGTGGGGGTCGTTTTAGTTTCCCCAGAAAAGCATGTCTTGCCTAGAGCATATTCGCTGACCGAGTCATGCTCTAATAACGTGGCCGAATACAACGTATTGATAATCGGACTTAACTTTGCCAAAAAGCTGGGGGTCGAATACATTGAAGCTTTTGGAGATTCTCAACTGGTAGTTAATCAGATTCGAGGAGAGTATGAAGTCAGAAATCTAGACCTGATTCCATACCACCAGGTAGCCATTGAGGTGGCAAGCTCGTTTGAAGAATTTTTCATCGAGTACGTTCCGCGTCTCCAAAATACATACGCAGACGCATTGGCGGCATTGTCGGTATCTCTGGCTCATCCTTCTGAGACAGAACAATTAATCACAGTGAGAACTCACCAACTTATCTCGCGCCTATCTTACGATTTCGGTCTTGCAGAAGAAGCTATTCGCAGCAGGGAGCTTGAACCTGAAGTTCTAGATTGGCGTTCACCTATATGTGATTATGTCTTCACCGGTATCTTACCGGAAGGACGTAAAGAAAGGGATTGATTCGGCGCGAGAGCACGCAGAGTTTACACTACAACGCTGAATCACAAATGTTGTACCGACGGTCGTCGAACGTCTTTACTCCCGGGACATGCTTCAATAAGGGAAAGCAGAACAAGCCATCAAGGGCGAATGATGGCGGGACGTGCGGTGCACTTTTACCCGGTCCGAAACTCTGTGAACCCGCTTAGTGAAGAATTGGGATTATCTCATTGTGTCCGACTATGGTAAGGATTGCGGTTGACTACGCCCGAACGATGTCAAGCGTGTCAATTTACATGCAAATTATATGCACATACCTCCTGAACATCTACATCCTTCGGCGACATCGTGGCCGTTCGAGACATGGGGAATGGATATCGTGGGTCCTATTTTTCCGCCTTCGGTCAAAGGAGACCGTTTTATTCTAGCAATCACCGATTACTTCTCGAAATAGGCAGAAGCAGTTCCACTTCGAGAGGTGAAGACGAGTGATGTGATCAAATTTATCAAACACCATATCATATATCGATACGGTGTTCTGAGGCGAATAGTGCACGATAATGGACCTCAATTCGTCAGCAACGCATTTATCAAGTTATGCAGTAAATTCGGGATTAAGGACTTTTCATCGACTGCTTATAATCCTACAAATAATGGATTGGCCGAAGCTTTTAACAAGACTATCATCAAAATTCTGGTAAAATTGGTGAAAACCAATAAACGAGATTGGGACGACAAACTCGGCGAAGCTCTCTGGGCTTATCGTACGACCGTCCGCACGCCTACCGGAACCACCCCGTATGCCTTAACATATGGGTGTGAAGCCGTCCTTCCATTGGAAATACAGATTCCTTCCCTCTGTATCGCTCTCGCAACGGGAATGACGACGGAAGAACATCATCAGAAACGTCTCGAGGAATTAGAGATGTTAGATGAGAAACGCTTGGAAGCTCAACAACAGATCGAGTTTTATCAAGCTAGAATCTCCCGGGCTTTTGACAAAAAGGTCCGACAACGAAGTTTTAAAGAAGGAGATTTGGTCCTCGCCGTCCGAAGACCTATGATTCTCACTTCTAAGAAGAAAGGTAAATTTGAACCTAAATGGGAAGGACCATTCGTGATAGAGACAGTCTATTCAAACGGTGCTTATCGCCTGATTACTCAGGATGGCAACAAATTGATGATGCCAATAAATGGGAAGTTCCTGAAAAAGTATTATCCATAATACGTTCAGGATAACCTATGTAAAACGGGAAGTTCCTAGAGAATCATGTATAGGATATTTCAGGATAACCCGATATCAGTTAATTATTCTAAATGAAGACTGATCATGTGAATAATCTATTCTTAATTGTTATAAAAATGATTAAGATCTCCTTACTACCTTTGTTGAGATGAGATTCAATGATAGTTAATCTTTCCTCACAAAACCCTGTCACGTGACCATGGAAGAGGAGATTTGATGATTTGTAATCTCACACCATGAAACCCTCACTGATCGGATCAACCAATAGTCATCAATCCGTATCAGTCAACAAATTATTTTATGTCAAATTCTTATGTTTGAAATCAAAATTTCCCACCGAGTAGTTTGTGCAAATCAACAAACTCATTGTTATTTGCACCCTACTCCTATTCCTCACTTGGTTAAACCTTTAAACAGTTAGGACCAAAGCTAAAATCCCCTCTCGATTCGTTCAAATGAACGAGAGGTCCACAGATCAAACGATCAAACCTTCCTACAGTTAAGATCGTTTCAAAACTCCCACTTGGTCAAACCTTACTACAGTTAGGACCACAGCCAAAATCTCCTTTCGATTCATTTTGCGAACGAAAGGTCCACTTTTGAATTGAGTAATCAAACCTTATGACAGTTAGGATTATTCAAACCAATCCAGATTCTCTAAGTGGAAATCCTACTTTGAGTTTCCCTTTGCACAGGAGATAGAATATAAAATTCTTCCTCTCCGATTCTGGGTTTATCTCTACCAACAAACAAGAGACCAGGAGATAGAATATAAAATTCTTCCTCTCCGATTTTGGGTTTATCTCTACCAACAAACAAGAGATTGAAAGATGGAATACCCAATTCCTTCTTTATAATATCGGGTTTGTTGTCCTATATAGGAAACGCAACCTACTCGTACTTTAAAATCCATGTCGTTCATACATGGGGGATGTTATCTCTATCCCTTATCAGAGATAAGCCTACATCTAACACATGTAGCCTACATATTCAACATTATAGTTTAAAGTCTAAAAGAGTTTAATTCTTTTAGCACAACGTTATATGTGAAACAGACCTAGATAATTCACATACTAGCCCGACTCAAACGGTAATCGGTAAAGGCATATCAAATCCGTTGACGGCTGAGGATTTGCCGAAAATCCTATAAGTATTATGGTTATTTATTCTAAAACAAGAAAATGAGTAATCATAATAAAACCTCAATGAGCAAAAGGATTCAATATATTGACCAAAAGTGTTCAAACAAAACTACAAAAAAATATATGTTCTCCAATTACAAAAGTTTATATTGACTAATCTGATTTTCAAGTTTTGAAAGCTCTAATGCATAAGCCTGTTCAAGCTCAGCCGCCAATTTAATTTTGAAGGCTTCTTCGTCAACACTGTGAAGCGCGGCGACCTCTTGTTCCTTTTCAGCAAGTATTTTATCTTGAAGGTTCAGCTGCTGTAACAGGTTTTCTTCAACCTGAATTTCCTGCGTCAACTCGGACTCCAAGACCTCATGAGCATCCTTGGCCATTGCAAGTTCCTCCTCTAAGCGAGCTATTTCCGCTCGACTCGATTCTAAATCCCGGCGTAGATTAACCTTGGCTTGTGTTCTTTTACCAACACTCACCCTAAGTTGATCACTTCGGACTCTTAGCTTTTGAAGTTCGAGGTTAGCTGAATTTTTGGAATCGTGCCACGCTTGCAACTCAGATTCCATACGGGAAGCAATATAGGAAGGTATGCCTTTGGTACGAAGAGCTTGTAGAAGTTCAACATGTCGCTTCAAATCAACCAAATAAGCGTTGATTGAATCGGCTAACTCATTATACCCTTCCTCTCTGAACCCTGATATAAAACGCTCAAGAGACCTTTGAAGAGAATACGATCCACCATAGAGTTCAAAAAGGGGATGAAGCCTTGGAGATTAGAACAGATGACAGCCTTATCCGGATCGTCGTCGACCAACAGAGCTTGGATCTGATTTGATAATGATGAGGGAACTGCAATGAGGGCAAATAGGTCAGTACAGAACATATGTATGCATACAAGACAACAAGCGGAAGCATACCAAGTTCGACGGAAGAGCCCTCAGTATGAATTGGTTCACCCAAGGGTGGTAATCCGGCTTCCTGAACAACCAAAGTTGGTTCAAGAATAGTGGCCGTTGATGTACCCGCTACGTCAGAAGGCTTTTTAATCTCAACTTCAGAGAACTTCGGGTCTAAGCTAAGAGGCTCCTTAGGTGGGGAACTACACACCTTTTCAACCATATGGCCAGAAAGCCAGCCAGCAGAGTAGTGGGGCGAATCGGAACACTAGCTTGCCACAGATAAGGACGGAATTTAGTTCCGTGCGGAAACCTGTCTTCTGAATGAGAAGTGTAAGATGGTGCGTTTGTTTTCTCCAACAACCGATTGATGTCACCCGGGCTCAAAGGAGATAGTCCACATACCTCTCCCGATCGATCCTCCAGGTTTTTGAACAGATAATTGGCGAATTGCTTTAAGCTAACCTGGAGAGATTTCTTCCTAGCTTTGGTTTCCATTTCAGCCATAGCTATATGATAATGACAAGTCAGCTCCCATAAAGTCTCGTGGGTCACAGATGACCGATCCTTCATCTTATTAAGCTGACTGGTGGTTGGGAAGAACTCTTGATATGGAACATCGCCTATGGGCAAGCCAGACACCTTCATCATTTCGTGCAATGGTAACCCGAGCTCCCCGTTCTTGGTGAAGAACGTATTAGTGTCAGGATTGTAGATCTCGAACAAACGGAGGAAATGACCTACACTAATTTATAGACCATGCATGCTGGCACGGATTGGGACTTCTAACCCTATTTCTGCTAACTCTCGCCCCCAACGGTTCAACACATATCGAGTCATTCTGGTCCACCACCATTTATCCCCAGAATAATGGACCCATCCATAACATCTGAAACTCTCATGGGGTAATTTCTTCTTCATTGTAGCCAAACGATTCTTCACAGTATTGGCTTGCGCTGTCTTTTCATTCTGAGGTATATTATCTTGGCCTAAGACACCCGGATGAAGCCCTCGTATAGAAGCTCTTTCGCTGGAACCTGGAGTAGCCTCTTTCCCGATGAAACCCCAATGAATACGTTCGTGGTTTTTGGTTAACCTCCAGAACATTTCACGTCCAACCGATAAGTTCCTGAACTTTAACAGTGAATGCTCTCGAGGGATAAAAGGCAAGTACAGGAATGACGAACCATCCTCGTGTAACCATTGCGCAGGCTTGCAGAAAGCAATCGTCGGATCCTTTATGGAGTCACCAAACAAGAAGTCTGGTTTCCTTATACATTGGTTTGAGTCCTGCTCTGAAATTAAGGTTGCGTCCGTGATTAACCGTCGCAGAATACGGCAACTACCTCGTTGAATCAACTCTCGGGCCCCTTCGCTGTAATCTGACTTGAACTGAGGAGCAGACTCGATTAACGGTAGCCCCTCATAATAAGAATGAGTGACACTACTCTGGCCTGTAACTGCATCAACGGTGAAGATTGTGGAAGGAAAATGGACTGATACAGGAGATACACATAAGCTGTGTAAGTATAGTCCTAAAATTTTAGAGAAAACGGTATATCTTACTCCATAAGATATAGTCGCTATCTCATAACAGGTGTGACGATTTTCCATCTACCATATGTATAAAGGAGATATGCGTTACTATGCACGGGCATTATAACGGCATACCAGAACCTTTCAATACATGTGGGATGATATGAAATCGCCCCTGTGTATTATGAAGTGTGTTTTGTCCAAGCAAAACAAACACTTTTAAGCGTCGGTCCCCTCAAAGGAGGATACCGGCTCTTCTCAAGGGTATCTCAAAGGATACAAACGAGGATCTGCATGCAAATACAGGTACACATATATGAAATTGACGAAATACAATATTTGAATTCACGAAAGGGTGAAAGAAACGTACCCCCGTGCGAAGCGGCAACAGGGGCAGCCTCTTCAGGGGACTGAGCAGTCGAACGGCCGCGGGAACCTCTGGATCGACGTGGCGACATGATGATCTACAAGGAAACCCAATGAAAAAGGTCAGAATTTTGAGCAAGAAATCGACCAAAATGTCACAAAGTATGGCCGAAACAATGCATGCAAGGTCACAGGTGAAGAAAATCAAAGTTTGGAAGAAAAGAGGAAACCAAACCTATCAAATCCAAGTTGAACCTCCCTAAACGAAGCCTCCACACAAATCAGAAACAAAGAAGGCAAGGGGAAGTCGAAAACTACAGGAAATCTCCCAGAAATCGCCGAAGAAATCGTCAGAAATCGCAAAAGAAGTCGACGTGAAAAACCCTAAAAATCCTAAGTCCGACTTATATAGTCGCTGTCTCACTGAGTGAGACAGAAAACTCTATCTCGCTGAGCGAGACAGAAAACTCTATCTCGCACTATGAGACAACATACACTGCCTCGCATCAGGAGACAGTGGATATTCTCTTAGTCAAAAGCCAAATGCGATACAGAGGGATACTCCAATGGGTACACGAGTCTAAACTGTATTCCTACCCTCAACAGGAAGTTTCTAGAGAATATTAATCTGAATATTCTTAAGGATAACCTGACGAACTTTCGAGAGACAAACGAGCATCAATCTGGAAATACCAACTTCAATTCAAGATCTCAACAACGGTCGAGCGATAAACGCAGTGCCGGAGAAGTATTAGCTATTCTACAAAGAACTGAATAGACTAATGAATGAAGAGATCAAGAGTCGAAGCCATTTTACAGATTCTTCTACACGATCTACTCAACCAAGTATTGAAGGGATCGTAAGTAAAATCTATCTTATCCAAAGTATCCCATGCTCCTCTATAAAAGAATGAGTCTGGAATACTTTGGAGGGGGTATCTGTAGGCGTCAAAAAATGCTAAGAGATATCCAAACATAGAGAAAACCATTCAAAAGAAATCGACATATATGAACTGTCTCGCCAGCGAGACAGACTTTACTGTCTCGCAGCGAGACAGTGTTTCCTATCTCGCCAGCGAGACAGTGTTTGCTATCTCGCCAGTAAGAGACAGTGTTTGCTGTCTCGCCAGTAAGACAGTGTTTGCTGTCTCGCCAGCGAGACAGTGTTGAATGGTCAAAATCACCTCGATAACTGTCCTACACGTGTTCATCAACTGCCAAGAGATATAGGAAACATCGTGGGTGAAAATCACATGGATAACTGCCAAAATAACAGAGTTTGAAGCGTGGGAAGGCAGTTAAAACGAAAACTGCCTGACGGTTACTATTTCCGAGATAGTATTTACTGTCTCGCGGGCTGAGACAGCAAACACTGTCTCGCTCGCCGAGACAGCAAACACTGTCTCGCGGGCCGAGACAGTAAACACTGTCTCGCCGTACTAATTTTGTCGTTTGTTGAGTTTTTTCAGTTACAGACCCCTGAGGCTATAAATACCCCCTAGGGTCACTTCTGAGGAGGATCGAGCATATTTTCGAGCAATCCAGAGTAGAGAGAGCAGATTTGAGTTTTCGTGTGACTCCTTGAAATTGAGCTTTGACTTGATTTTAAGAAGAACGACTATCTTACTTTGATAAGATATCGTTTCAAGTTCTCACTTCGATAAACGAAGTCAGAATCAGTAAACCCCCTTCACGATCTGTGATTCGGCGGTCCACGAACCAAAGCGTTCCCGGCACAGGCAAAGTCCCACAAAAACAGGATTCGATAAACGACTTCTGTGTTAGTTTCTCAAGAGTTGTAATTTTTTAATTTTTTCATTGTAATTCATTGTAAATGACCGAAGTTCAATAGAATTATCAATGGAAGCAACTTTTGATGCAAACAGTGGTAGTGTCCTCCTCTGTAGTGATAGAAGCTGACAGACCCCCTGTAACTATCTTACCATTTAAGTAGTATAGAAAGTTTTCCCTAACTCCTCGCATCACCACCATAAAACCCTTCGTGATCTTCGTTGTAGCATCCTCTAAGATCACTCGATAACCAACTGCCTCCAAAGTACCAAGAGAAATGATGTTCTTCGTCAATTGCGGCATGAACCTCACTTCTTTTAATTCCCTCACCACACCATCATGCATCCTAATCCAAACTAAACCAATACCACCAATAGGGCATATGTGGTCATTTTTCATAAGCACGGCATCCTCTCTTTCCAGCTCCTCAAAGCTAGAGAACCAATTCCTCCTAGGGCATATGTGATATATGGCTTCTGAATCCAACATCCACTCCGTGGAGACGGCATAACAAACAGACGGTAGTGCAGGGCATGAATAGCCCGAAGAATCTGACTTTGAATGTTCATCAATAGCTTTTGCAACATTCACTTCTGAAGCTTGTACAACTTTTCCCTTGTTCTTCCCGGCTTTGTCCTTTAACTTTGGGCAGTCGATCTTTCAATATCCCTCTTCTTTACAAAAGCGACATTGATTCCTACCAATACTCTTATGGCCACCTCTATTCTTTGATTTTGAGTGGTTGAACTGGCGGAGGTTTGGATCATGGCCTCGAACTGCTAATGCATCTCCCAATACCTTCTCGGAGGGTTCACCATCACTCTTCCTCAACTCATAATTTACCAACTCTAAGGTCACCTCCTTATAACTAACAGTAGTTCTTCCATTGATCATAGTGAGAATAAACGTACCATAATTATCCTCCGGCAACGAACACAAAAGTAGCATCGCCTTGTCTTTATCCTCAACCATGATATTCATATTGGTCATATCTGAAAGTAGCTTCGTGAAATTGTTGACATGCTCCCTGATGAAAACTCCCCTCTTCATCTTAAATTGGTAAAACATCTTCTTCAAGTGAAGACGATTCTCAATGCTCTTCGTAAGATACTTCTCATTGAGTGTTTCCTACATTCTCTTCGCCGACGTCTTGTTCATTATGTCATAAATAAGATCCGGCGTCAAGCATGACCGAATAACTCCACAAGCCTTACTATTCATCTTCTTCTAAACATTGTCCTCCATGTCTTCGAGTTTCTCTTGTAACTCAAGAATCTCCTCCAAATTTTGTGCATCTAATGCGTCCATCACCTGACACCTCCACAATCCAAAATTAATCTTGTCGTCGAACTTCGGAACATCAATCTTCATGTTATTGATGCTCAGATTCTGTATCGCCTTCGTAAGAGGCGAACCTGATGTGCTTGCTTCTCCCATATTATCGATCTAACTCTTCAGATAGGAATCCTTCACCGAATACTTCGAACAAGCCTCAAGCCAAACCTGAAGCTCTGATACCACTTGTTGTGCGCAACGAAAATTTTAGCAGCACCTCCGGTGCGCAAGGTGCACAATAAGAGATTAGATCACAATAAAATTCCTGTTTCACAAAAGAAACAAGAATCGAAAGCAAAATATCTTAACAAAGTGAGATATCAGCTCTTTCTCTCATCAGTTCTAGGACAAACAAGAATCGAAAGCAAAATATCTTAACAAAGTGAGATATCAGCTCTTTCTCTCATCAGTTCTAGGACTGACTTGTCGAGGGAACCTACAAGCATATCAGCTCTTTCTCTCATCAGTTCTAGGACTGACTTGTCGAGGGAACCTACAAGCTATTACAAATCATAGCAAGACAAACTATTTTAACGTGGTTCGACAAATCGCCTACGTCCATGGGGCAATGAGGGGGGAGATTTACTATTAGAGGAAGAAAATATAACTAGGGTTTATAATCTCACAATCTAAACCCTCAAACAATCTCTAAAGTCTCTCGCAATTTCTCTCTCAAAAGGATGCACAAACCCTCTTAAATTCGGCTCCAAAGAGTGCTCTCTATCTCCTCAACACAGCTAAAATTTTCTCTTCTAAAAAAACCTCTGCCGAAAACAAATGCAGCCGAAAAGCTTTGCCGAAAACAACTACAACCGAAAAGCTCTACCGGAAACAACTACAGCCGAAAAGAATCTCCTTGCACACAACCCTAGAAAGACCTCACACTATTATTTATAGCATGAGAGAATCATTGGGTGGGCCTAGCCTTTTAATCACGTGCATGCCCGCTTTTCTTTCCAGCACTTGCACGCTTGTGGCCCCCACAAGAAACACGTTCACATGAATTAATTCGAATAACGTTTGGTAAGTCTAAACCTAGTTCTAATAGCTAGCATATGTACTGGAAATTCCAGTCTACCCCTTGTGTTGTTTTGCATGTAACATACATTATGAAAATGAAAATTTGATGAAACTAATGAGACTTGGAATCTAATCCATTATATCATTTATATGCCAAATTTGAGCTCATTTGCATTGTGTTAAGTACCCAAAATAAATCATTCATTCCAGATAGTAATCTCTATTTTTCTGCTCCAGTTTTGATAGGTGTAGTTTGCTGAGAGCATAACACTTACTATACATCATACATTGATGTAATATTTTTATATTATAAAATTAGACTCATAATGGAGTCATTTGGAACTAGTTTCATGCATTTTGGACATTAAATGTTATACCATCCATTCACCTAAATCTGCTGCATGTACACTACCGGTGCTGCTGTGCATGTTAGAGATATTGGATGTAATCATCTAGTGTGTACTTTATACCATAATATAAGTTTTAAGTTAGAAAACTATAAAAGACATAGTGTTTAGAATCTCATGTGGGTATACATGTATATAGGATAGAGAATCTTGGATTCATTCATTGGCCGAGAGGATCCTGGCATAATCGGTAGGTAACCTTTCATTGTTTCCTCTCAAGTCTTTGAGAGTTCGATTGATTACTTTCTTAAAATTCCTGCGAGTTAGTTTCCCATGCTAATTTGTATATCTTATCACTTCCGTAATATTCCTATTTGATTCACTTCATGCGTTGGCTCTTTGTGATTTCTTAGCCATTGCTATCCTAATGTTGTTTATATCAGTTTTATATCTTTGATATCCTCGAAAGATTATATTGCAACATCTCGACTTACTTCAATGATTCCACTATTGGTAATGATAATATTACATTCTTTGTTGATAATTGATAGTCTATATTCATGGATTATGCCCTGTGTGAAGTAAGCTTCACCAGTGGGTGGTAATAGTAATGTGTCTCGGTAGGAACAATGCCCTGTGTGAGGACGCTCACCGGTGGGTGTATAAAGGCATGCACGGTTTTATTGATTATCCCATGATGGTGAGTTTGGAATCCTGAATATTAGACCTTCATTATTTATCTTTACATGTTATTTCATTTTAGTTAATGATAGCGATATAAGAATGGCAACTTATGTTGAGATCCTTTTGTTCAAGTTTGATATCTATGTATATCATTTTTATTCGTTCCCTTGTGTTGTACCCGATATTTTTATGGTTACCTATTGGGCCTTAGGCTCATCCCTATTGTTTCTAAATCCACTCGCAGGTTATACTACTGGCAAGGATAAGGGGATTACAGACCCTGAAGTTAAAGATTAGCTCCAAAGGAAACTCTTAGTATGAGTTAATTTATGTTCACTTTTGTAGTATTTTTGACTTATAAAACATGTACTAATGTTGTAGCCACTGTTAGACCCTAGAGGGGGGGGGGGGATTAGGGTCTTATGCTAATCTAATCCCTATTAATTACTAATTAAAATTTTGTTGATCAATATGTTCTTGCAAGAGATAGATATGAATAAGAACAATAAGAATATGCACAAATAAAATATAAGCCAAGCAAAACACAAACACACGATATGTTTACGAGGTTCGGTCACCACAACCTACGTCCCCGCTCCTCACATCGAGAAGATATCCACTATCCCAATCCGGTTTGGAAGTCGGAACTTCTACACACTCGGTTTACAAGTTCACCAAAAACTCTCACACTACACAATCACTAATCAATCACACTTTATACACTAAGTGTAGGAACCTAGCTCATGTCCTCCTCCTCAAGTGCTCGGTTACAACCTCTTCCTGGGTTCGTCAACCGACGCCACTCCTATTGGATTCGACCCCATCTCTCGCCTCACACTTCTCTCGGTGTACAAGTGTATTACAAGTGATTCTCACAAAAGAAGATTAAATACAATGGTTTGTTCTCAAATAACAAGTGAGAACACAATGAAGCTCACACTCACTCAATCACACTCCACAACTCACACTATATGGTATGAAGATATTAAGCTCAATATGTGTATGTGATAACAGTGAATGAAACTCAATAAATATAGCTAATTGAAATGAAAATGAAATAACAAGCTATATAAGAGTTTAGAAAACTTCTCAAACAAGAAGAACAATAGATGATGATCCTAATAGGATTTGAAAGCCACTTCTTATTGTAGGAAAAACTTCTTTTGAAACAAACTGATGAAATCAGCTTAAACAGCTCTTAAACACTTTGTAAACTTAAGTAATCAATTCTCTTGGATGGTTCAAGTGTTGAATGCAGTAGGGTATTTATAACAACCCAATACATCAGTAAAAACTTACTTAGATTGACCAAAAAGCCCACAAAGAACAGTTGTAAAGTCGACCGTCACGGTCGACCGCGAGCACACAAAAGCAGTGCTAAGAAAAATTACTACTAGCGGTCGACCGCGGCGGTCGACTGCAATCTGATACATGCTGAAAAACCTGTTTTGGCTGATTTTTAAAAAATTTTAAAAATAGCAAATCAATTCCAAAAATAATAAAACTTTGGGAAAAGTTTCTAAATGATAAAATTAACATGTTAGAAAAGGAATTTTTGGAAAATCAATTTTTGTTTGCAAAAACACACTGTTTTTTAAAAGTGTTCGTAAAACCTGTATTTTACGAATATGAAAATCATGCATACATTATATATATATAATAGAGTATGAAAGAGCTGTAAACATGAGATAAAAGATATTGTAATGACGTTTGATGAAAAATCATTCATTTGGTAGAAAACGTCAAAAATCGTGTTAAGTGTACATATATTGAGCTTAGATATAAACATATAATATATGTAAGTAAACTAAACTTATACCTAGGTAAATCCACACATATGAACTTGAATCTTTAACGCTTGATTGTCGTGTGTTGAAATACCTGTAAAGAGAAACATAAACACAAAACTAGAGAATATATTAGCGATAAATTGTTTGACAAATCATCATCAAAACTATAGGGTCAACAATCTCCCCCTTTTTGATGATGACAAACAATTTATACATGAATATGAAATATATACTGATAAACCACATATAAACCAATCGTGTATACAACATGAATAAACCATACATGAATAAACCAATAAATCATATGTGGATTTTCTCCCCCTTTGACAACATCAAAAAGGGAATAAAAAATAGGAGCAACGCTCCCCCTGCATATAAGCGCAGATAAAAAAGCCAAGTGAATTGCCAAAAGCTCTCCCTGTCAAATTGCATAAATGGCATCTAAAGAGCATATTTAGGAGCTAAACAATAATTATACATCCATAAACAATATATAATTCAAAGAACTCATCATTAGCAACATATTTTTCACAAACAAAGCATGAAAATTGTTTTCACTATGCATAGTTCATAGAAAAGATAAACTAACACAATAAATCACAAATCATCATTTAAACATCAGAAACTACAAAGTTTTCCACGAACATAGTTTGTTCCACAAAACTATAAACCATACATAAAAAGTTTCACAAAGTCACATAGTTTTCCACACAAGTATAAAGTTATTACAACTCAAACTAAAAACATAAGTATCAAATTTTAAAACTCAAAATAAAACATCACCATAAGCATAAAAACAATCTCCACCATAAGCACAAAATCCGGTAAACACAATAACCACCAAAGTCAATCACCACCACCACCGTCACCATCAGAAGCATGGCCAGAGCCAGATGTAGATCCACCATCAGAGCCAGAGTCAGAACCATCAGCAGGGCCCTCCTCAGAACCAGACTCAGAACTAGAAGAGAGATCCGGAATCCCTAGAGACTGACGCTGATAGGATAGAATAGTCCTAACATCCCTATGGATAGTTGAGACCTGAGTCTCAAGATGATCCAAACGGGTACAGAGGTCAGAAGTGGAGGAGGAAGAGGCTCTAGACCGGGAACGAGAAGATGATGGCTGAATAGGATCAGATAGGGAACTGGAAATTTGCATCCGGGAAAGTGAGACCCTATCAAAAAAGTCCTTCTTGGGTTCAATTTTGGGTTCATGAGTGAGATCAACACCGAAGTGTTGAAGGATAAGGGTGATGAAGGAGCCAAAGGGTAGAAATTTGAAATGCTTAGATGCCATGTTTTTGAGAAAAACATTTGCCCAATCTACTTTTATTTTGGCAAAAATGGCATATACAGCATTGATCTTGTCAGAAGCAAAATGATCAAAACTACCGGTTTTAGGAATCAGATTTTGAGCAATAATTCTAGCAATAAGTTTGGTATTTGGATTAAGAGAATTATTGTTCATCGGATAAGTGCAACCGGGTTTAAACAAGAGGTTGTTCACAGCTGGATCATTAAGTTCAATAGATATAAGGTCAACATTACCTGTTGGGATTTTACGAATCCCTGTAAGTTCGTTGGCAGGAAAATAAATTGCAACATGTTTAACAGATGTACTAATGGTCTGAAGACCATCAGCAGAGGATGACACAGATAAGTTGGCATAAAACAGATAAACCAGAAAAGGATAATAAGGAACTTTACGTTCCACATCTAATAGCCTAACCAATCCAACATTATGAAGAATCGAATGAGTGTCATACATGGCTAATTGATCAAATTTGATATATCTCGTGGGAAGAATTTTTAGTTTTCACAACTCCCTATATTTCTTAACTAGGGATTTAAACAAAAGAAAATCCTCATAATGAGAGGCTACAGAAGAAGACGAACCAATATCAGATTTTGATCTCTTTCTAGGAGGCATGTTCTATTAGGGTTTTTAAATGAAATTGGACAGAATTATAAAACCCAAGAAATGAAAATAGAGCAAAATAAGTAAAAATGAATTAACTCTAAATCAAAACCCTAGACTGAGAATAGAATCACTAGAGCAGGAAATGAAATCAAAAGATGAGAGGAGAGATTATTACCCTACAGATCCCAACTGAGATTGAGGAAATGAAATCAAAAGATGAGAGGAGAGATTATTACCCTACAGATCCCAACTGAGATTGACGGAGAAAGAGAGCGGCGGTCGACGAAGCAGGCGACCGTGGGAGAAATCGATAGATTAGGAAAAATTTTCGAATGAGGGGAAAACTTAGGAGTCGGATCTTAGAGGAGATGAAGGAAGGGCTAGGATTAGCTTAGGGAACATATCAACGGTGATGACGAAATCGGGTTCAAAAAAGTTATCAAAAAAAAACGAAACCCGATAAGAATTAAAAACGAAGATGAAAAAATTTATTACGGTCGACCATGGCGGTCGATTGTAACAACTTACAGAAACACCGACGGTCGACCGTGGCGGTCGACCGTGAGAAGGAAAAATGCATGGTCATTGTAAAAACTGGATTTTGAGAAAGTTTTCAATTTAATCCTTTAAGAATTTGTTTTATAAGATACCAAATGTTTTCCAAGATATATATAAAAGTTTTTAGCTATAAAATCATACAAGTAATTTATTTTAGCTAAATAAGAGGGAAAATTTACATACAAAAGCCAATTTTTCAAACCAAAAACAAAAATGAATAAAACAACAATAAGTGACATAAGAATAATTTTGGTACCCAAATCATTTTGGTACCACTAAACTTTGGGACATGACCCCTATCATTTAAATCCAAGGCCCTAGGGTTATGAGCTCACTTGGGCGTATTTTATGCACCGATACGATCAAAGCAAAAATTGTAAACATGACCCATACGATTATAATTTGTGCAATGTAGAGGTTTGAATGGTTTACGTTGACCGAAATGGAATGCACGTGGTTCATTTGCAAAAATAGATTTTTCTTTGTAATTATTTTGCAAACGAGAATTTCTTTTCAAATCGAAACAAAACATGGCCAAATGACCAAAACGACCACAATAATCATATTTGTACACATGAGCATGTTTATGATTTACACTATGTGTGTGTACATATGTATGTGATGAAGAAGCTTGATGGGATGCACAATCATTAATAGGCTTGTCAGTTTTTGGTGCATTATGACAAAATTAAGCTAAATGACCTTTAAGACCGTAAATAGAACATTTATGAATTTTGTCATACATATGTGCATAGTGAATAGGTTTCTTAGAAGAATTAATATTGAACTTTGCACATAAGTCCATAAGCTTTTTATTATTAGCAATACAAGTGTTTAGTATTGAATCTAAGGTAGATATACGTTTTCTCATTTGATTCAACTCATCATTGTGCATACAAGCATTGCTACTAGAAGTAGGATAAACAAGATTATTTATCATAGATTTCAATTTATCTACTTCTAACATAGCATCACATTTTTCATGAAGCAAACTAGCATTTTTAATTTTTAAATTTTTATTGCATTCTTTAAGAATTATATTTTCATTTGCAATAAAATTAAACTTAGTGGCTAGTGTTTCATGAGTGGATTTCATATTTACATACTTACCCTTTACATCAATATAGCAATTGCGTAACTTTTCAAACTCAAGAGCAAGTTCATCAAAAGTAATAATATCATCGTTATCGCATACCTCACTAGGGTTATCACCTAGTGGTATTATACATAGAGATGAGGCTTCTTTAGAACTCAAAGCGGGATTTTCCAATACTTGTTGAATTGCCTCCAATTCTCCTTCATGTGCTTCAATAAATTTCCATAAGGCGTAAGCACTATCAAAATTAGCAAATTTGTTAGAAAATGAAGATTAAAAAGCATTAATCAAATATTCTAACAAAAGCTTGTTCATATTAAACAATCTTTTATCATTTTCACACCATTTGGATTTTTCCAAAATGGGAACAATATAGGCATCCTCAATAATTTCCCATAAATCGAATTGTTTAGATTGAATGAAAAGTTTGAATCTAACACGCCATTGAGCATAAGGAAAAATATCCAAACGAGGAGCAATATTAATAGCATATCCTAAACTAGATGAATCATACATATCCATAAAGATAATATGCAAGAAGCAAAATACAATCAACACTAGATTAGCACAAAAACGATAACTTGGATCTTTAACTCAAGGCAGTTAGTCCTTAAATCAAAGAGCACTAAGCTCTGATACCAATTGTAAGACCCTATAAGGGGGTGATTAGGGTCTTATGCTAATCTAATCCCAATTAAAACCAATTAAAATTATGTTGATCAATATGTTCTTGCAAGAGATAGATATGAATAAGAACAATAAGAATATGCACAAATAAAATATAAGCCAAGCAAAACACAAACACACGATATGTTTACGAGGTTCGGTCACCACGACCTACGTCCCCGCTCCTCACCTCGAGGAGATATCCACTATCACAATCCGGTTTGGAAGCGGGAACTTCTACACACTCGCTTTACAAGTTCACCGAAAACTCTCACACTACAAAATCACTAATCAATCATACTTTATACACTAAGTGTAGGAACCTAGCCCGTGTCCTCCTCCTTAAGTGCTCGGTTACAACCTCTCCCTAGGTTCGTCAACTGACGCCACTCCTATTGGATTCGACACCGTCTCTCGCCTCACACTTCTCTCGGTGTACAAGTGTATTACAAGTGATTCTTACAAAAGAAGATTAAATACAATGGTTTGTTCTCAAATAACAAGTGAGAACACAATGAAGCTCACACTCACTAAATCACACTCCACAACCCACACTATATGGTATGAAGATATTAAGCTCAATATGTGTATGTGATAACAGTGAATGAAACTCAATAAATATAGCTAATTGAAATGAAAATGAAATAACAAGCTATATAAGAGTTTAGAAAACTTCTCAAACAAGAAGAACAGTAGATGATGATCCTAATAGGATTTGAAAGCCACTTCTTGTTGTAGGAAAAACCTCTTTTGAAACAAACTGATAAAATCAGCTTAATCAGCTCTTAAACACTTTGTAAACTTAAGTAATCAATTCTCTTGGATGGTTCAAGTGTTGAATGCAGTAGGGTATTTATAACAACCCAATACATCAGTAAAAATTCACTTAGATTGACCAAAAAGACCACAAAGAACAACTATAAAAAACTAGCCGTTGGAGAGATCTGACAGTTCGGCGGTCGATCGGGACGGTCGACCGCGAAGCTCAAAAAATACAGATTTTGAAAATATAAAGCTGGCGGTCGACTGCGGCGGTTGACCGCGAAAGTCTCTAGATGTTTTCATGGTCGACCGTCACGGTCGACCGCGAGCACACAAAAGCAGTGCTAAGAAAAATTACTACTGACGGTCGATCGTGGCGGTCGACCGCAATCTGATACATGCTGAAAAACCTGTTTTGACTGATTTTGAAAATTCTTTAAAAATAGCAAATCAATTTCAAAAATAATAAAACTTTGGAAAAAGTTTCTAAATGATAAAATGAACATGTTAGAAAAGGAATTTTTGGAAAATCAATTTTCGTTTACAAAAACACACTGTTTTTGAAAAGTGTTCGTAAAACCTGTATTTTACGAATATGAAAATTTTGATATGACTCATAAATACATATATATATCATGCATACATTATATATATATAATAGAGTATGAAAAAGCTGTAAACATGAGATAAAAGATATTGTAACGACGTTTGATGAAAAATCATTCATTTGGTAGAAAACGTCAAAAATCGTGTTAAGTGTACATATATTGAGCTTAGATATAAACATACAATATATGTAAGTAAACTAAACTTATACCTAAGTAAATCCACACATATGAACTTGAATCTTTAACGCTTGATTGTCGTGTGTTGAAATACCTGTAAAGAGAAACATAAACACAAAACTAGAGAATATATTAGCGATAAATTGTTTGACAAATCATCATCAAAACTATAAGGTCAACAGCCACTGCTATTATTGTAATATTTTGTAGTTCCCTTTAGTGTTATTCTATTTTGGTATTCTATGGACTCTGTTGTCAACCTCGTGATCATGAGTATTGCATATACATCTCCACTGTCTTATTTTTTGCCCTTCGGTATATCTATATTGTGATGTGTATAAAGATTTAGCAGGTCGACCATTCTTATTACAGATAGGTCATGCCCAAATTTTTATGTACCTCCCTGAGGGGCATTACAAAAAGAGTATAACATCAGATTTTAGAATTGATCACATAATTTATATTTCCTTTTTTGATTGAATTTGCACATTCTAACTTAGAAAATTCTAGAAAAAAAAATTCTTGAATATCTATAATACTCGATCGCCAGATAAACAACAGGTGTAAGTAAACAACAGATGAAAGTGATTTTTTATAACTGAACAAAATCCTTAATGACTAGATAAAACCTACCATTTTCCTTCATGAACTCAAGAATTTATTTATTATTATTAATAATAGGTTTTTTTCATATTGATCCCTTACATCATTAATGTTTTGAAACTATACATTCAAATTACTATTTAATCTTAAATTATTAATATTTTAAGGCTTAAACATCACTATTTTTTTTGGAAGACAAAATGTTAAAATCACACATGGAAATATCCAAAAAAAAACAATATATTACAATAAGGGGAAATTGCTTCCAGACCCCAAAATTTAAAAGGCAAGGTCACACAGGCCCTCATACTTTTACATATATGCTACAGCCCCCAACTTTTAAAAAATTTGTGCCCCAGCCCCTCTAGCTCACCTCTCCCCAAGTTTCAATGCATAACTTGTTAAAATCCTAACTTTACCCTCAACAGGCTTCCTTCTTTCTTCCTCCTCCAGTCCTCCTCCTCCACTCCCCCCTCTGCCCCCTCCCTCAACTCTCTCATCCTCTATACCTCCCCTCCTCCTTTTCGATCCTGCGACGGCGCCGGCTCCCTCTCCCGCGCTGAGATCTGCCGTTTGTTGGGGTTTTTCTAATGGCCGACGACCACATCGCCGACGACTTCATCGTCGTTCTTAGCGACGTCGACGACGAAGACGCCTCCCCGGTACAAATTTTATTTATTTTTTGAGGAAAAGATGCAATTTTTATCTCTTTTTTGTATTCTAGGAATGAATTTCCCCCCTTTTTTGTTGATGATTTTTTTATTTTGGTTTTTTGTGAATAAGGGAAAGGGCGAACCTGGTGCTTAAGGAAATGCTTTGGTGGAGAAAAAGTTTGTGTTTTGGGTAATTATGTTAAAGTGGGAAGTTGTTTTATGTAAAAATGAGTATGGGTGGCTATATGTTTGATGAAATGGCTCAAAAAACTCAACTTTCTGTTGTAATAAGGAGTTTGGACATGTATTGTGGCTTTGTTTTTATGTAGTGTTAAGCTTTTGGAGTCTGATGAGCTATTGAACTCTTTGTTTGCTCAAAAAACTCTTTGATGAGCTTTTGGACATGTACTGTAGCTCAAAAAACTCGACTTTTTACTTGACAATATTGTCGACGACTCCGTCGCCGTTCTCGGCGATGTCAATAAATGTTAATTTCAGGTTGGGGCTCACGATTGTTTACCAGAGAGAGCGTTGAAGCGCTTAGCGCATGGTGATGTGTCAGTGGAGATTGTGTTTATTACTGATATATAAATAAGTTTTATTAGAATAAATTAAGAAATTGAGAGTGAAGAGTTTATTAGTTTCTCCTCCTCTGGACTATGTGAAATGTTTATGAATGTGCAAAGTGTAGATTTGCTCAATGTATGTTTAGTATTTGTACTGATTGGATCAGCTATCATTGTATAAGTATATAAAGAAGATATGTTATATGTTATGTCATCGGAAATATGTTAACTTTCGCAGTTTGTTTATTAAGTTACACTGATAACATGTTAAATTTCACAGTTCGCTTGTTAAGTTACACTGATAACATGTTAACTTTCGCAGTTCGCTTGTTAAGTTACACTGATAACATGTTAACTTTCGCAGTTCGCTTGTTAAGTTACACTGATAACATATTAACTTTGGATGGTAAATTGATAACTATTATCCATTATTCGTTATCTATTATTTCTGGTCATATACACGTTAATATAGTTCTTATTTAACATGTTAACTATAATACGTAGCATGTTAATATAATTCATTTACGTGTTCTCATTTAACCTTTAACTCATTTAAATACGTATTATAGTTAACATGTTAATATAATTCATTTACGTGTTATAAATAAGTATTTCATGAATATAGTTCATTTACGTGTTATAGTTAACTATAAATAGCTTTTGTGTGTATGATGGTTGAATCACAAAAGGATAAAAAACTTGTTCTCTCTTCATGTTTGGAAGCTAGCGCTTTATTCATGCTTCTTGTCAACTTGTAGTTGTTAAGTTTTACCTAAAACATGTGAACTATAACTGATTAGATGTTAACCTTTTAGCGTTCATTGTAAAGTATAATTGCATAACTGTTAATTTTTTTCTTTTAAATGTTAAGTTTAGTACGTAGACTGTTAAGTTTAGTACATTGATTGTTAGCTTTTTTCTTTAAAATGTTAAGTTTTGCTAATTAACTGTTAAGTTTTACCTAGTACATGTGAACTATAGTCGATTAACTATTAAGTTTTTTCTTTAAATGTTAAGTTTTGTTAATTAACTGTTAAGTTTTACCTATCATAGTTTACATGTTAACTATAATATGAACGCACGTTATTTGTAAAAACAACATGTTATCTATCACAGGGAAAATTTTAAAAAACAACACACACACACACACACACACACACACACAATATATATATATATAACACACACACACACACACACACACACACACACACACACACACACACACACACACACACACACACACACACACACACACACACACACACACACACACACACACACACACACACACACACACACACACACACACACACACACACACACACACACACACACACACACACACACACACACACACACACACACACACACACACACACACACACACACACACACACACACACACACACACACACACACACACACACACACACACACACACACACACACACACACACACACACACACACACACACACACACACACACACACACACACACACACACACACACACACACACACACACACACACACACACACACACACACACACACACACACACACACACACACACACACACACACCTTTCGCAGTTCACTTGTTAAGTTACACCTATAACATGTTAACTTTGGATGGTAAATTGATAACTATATTTAGTAAATTGTTAACTATAATCCATTATATGTTAACTATTATTTGTAATATGTTAATTAACACCATTATCCTGATAATATGTTAACTATAATCCATTACATGGTAAAATTTTCCCTGTGATAGATAACATGTTGTTTTTTTACAAATAACATGCATTCATATTATAGTTAACATGTAAACTGTGATAGTTATCAGTTTATATATAATAGTTAACATGTTAACTATCACAACTTACATGTTAACTATGTTAATACTTTGATTTAACATGTTTATATATAAACTGATAACTATCACAACTTACATGTTAACTATTATATATAAACTGATAACTATCACAACTTACATGTTAACTATTATATATAAACAGACAAGCAACATGTTAACATAACTCGTTATATTTCACATGTATAGCATAAAACTTAACATTTAAAAGAATAAAGATAACAATTACTCAATTATACTTATATGGAACAACTCCTAATTAACAGTTAATCGGCTATAGTTCACATGTACTAGGTAAAACTTAACAGTTAATTAGCAAAACTTAACATTTTAAAGAAAAAAGTTAACAGTCAATGTACTAAACTTAACAGTCTACATACTAAACTTAAGATTTAAAAGAAAAAAATTAATAGTTATGCAATTATACTTTACAATGAACGCTAAATGTTATCATCTAATCAGCTATAGTTCACATATTTTAGATAAAACTTAACAGCTACAAATTTACAAGAAGCACGAATAAAGCGCTAGCTTCCAAACATAAAGAGAGAACAAGTTTTTGATCCTCTTGCGATTCAACCATCATACACACAAAAGCTATTTATAGTTAACTCTAACACGTAAATGAACTATATTCATGAAATATTTATTTATAACACGTAAATGAATTATATTAACATGTTAACTATAATACGTATTTAAATGAGTTAAAGGTTAAATGAGAACACGTAAATGAATTATGTTAACATGCTACGTATTATAGTTAACATGTTAAATGAGAACTATATTAACGTGTATATGACCAGAAATAATAGATAACGAATAATGGATAATAGTTATCAATTTACCATCCAAAGTTAACATGTTATCAGTGTAACTTAACTAGCAAACTACGAAAGTTAACATGTTATCAGTGTAACTTAACAAGAGAACTGTGAAAGTTAACATGTTATTAGTGTAACTTAACAAGCGAACTGTGAAAGTTAACATGTTTCCGATGACATAACAGATAACATATCTTCTTTATATACTTGTACAATGATGACTGATCCAATCAGTACAAATACTAAACATACATTGAGCAAATCTACACTTTGCACATTCATAAATATTTCACATAATCCAGAGGAGGAGAAACTAATAAACTCTTCACTCTCAATTTCTTAATTTATTCTAATAAAACTTATTTATATATCAGTAATAAACACAATCTCCACTGACATGTCACCATGCGCCAAGCGCTTCAACGCTCTCTCTGGTAAGCAATCGTGACCCTCAACCTGAAATTAACATTTGTTGACGTCGTTGAGAACGACGGCGGAGTCGTCGGCAATGTCGTCAAGCAAAAAGTCGAGTTTTTTGAGCTACAGTACATGTCCGAAAGCTCATTAAAGAGTTTTTTGAGCAAACAAAGAGTTCAATAGCTCATCAGACTCCAAAAGCTTAACACTACATAAAAACAAAGCCACAATACATGTCCAAACTCCTTATTACAGCAGAAAGTTGAGTTTTTTGAGCCATTTCATCAAACATATAGCCACCCATACTCATTTTTACATAAAACAACTTTCCACCTTAACATAATTACCCAAAACACAAACTTTTTCTCCACCGAAGCATTTCGTCAAGCACCAGGTTTGCCCTTTCCCTTATTCACAGAAAACCAAAACAAAAAAATCATCAACAAAAAAGGGGGGAAATTCGTTCCTAGAATGCAAAAAAAGAGATAAAAATTGCATCTTTTCCTAAAAAAAAATTGTACCGGGGAGGCGTCTTCGTCGTCGACGTCGCTAAGAACGGCGACGGAGTCGTCGGCCATTAGAAAAACCCCAAAAAACGACGGATCTCGGTGCGGGAGAGGGAGTCGGCGCCATCGCGGGATCGAAGAGGAGGAGGGGAGGAGGAGAGGATGAGAGAGTTGAGGGAGGGGGCAGAGGGGGGAGTGGAGGAGGAGGACTGGAGGAGGAAGAAAGAAGGAAGCTTGTTGAGGGTAAAGTTGGGATTTTAACAAGTTATGCATTGAAACTTGGGGAGAGGTGAGCTGAAGGGGTTGGGGCACAAATTTTTCAAAAGTTGGGGGTTGCAGCGCATAGGTAAAGGTATGAGGGGCTGGGTGACATTGCTATTTAAAATTTAGGGCCGGGAAGCAACTTTTCCTTACAATAATTATAAAGTTTTTTACAACCATGTTATAGTAAATAAATAAACTTAAAGTAAATAATTATAATATTTGACCACGTACAGTGCACGTGTATTCCACCTAGTATATATATATATATATATATATATATATATATACTAATATTTATATATACTAAATTATCACGTGCAAGCCACGTACATTCCATAGAGAGAAAGGTCGGGGAGAAGGGGGGAATTAACGAGGATATAGAAATGTGTTAACCCTAGAGGAGGTGATTACATCTATCTAACCTAATCGATTAAAATCTAATTAAAATTATGTAATCAAGTTCTTCAAGATATATAAACAATAAGACCCAATAGAGACGAATAAAATACTGACAGAATAAATATTAGACAACACAAAACACAAAACACGATATTTTTCACATCGTCCCCACACCTACGTCCCCCTTCTCACCCCGAGAATATCACTATCATCCAATCCGGTGGAAGCCAACTTCTACACACTCTGTTACAAGTTCAACCGAAAACCTCACACTACACAATCACTCAACAATCTACACTTACACACTAGTGAGGAATCTACGCCCGTTCCTCCTCCTCAAGCTCATTAACACCTCCCCTAGGTTGTCAACGACGTCACTTCCTATTTATTTACCGTCTCTCTTCCCCACACTTCTCTCGGGTGTACAGTGTATCTACAAGTGATTCTCTCAAATCAAAAGTTAAATACAATGATTCTTCTCAAAAACAAGTAGAAGCTCAATAACTCACCACCTCACTAAAATCACACCCCACAACCCACACTATATGATATGAACGATATTAAGCTCAAAAGAGGTGGTTGATAAACAGTGAATAAACATAATATAACTCAATGAATATAGCTAATCAAATGAAAGTGAAATAAATAAGCTATATATAATGAAAGTTAGGAACAAACTCTCAAGAACAAGAAGATCTGAAAAATATGATGAGATGACCTTCAACTTAAAACAAGGCTCTTCTTTGTGAAAAACCGCTCTTTTGAAACAAGCTTGAAACAACGCACTACATACATCCTCTACAACACTGTAAACTTGTTAAACTTAAGTAATTCAATTTTCTAAATTTTAGTTTGAAGTAGTAGAGTATTTATAACAACCAATACAATCAGTAAAAACCCAAGTAACAAAGACCAAAACCATAGAAAAACAAAACAAGATATACCTATAGTGCAACCTTAATATCTCCGACCGTCAGAACCACGGACCGCGACCCTAGCTGAAACCAGAGTTGCTCTCTGGACAATTGCGGTTCACCGCAACGTACATGCGCGTCACGAAAACAATCATTATGAAAACTCACGTTATAAATGGATTTTACGGGCATTTAAAAGTTATGCCAATGTTGTCAACAATAAGATAACTTTAGGAAAGTTTATAAAACGAGAGGAATAAGCATGTTTGAAAAGTAACTTTGGAATGCAATTTTATTTTTGAAAAGCTATCGGTTTGAGCAGTGATAGAAAAGCCTGTTTTTCATAAAATAAGAATTTAATATGACTTATGAAGATGTATTATATTTTATGACATACATTATAGTATATTATAAGTATGTAGAGATGAAACAAAAACACATTCTAAACAAAGTTTGAAACCAAATATCATTGAACAAACTTGTGTTGGTATATATATTTTGAGCTTTAGATAAAGTCATACACTGTATTAATACAAACCTCTCTTCATACCTTATGATTATACCACATATAAACTGCATCTTATAACTATTGATTAGAAATCTTTCAGCGCTAGCTGTTGATGCCTGAAAGAGAAAATAACCACAAACACTAGAAACAAAATTAGCCTTAAATGTTTTGCAATTATCTATCAAATACAAAGGCCAACGGGCGGGGGGGGGCTGGGCGGCTGTCAAACGTTTTAGATTGCCCTAGGCAACCTAGACGGAATTCCGTCTAGGTTGACTCAACCTAGACAAATTCGCGTCTAGATTGACTACTGCAACCTAGACGAAAATTCGCGTGTCTAGGTTGAGGCAACCTAAACGGAATCCGTCTAGCGTTGACGTAGGTCAACCTAACGATATTCGTCTAGGTGAATTCCGTCTCGTTTGTCAAACTAGACGGAAAATTTTGTTAGTTTGTCCCAACCGTAGCGGAAATTTTTTCCTGGTCTAGATTGTCGTTTTCTACTAGTGTGTTGTAATAATAATATATACATATTATATATATATATATATATATAAATAATATATATATAATAATATATATATATATATATGAGAGAAAACAGTAGCGTGACTGGGCAGCGTAGGAAATTTTAACGCTACAAGTGTATAAGCTATGCTGAGCTCCACACCGAGTGACTAGTAGGGAGGGGCTCATCAATGTCAATACGACATTGCAGCGTAGGAATTTTCCTACGCTCCGTCAGCGCTCCCGTTCTATATATATATATATATATAATATATAATATAATTATTATATAATAAATATAAATATATATATATATATATTTATATATATATATATATATATATATATATATAATAATATATATATATTATAGTATATATATATATTAACGTAAGGTATTACTGAAAAAAAAAACTGAACTTATAAAGAAGCGTCTACTTTTAAACCTATACAGAGTTACGCGCTGACATTCAATTAACTTAATATTTTGAGTAAATGGACTGTTAATAATTAAATTAGAAAGCATTAACTATAAAATCAATTTTCCAACGCTTGTTCTAACTTTTTGAGTGGTGCATTGCTCGCAAGTCAAGTGAGCAAAACAGGAATATCTAAAAGGAGGAGCACAAAGCACATGCAAAGACTAGTGCAAAAGAATGGAGACAAAATTTGATGGGGTCCGTTCCTCACATGCGCTCAGATAGGGACCGGACCATCGAGTGAGTGTTAATTGATCAAATATGAAAGGTTCACTAAAACAAACCATCATATCTAAAAAGTACTAAGAAAAACTCATATCTTATTAACTTTGCATGCACCATAATAACTTTGCACTTGCCGTAAATAAAGACACAGTAGAAATATAAATTTCTATATGCAAAGAATATTTTCATGTTTTGATGATCTCAGTCTTACATGTTCTAGCCTTATGTCACGGGAAATACAGTCACCAACAAATAAAATTATGCTTAACATGTAAGTTCAGAATGTATAAATTACTTTTAAAATCAGATAATAACTGATGTTATGTTTTTCAATTGTGTATGCATGATGTTCAAGTAAATGAGTCATCGATTTTGTGTGAAAAGTTTAGAGAAGATCAAGTAATATAAACACAAACTATATGAATCTCAAAACAATGATATTATAATTCATTTGCATATAAATAAGAAATCAACTACATTAACATATTAAAGTTGGCCTTTTATATTAAAATCATTTAACTCATAATCAATGATCACTTTTTTTTACTTAAAAACTCGGATTCGTGACTTTTTACAATTTACAGTTTGACAACTGAGGTAGGTTTTGTGGTATATTTCAATTGAAAAAAAAAATATTCCTCTTATACAAGTACACTAAAAAGAAAATATCCACTCGTTTTGTAAGATAGGATATGAATGAATGCCCTTTAATTTATATATATTGAATAAGCGTCAAGTGAAGAAAATTAATTGGGTGATTCTCGTCATAGGACTAGCTTACACAGCATGAGTCCATGAACAGAAGACAAAGGCACAAGGGGGCCGACACTCGAACTTGGGCCACTGTCACTGACTCCGCCCATTCAGCCAGCGGTAATTTACTCCGCCGACCACCATAACGCTTCCTTCTCCCCGCCCACACCAACTGACCTAAACCCGCGCTATCCGCCCATCGTTCTCAAACTTCAACTACTTATATTCCACCGCGGGTAACCGCACCAATCCGCGTTAATACCTCGCTTTCTCCTCCGCATTGGGGACGCTACCCGCTCTCTCTCTCTCTCCTAGCTCTCACAGTGGCAGAACCGTAAATACCAGCTCGCGAGATTCCTTGCCTCCATTAGAACCACGAGCTTGAGTCTCTCTTTCTCGCTCCTCATGCCGTAAATGTGATTATCTGCATTCTCTCGGAGCCCTAACCCTTGCCTTTTCATCTCACCTCTCTCTCTCTCTCTTTAATTTACTGTGACTTCAGGTTACTTTAATGGCGTAATCGTACGATTCCTTTCTTGGACTTGGTCGCTGCTTACGAAACCCTAGCTTTTGAGAGTTTTTAGTTGTGTGGCAGTGGCTTGATCATTCTGGATCGTTTGTTTATGGTTGTTTCAGTGATCAAGGTTAGTAAACCCTAGCTTTTGAGAATTTTTTTGCCATTTTTACTTGATTTCTTCTGTTTTTGAAGCGATTTTGGGAATTGTAGTAGATTGCACGCACGTATTCATTCATCTTTTCTTGTTTTGACGGGAAAATGAGATCTATAGGTCTTGCTTTCTCTGATTCCGGAGTTTGCTGAGAACAAGTTGAAAAGGTGCAATTTTTTCGCATTGGATTCCGTTAGTATGGTGTTTTTTTTGCTTCATAATGAAGAATATGTCTTTAATGTTGGGTCCAAGTGTAGTTCTCAGGTGGTTTTCGTTAATGATGAGAATTTTAAATAATGTGTTATTCCAATGTTTTGGAAATCTGAAAGTAAATCGCGTTATGCGCTGGGAATTTTTTATTAATTTGTTGCTAGTGGGTTTTAATTTCGATGCTTTCATTTCTTAAAATTAAGGAAAACAAATTTAAAACCAGTTCAAAGTGATTGAGCGGAACAATGCACATTGTTTCTGACACTTGTCTCCTGTTTTCTTCCCGTTGATGGATGGTAAAGCTATTTAAATATATTAGAAATTTAACAAGGAGGTTTTGCTTATTCCTTTAATTTCTACTGCTGTAAAAACTCTAGATTCTTCAATGTCTTGGAAGACCTCAAGTTCATGTTCTTTGTTTTGAGAGAGAGTAATATCTAGCTTGAAGAGGAGAACTGACGAATATAGTTTAATTTTGGTAATGGTGATTTTTTGAACCATGTTTTTTTTTGAAACATGCATTCTCTAATACTATGACAAGCTTTTGGACGAGTGGTTCTTGAAAGTAGCTGCATTTTTAATTTTTAATGGTCATGTCTTATTTCGTCTTCTCCTTTTCCTTTAAAATTATTCTGCATTATTGAAGCTTTCTCTCAGTAATTATTTTTGGAGCTCTTCTAACTTATCTACTTCAGCTATATTCTTGGAAATTTCTATTTGATGACACACTTTTTCTCTTTCTCTGCATTTGGTGTTGAATGCTTCCACACAGTAAAATTGTTAAATTAAGACAAAACCGACCCATGCACATTGTTGTTGTCAGTTTGATATGACAAAAATAACAAATTGGGCTTTCTTTCGCTTTGCTAGATAAAGAAACAGTAAGATTTTCCCCCCCCCCCCCCCCCCCACCAAAAAAAAAAAAAAAAAAACAACTCCCTGCTTATTTAATCGTGGAACTATAGGTTGCGAGCCTAAGTAGTTAATGAAGTTCGTGTGAATCAGCTCCGCTTTTTGTTTCTATTCTATTGCAAGTTTGGTTTTGATTAGTTAAACTGTCTTTTTATGGTGCTTTGCACACTTTTATTTGTTCCTAATTGTATAATCCTGCACAAGACAGTGCTAGAAATCCATATACATGATTCTCTATTTGCTGTGGGAAGTATTTCCTGTCCTTTTTGGATTTAATAAGTGTTGCTGGATGGTAATTTTCATGAGTGGCAACCTTGCCATGTTGGAGTCTTTGATTTATTGTTAATATTTATGCATACAAGTTTTGGTTAAAAACTTTATCTCTATATATGTTGTCAGTATTCAGATCCCCTTATGGTTGTACATTGAAATTGAGGCTCAAAAGATTCATTTTTCTGTTTCGGATGGTTTATCAACTTGATCTTGGACATGCTCATGGTGTTTCATGCTTTGATGACTGGTACATAGATGCAGCTTAAAAGAATAACATTCTTCTATATTCTGTTGTTTAGCTCAACCATTTTCTTCTCCATTTGCAGTTTTATGTGATAGACCCGTACCAATGTAATTTGCAGCCTAGGAATTTTCACTGTACCATCAGAGTTGCAGGTAAAAATATGGACAAGCATTGCTCTATATTCAAGCTCTTGGCGGCAGAAATATCCTTCATATTTAGCCTATCTTACTTCCGTATCCTCTTCTCACGATGTGACAGTCTAGTTTGACTGTTTGAAGTTGCCAGTATGGGCCTTACATCATGCTATTCTGGTGTTTCACTCATGCTCATGGTGGAAGCCTACATACTACACCATCAAAACCACCTAACTTAAATTTTTATTTATTGATGTTGATCATTTGAAGTTGATTGTGAGAACATACCAAAAAGGATGTATGACTTGATAACTCTTATTTCCCTCTTTTCCTGCTTCTTAATTCAATGCATTCCTTCCTGTGAGAAGTATCCTTCTTGATGCCTTGTATATATTCTATCTTTTATTAAAACCTGTTGCAACCATGTGAAAGTAACATTTAAGTGCTCTTTTCAATTGACTTCGATCAATGCATTATTGTTTTTAATATTTTTTACTACTGACTCCATCTTATTATCGTTTGTAGACACAGAGGTCGACTTCAGAATTTTCCTTCATTTATCGTTATGATGATGCAAATGAAGAAAATGACATTACGATACATGATGCTTGCTGTTTTTCCGCTCCTAGTTTTTGGAAGTGGAGATGTTTATATTGTCACCATGGAAGGAGAACCTGTAGTGAGTTATAATGGTGGTATCGAGGGATTTTCTGCAACATCTGTAGATTTAGCAGAAGATACTGATATTACCAGGTTCTGGATCTATCCCCTCACTTCACTCTTTTTTTTTCTTATATACTTGCTATTATTTTTTTTTTCCTGTTCCCATTTCTTTTTTCTATTAATCTTGTTATCCTTTTTGCATTGCTATGTGGTACTATCCTTCTCCGATTCCATCTCTTTCTGAAGTTCATCATTTCTCCTTGTTAGTTTCTTGATGACATTTTCTTGTTGTGATTAAGTACATCATTGCATGTATTTAGTACTTATACACACAAACATGTATCAATGACCTAAATCTGAGAGCGGATGGATTAGTCCTCCAATCCGCTCTAATTAGATTACAAAGAAAATTAGATCTGATGAGAAAAAAATTGCAAAGACTATTTCCTGTGAGAGAGTGAATATTACCCTGCTTTCTCCTGTGTTATATTCAATAGGTAACTAGGTAAGTGATTACATCATTACATCATGTAGACATGTTATAGGTTGAATATCAAAGAGTCCACTCTTTCTGTATAAGATATGATAACAGTACACCTATATTCCAATTGAGTTGAGCTTCTATCCTAGATAAACAACATTTCTTTGGCGTTCCACTGCATCCCTCATGGAACGGATTAGAAGTTTATGACCAGTCTTGCGTGGATTAACTTTGGATCAAGAAGAAGTATGATGATCAGTCAACTGGTTTTCAAGAGTTACTCGACTGATAAGGAGCTGTTCTGAAGATTTAGCCTGCTTGTAGACTATCCAAATACATCATCTATAGTACTTCTTAGCCAGTTTGTAGACCCATCCAAATACATCATCTATATCTCCTCCAGTCTGGTCAGTTAAACTAGGCATTCCTCCACTTTCATTATCTTTTAATGGGTATGTCAACTGCTGACGTGGAGCGCTGAAGCCTTGCTATCTTATTGTCTATTATCAATGCTTAACTTGCATATGCATCATTAGCGCATGTGTTCGTGTATATAACGAGTAGACATTTGTTGTACTGATTTTTTCCTACTGGAAATGAAGTGCAGTCCTGGGGAAGCATGCTGGAACCTTTTAAATATATTTTTTACAGATTGATTTTGTCATATTCTGCATGGAAGATGGTTATGCTTCAAACTCTAATTTTTATTTGTGCACGGGTTTTTATGGTAGTGGTTTAAAATGGATGTCGTTGAAACTACTTTATGGTTCTAAATAGTTCTAAGCATTCCTTATGACAGCATAAGCTTCGATACTCTTCTTCTGTAGGACAATACTTATATAACTGAGGCAAGGTTCTTGTGTGCGCACACGCGTGGTGTAAACTTAACAAACTAATGAGGTTGCAGCACTCTAAGCAGGAATTCTTTTGCATTATATGCTGATGAAACTTGAGAAGCTAGGAAGGTCCCACTCTAAGCAGGAAGTCTGCCGCATCACATTAAAAAAAACACAGAAGTGGAAGAGCGATGAAGCCTTTTAATCCAAATAAATCTATCATGTTGATTATAATTGTGTTTTTTCCAGAGTTTTGGCTATGAGCCACACTCGTTATTGACATTCCTTTATCTCTCCCAGTGAGTTATTTACATCATATTCTGATCACCTTGTGAGGCAACATGATGCACTTCTTGATTCACTCTTTGATGCTGGGACTTACACGAAGCTATATAGCTACCACCATCTTCTTAATGGGTTCTCTGTTCACATGACCGCTGAACAGGTATTTTCATTATGTTTCATCTAATTTGGTTAAAGTTCCCTCATTCTTCAGTTTGACAAATTTTTATTTTCTAGTCAAGTTTGTTCTCTAAAGAAATTTCATTTGGTTTTAGGCAGAAGTTCTCAGCAGAGCCCCTGGAGTGAAGTACCTGGAAAAAGATATGAAAGTAAGGAAGTTGACCACTCACACGCCTCAATTTCTTGGTCTCCCAACAGGAGTATGGCCAACAGGAGGTGGCTTTGATAGGGCAGGAGAGGATGTTGTGATTGGTTTTGTGGACTCAGGAATTTATCCAAAGCACCCAAGCTTTGCTTCTCACAATTCAGATCCATATGGGCCGCTTCCCCGGTACAGAGGAAAGTGTGAGATTGATCCTGACACAAAGAGGAACTTCTGTAATGGGAAGATAGTTGGTGCTCAACATTTTGCAAAAGCAGCCATTGCTGCTGGAGCTTTCAATCCTGGAATTGAATTCGCATCCCCATTAGATGGAGATGGTCATGGAAGGTGAGTGCCTGTGAGAAATCTTAGCTTGAGTTCCAATATCTCTTAAATATTGTGAATATTGCATATAGCGGAAAAGCCCATGTCAATCCTCATCCTATGCATAATAATGTTTACAAAACTGATACATGTTTTACTATTGACAATTTATTGATGAAATTTATTATTCTACGTGAAGCTGTGATAGTCTATTATTATATAACTTCTGAAAATTGTAAGAATTCTCATAATGCAAAGTTACATGGAGTTACCTCCTGTTCTGGTTGCTGTACGTGGCATTTATGTCTTTATCATTGTTGGTTTTGCATGTCTTTGTTCCTGTTGAAGTTTAATTATGTTGGTCATGCCTCTTGTAAAATGTCAATCTGTTCTATGACTAAGCAAGCTTGCCACTTGAGTCCAAATGCAGCTTTACATTCTGTCTTCACTATGGAGGAAATTCACTATATTTTTGAGAGAGAGAAAATTCACATATTTTTAACTCCACAACTTGTTATATATAGTTAAACACTTTTCATTGAGCTGTCTGATTTATATGTTTACTAAACCATAGATTGCTCTTTTTGTGTATTGAATGTTTCCCCAATGTTCTCAGCCATACAGCAGCGATTGCTGCTGGAAATAATGGCATTCCAGTACGAATGCATGGGCATGAGTTTGGCAAAGCAAGTGGCATGGCTCCTCGTGCAAGGTTAGGCATTTCAGACAGAAATGTAGTATTAAGTTTTTCACTTTTAAACGTAATTGGGTTTGCCTGATCTTGTGTTCTTCAGAATTGCTGTCTACAAGGTTCTCTACAGACTTTTTGGGGGTTATGTATCTGATGTTGTGGCTGCCATTGATCAGGTATGCTTAGAGCTCTTGCTATGAGTTGGTTAAAGTTAATATAGACCATTAAATTTTTTTATTGATTTAAGTTGTTCTATCTGAATATTATATATTGTCTTGTCATTTTTTTAATCAGATAATTGTCTATTTATATTTTACATATACTTCCTTTTCCTCTGAGTTACTATTGGGTTTGAGAGCTATATCTATTATTCTTTAAAAAAAATTGTTAATCTTTGTGGGTGCATATTGTACTCTTTTTTCAAATTTCAACACTGAACTACTTGATTTCCATATGCTTTGGATAAATATTGTTTCTTTGTAATAATTGTAAATAATTGGGTAGGGAGTGACAACTTTCTTTTGTCTGTTGTACTTGGTTTGATGGTTGGTACTGTATCCGCTAGTTGCAATCCGTTAGTTTCTCAATAGTAATCAAGGTCAGTATCTCAATATTTAAGTTGAAGTTTATTTTATTATTATTATTATTATTTGTACAATTTTTGTTCAGCCGCCTCCATCCTGGGGGAAGTAGCATGATGTCCATAAACGATAAATTTCTTTTCAGAGTGCTGTGAGTACTTGTAACTGGTAATAGTGTGAGCTTACCACTCATTATTTTAGTACATGCAAGGAGCATCAATTGTTCAGTAACTTACCTGATGTATTATTATATTTTATTTCAAACTATTTCTTATTTGTTAATTTGTAAAATAATCTATGCAGTACTAAACTGAGAGCAATTCGTTTACTTATGTACATCCAATTTGCCTAATATTTTGTGACAGGCTGTTCGTGATGGTGTTGACATTCTTAATCTCTCAGTAGGACCAAATAGCCCACCATCAACTACAAGAACAACATTCTTAAACCCCTTTGATGCTTCACTTCTCTCTGCTGTGAAAGCTGGAGTTTTTGTTGCACAGGCAGCTGGCAATGGAGGTCCATTTCCGAAAACGTTGGTATCCTTTAGCCCCTGGATTACAACTGTAGCAGCAGCAGTCGATGATCGTCGATACAAGAACCATGTGACACTGGGAAATGGAAAAATCTTAGCTGGGCTTGGATTGTCACGTAAGTTACCAATTTCCTCATTTGTTCAGGATTGACAGATCCATATGGGAAAAAGTCCAGGATTGACAGATCCATATGGGAAAAAAATCATTATAACATTTCTATTTGTTTGTCATGGATAAAAACAATTACTATAATTAGATGTACAGCATAAATAGTTATAGATAATTTTTTGCTTCTGCCCAAAAATATGGGAATGATATTTGCATTGCTCGGTGTGGTAAAGTTAAAAATTTTCTTGACAATTCTTGAATTGTTCGTAAAAACCATAGCGAGGAGTCTGCAGCGAGGAGTCACTAGACTGAGGAGTCACTATATGAATTATGTTTCAAAACCATATTGAGCAGTCACTATATGTTCATAAAAACAATTCTTGAATTGTTCATAAAAACCATAGTGAGGAGTCACTATATGAACGGTGTTTCAAAGGCACTGACTATGTTTGCCCTATGTCTGGAGCTGTTAACTGGACCAACAACATATATATAAAGACTAACCTATAACAGTCATTTGGTTATAAAGCTAAACTTAAATAACTGAGAAAGTACGGCTGGTTTACAGTTGAGACTGCATTCTGGTTTACTCACATGTACTTAACTATTCTAGTACTACTTATCGGAGGCTTAAGTTTAGACAAGTATCTTGATGCAGTGATGTGCATGGAAGAGTTGAATGCTGAGTAATTAGAGGTGCTCTGGGTTGAGACTCATGTTCCAAATTTAGAGGGAATGTTTCATATACCTTTGACGTTATGAGGTTCTATCATATGAAAAGGCTTGAAGTGATGCTAAAAGTGGCCGTCAATTGTGACAACTGATATGTATGATACAAAAGTTCAACTCTGAATGTGTTTGAGGCATGGCTACCTATTCTCTTTTTGAATGATCCAAGATAGCACTGTTATACTTGTTCATAGTTGCTGTGCATACTATGGTGGTTGCAGACATGATGCCTTTTGAATGATCCATGTCCAATTATCCTACTGTGGAGTTTATAGGCTTTTCATGGATAGCTGTTATAAACTTTCCCTTCTAATATTTTGTATTTCTTTTGTAATGCTTTGCTGACTAAATATTGTAGTTAATCTTTGTTGAAAGGTGAATAGTTTGAGTGGGTCCTTCAAAAATGCAGTTGAGTTTGGCACTAGCTGGTTATCAGTTACCCTAATTAAACTTCACATTAGTGCTAACATTTAACTCATTACACTAATTCGTAGATGGTAAAGGTGCTGCTATCTATTTTTATAAGGCAGTAACTTACCAGGCTTCTGCATTTTTTATATGTTAATGTTTTCCCTAGTCCCAATTATGATAGATCCTCAGATTGAAATTTTCAATCTAAACGATTTCTTCCTGTTGTTCAAATGCAGCTTCTACACATGGGAACAGGTCATACAACTTGGTATCTGCAAATGATGTGATGATTGATTCATCTGCCCTGAAATACAACCCTGGAGACTGCCAGAGACCAGAACTATTAAATAGGAGAATGGTGGAAGGAAAGATTCTTTTATGTGGGTACTCCTTCAATTTTGTTTCGGGTACTGCATCCATCAAAAAGGTTTCGGAAACAGCTAAGAGTCTTGGAGCAGCTGGCTTCATTGTTGCTGTTGAGAACAGTTATCCAGGAACCAAATTTGACCCTGTACCTGTTGCCACTCCTGGAATACTGATATCTGATGTCAGTCACTCGAAGGTAAATTCCGTTATTTATGGTTATTCATTTGGTGAAGCTTTTCTTTGTTACTAGATGATGATAACTGTCAAGTAATAGAATAGACAAAGTTATTAAACAGACTTGGGTACATAAGTCTTGCACAACCTTATTCTCTGTTTTCTTGGATTGTAAACAAAACTTTATAGGATGTAAGAAGTTATTTAGAGGCATCAATCTCTTTAGGCTTCTTCCATAACTAGAAGCTTTGTTATTCTAGTGAGTAGTGGTAATCAAATCATGTCAGCTCTCTTTTACATGTGTTTGCCAACCATCTATTTGGATGTTCCACGATGAGAATTTTAAGCAACTCTTAGATATCTTATTGAAACATTATTCTATTTCTAGGAACTATTTAATCATATATAAATTAAGGGAATACATGTCAACTTGTAGAAGCCAGAGACATCACCTATGTTGAATGGGTATGGGTACAGATATGGGACACGACAAGTTTGTAAAATGTAGGGTACGGGGACATGACTATATAAATATCTATATACACATATTTTATATTGGAATTAATAATTTATGTGAGAACAAGGATGAGAATTAAAATTCCTAAAACATTTTTATGATCTTTTATTATATGGATTATAAATTGGAATATCACCAGTTTTTGAACTAGAATCCAAACGATCCTTCAAGATCGTAATTTGGAACCTGAGTTATGTCCAACGAGTTTCAAAAAGTGGATGTGAAGTGTAGGACATATGTCCAAGAAATGTATGAGAAGCGTTTTAAATTAAAACATGTAATGTATAATTGAGTACGTGCCCGAATAAGTGTATTGCATACATGCAAGGAGTGTCCAAGGTGTTTGCGTACGGTACATGTTGGGTAGGGGTCTGGCTTCAGATTAGAAGTGCCCAGGTAACATTTCACCTTTCCTATCATGAAATGCACCAATATTTCAACTACCTAATGTGAGTGGAGTGAGTGATAAATTAAGTGAAACCAACAGAGGCAAAGGTCTCAAATCCACTTTCTTGATTTACATAGTGTAAAATAAGCTTATTTACCTGTATCCTTTCATATGCATGTATGTACCTATCTGTATACGTATGAGATGGATGGGTGTTCTTTAGGTGACTCTTTAGGAAACTTATCTGACGTGTAGTATAGGTAAACACAATGTAACCAATTATCTTGTATTTTTTAGGTAAAAGCTTTTCAAGATAGCATGTAAAGTGTCTAGTCCTTCCAGTTCCCTTCTTCATAAGAGTATTGATGACAAACGAACAAAACTTTATGTAACTGTTTGACAAGTAACAAATAAGTTTCCGTGTTCAGTAGTAATATATGAGCAAGGTTTGTTCTTGTTGAAGAACACATACTGAGTGTTTTTTTCTATCAGAATTTGACTTTTGACTTGTTAACTTTTCTCTACTGTGCAAGTATAGGTGCTTATAGACTATTATAACTCTTCCACTAAAAGAGATTGGGCCGGGCGGCCAATAAGTTTCCAAGCAACAGCCAGTGTTGCTGATGGTTTGGCACCCATACTTCACAGTTCAGCTCCTCAGGTGGCAATATTTTCTTCCCGAGGGCCAGATGTAAAAGATTTCAGCTTCCAAGATGCAGATGTCCTCAAACCGGACATATTAGCTCCGGGCTCTCTTATTTGGGCTGCGTGGGCACCAAATGGAACAGATGAAGCCAATTACTTGGGTATTTTATTTTTATTTCTTTACTTCTACACTCAATCATTCTTTATCATAGTTGTTCAAATTTTGTCTGGCGACATCATACAGAACTAAACATCTAGGTGGGATATGCTCTCATCCATTAAATGTTATATAACTTGCTAGTAAATTAATGCCTTTTAAACTTGAGTATTTGATGAAAGAACTTGTTAGTTGTGACCTTGTTTACAGTCCATTCACTATTATTTATCATCCTTGGTTTTTTCTCGTTGCACTAGTGGTCATGTTTATTGCTTTCAGGCTATTGTTTAATCAATGAAACGGTTTATGTATCTAGTAGTTTTAAGAAATGATGTAAAATATATCACTTGGATCCCTGGATCTCCTGTAGTCTCAGTGCAAGAAAGATGGACCCTTGTTACTAAACTTATTTATGAACAGGGGTGGAGACAGGACTTTAAATTTCTTCTCTCCCTGCGAAAGAAATCAAAACATTATGCAGAATTTTCTGCCTGAAAAAATATCTTGCCATCATTTGCTTAAGAGAGAATTGCATCTAATTTGGGAGTTCTGTAAGAAATAAAGATGAACATCGTGTATTTATTGGATGCTAATAGCTGGATTCTTTGATTATCACATATATAAAAAATATAAATATGAACAATATAGAGGCAGGCATTGATAATGATAAAACGTCATTAGAGTTGGTTTTTGGGGATCCAAAATTTAGGGGCCCAGGACCTACTGAGCATACGAGAAAGAAAATGTCAAAAAACTCAAGGAACATTTGTTTTGTAGGGTCCACATGTTTGTGAGTGGGACTATCTTGACCAATAGAATTTGAACTTTTTTGGTGAGGCCATGGCCCCTCCAAGTGACTGTAGCTATAGCTACATCGTTGGTTGCATGAGCAACCTTCCGTAATTTTATACCCATTAGAAGTATGTTTTATACATATTCTGCCATTTTATTTCAGAAGAAAAGGTTAATTCGTCTCAAGTGTAGGTTGTCCAAGAGAAAGTGAGAAGAACTGGTTCTTTCTAATGAGAAAACAAATATTTTGAAATCCTAGACACATATGCGTGTGTGTGAAGGATGTTTCTTTCTTGTGTGTGCATGTGGGGATGGGACGAAAACAACTTTTAAAGAGTTAAAAAGTGCATAGTTGCTTCCTCCCGTGTATGCATGTGCTTGGATGTGTGTATAAGAGAGTATGTTTTTGAGTGGGTACACACATAGTTGCATGGAATCCGGTTCGTTTTGGTTCACAAGATAGGTAGAGGAGTGTGGTCCGCCACTCATTAGGAATCGGGTACGAGGGGTAGGCTTATACGGTACGCTTTAGGTTCGGTTCTTAAATGTAGGAATTAGAGGTTTTGCAAGAGTCAAATTTAAGAAATATACTAGTTGATATCACTAATGGTAAAAAAAAACTTGAGAATCATGTTCCAATAAGGTATACATTATTTGCTTAATTTCTTGTGTTTTTTGTTGTTTGTTCTTCAAAAAAAAAATTTTTTTGTCAAAATTTTAACTGGTTTGCATTCTAAATTTTGGGTTGCTGGAGTTGGTGAATCGGGTCGTGTTCCATGGCAATCTGGGATGATTGAACCCTGGTCGTGTCCGCTATAGCGTCCTAATTTCCCGATTTCTATGGGCACACACTCACACAATCCAGACACACTATGTTGTTATTGAGAATCAACACATGATGCGTAAGTATCTCCCAGATCGCCCAACTAGATCTCCTCTGTCTTCCTAGGGCAAACAATCGCCTTGGCAATAGGGAAACATAGAAAGAATGATATTCGAATAAAAGAGAAGCAATCTACCACAGAAAACTAAAACAACAAGAACACAAAGACACGAGAATTTATGTTGTTTGGCAATCACCTACATCCAGGGGGGGCTTGTTGTGCGCGGAAACCACCAATCGTTGTGCTTCGAGGAACCAAACCAAACGCCGAGAGAGAAAGCCAAAAAATGCAAAATAACGATACAAACACAAACGACAAATTTTACGTGGTACGGCAAGTTGCCTACGTCCACGGGGTAAGAAGGAGATGAGGTTTTCACTAATAGAGAAGAAGAATACAAACTGTGATTACAAATCACTTGAACAAACCAACTAATCTCACCAACAAATCTCTAATTCTCTCCAAACAAAACCCTAACCAATAGCTTAGAAAATATTTCTTTTTTGTGCTCCAAATATCCCCAATACAATTCCTTGACTACGCCAAAGAAACCCTAAAACGTGTTTGGTATTTATACTAAACTCAAATCCCAAACAGAACAGGAAACCTCAATCTGGGCCTGACCCGACTGGTGATCGACCGCCACAAAACTCGCGGTCGACAGCGATCAAACGACAGAACCAGAAACTCATTACAGGGTTTGGCGGTCGACAGCGCCAAGCCCTGATTCATACCCAGGGTCTATGCACGTATTCGGTTGATCGGCCTAGCACTGTGGTCGACCGACAAACTCCAAAACAGAACCCTGAGCTCCAAAACCTGTTCTTCTTGAAACCCTTCGCGAAATCTACAGAGCTTTGAGTCTTCTCTATATCAGAGATTACAAAAATACAATCTTTCTAGTGTTCTTAAAAGAACATGCAAGAAATCCTTTCTTAGTCTTACCATTCCAAAAGATCCTTACAAACCCTAGATTTCTCTCCTTTGTTTTTCTCTACGTCTCTTTTACCATGTGCAAATCTCTTAGGCTTAATCTCAAAACTGTACACACGGAAGACCTGTAGTTAAATCCACGTAAAATGCTGATCAGGAATTCTAACCCCAAAAGGATTCCAAAAAACAGAAATCAGTCTGACAGCAGTCTGAGGACCTGTCCGACCGGCTGGTGTTCCACCAGAGCACCCAACCGGTCGGACTGGTTAGTGCACCACCAGCTCCATGCTGTTTTATTTTCTGCTTCGTTTCTGATTCTTTCCATGTCTCCTGTACTGAAATACAAGGCTATTTCCAACAGTTGATAGTAGTGAGTATGCAGAAGAGAGAAAAAGGAGCATGTGCAAATTGTTTTAGTTGTCATATCATAGACAGGGATGTGCCAGAGATCAATGTAATGAACATACTGCAGAACAATTTCCTGAAGGAATGCAAGAAGAATAAATATTTGAAAGTTGTCTTTATCTGTGCTCCACTTCATAAAACGAAGTAACACACATAAGAAAGGTGATAGCAAAAAGGTGGCTTGATCAATGACAATAGCATCTGTTTTTCAATCTATAGCTTGTAAATAGTTGTTTATGCATGTTTGGTAAGCTTTACAAATTCCCGGAGTTTGCAGATGACTATTTTGAATTGTTCATGAATAGAATATATAGGTAAAGATAATTCTGAGAACCAATGTATTGGCTGGAGAATAAATTTCAAGGACTTGCGCTACATAATGACCTTGCATGCATTTGAAATAGTTCTGCTCCATTTATCTCATGCTGAAGCTGAACAGGTGAAGGTTTTGCCATGGAATCTGGGACTAGTATGGCAGCTCCGCATATCGCTGGAATAGCAGCACTTATAAAGCAGAAGCATCCCCACTGGAGTCCAGCTGCTATCAAGTCAGCTTTGATGACAACAGCTATGACCAAGGATCGAGGAGGGAAGCCTCTTCAAGCACAGCAGTACACTGAGACAGAAGCTGTGAAATTGCTGCCAGCCACACCGTTTGATTTTGGGAGTGGAGCTGTTAATCCAAAAGCTGCGCTGGATCCTGGACTCATTTTCGATGCATGTAAGCTATTTGCGTATTTGAAGATGCATATTGTTTAAAGTTTTGATACAAAACTATCTTATTGTCGTACGATTTCGCAAAACTCATTATGATTGTCCAATGATAGATATGTGTGTTTCCTTTATTTTTCCATATTTTATAACACACGGCCTAGATGAATATAGTTATGCAAGAAATTCCATGATGGGCTTCTTCGTACCCATTATCAGAACTTACATCCATTATGCGTACACCAAGTTCTGGGGACAAAGGAGTATTTAAATTTGCACATTTTGTGCCATTAAAACTTCTAATGAGTAAATGTCTTTTTTTGTCATATTATATATGCAGATACTAGTAGTTTTTTCTGAGTATATACAAGTATAAGCAGGGGAAAATTAGTTATATCAGCATAAATAAATATTATCATATATGGTATCATTGTTGATTGACATTTTTCTAGTATGCGATATAACTTGTTAGTATGCGATCCAGTTAGATTTCCTTTTAGAGAGTAAGTTTTGTTTACAAGGAACTGAGAGTAGAGTACTTGTCAGATCTAGTGACTGGTTAAAGCAAATGAATGATTCAAAACATCAGAGCAAACCAAGTGACACAATAGAAGATGGATGCATTTTACTGAGTATGCTTTTCTTATTTCAAATAATTTTGTTGGCACTTGTTTGTTATGCCAAAACTTCACTATTCTCCATGACATTACATGATTGAATAATCTTCAAAACTTCTTCAAGAATCTGTTTTTCTGCACAGCTTACAGGGACTACATCAGTTTCCTGTGCGTAGTACCAGAGGTAGACCCTGATGAAGTGAGAAACATCACAGGTTCAGCATGTAATGCAACCAAAGGTAAACCCTCGGAACTCAACAGCCCATCAATCACAATCTCTCATCTCGAGGGAACCCAAACACTAAAGAGAACAGTGACCAACGTGGCTGAGACCGAGACATACATCATCACCACAAGAATGTCACCTGAGGTTGCCCTAGAGGCTAGCCCTCCAGCAATGACAGTGCTCGCTGGATCCTCAAGGCAATTAACAGTGAGCCTCACTGTTAGGTCATTCACTGGTAGTTACAGTTTTGGAGAGATTCTGATGAAAGGGAACCGAGGGCACAAGGTTAGGATCCCAGTAGTGGCCATGGGCTACCAGTAGCTGGGAAAAGGGAGGTTTTGTAGTGTGGTGTTATATTCTTTGTACTGTATGATAGAATAAGAGAGGCACACTTCACGCAGTCCTTTGTATCATATTCAACTCTACGGTATAAATGTTAAAGGTATTTAAGTAGTAGATGCTAGCTTTTGAGGAATGTTACTTTGGTTTTGTGCGATGTGCATGTATCATGGATTTTATAAGAATTAGTAGTTAAGAATGATAGGTTCGGACCTACATACATCTCAAATATCGTTGTCTTAGATTGTGCTCTGGCTGGTCAATGTTTGTTAGCGTCTATTCTCACACGTCTCCAGCTGATCTATAATTAAGAAATGCTGTGGTTGCTTAGTTCTTTAGAGTGTTCCTTGGCTGAACTATTTAGAGGAGCTCTATATTCTTTTACTTTCTTTTGTTGATTCTCAGTAAGAATAGTCTAGTGTAAGCTGGACCTGTTCACTATAAGAGACTTCACAACTGGTTATTGTATGTATGTGTGTGCGCGTGCGCCTGTGTATAATATTAAGAATAGCAGTACTTGCACACATTGCAGGTTCTCAATTGGGGTGGGGGTGAAGGAAAAAGAGTTCTCTCCTAGCGCAACAGAAGTAAACATTTCCCTCAGGCTCTAGATCAGATCGATCTTAGTTGAGCCGAGAGATGCCATAACAACTAATTTCAAAATACTATAAATGTACACAACATTATACAAAATAGCTGAAACATACATATGTAACTTGTACGGATGATGCGACTGAACTTCCAAGTACCATATCAGTCCGATATTCAAGGGGAAACTGCGATAGGAGCTGGCGGCACCAAGCGCTCTATAGGCCAACAATCCCAGTCTCCTTCCTTGGTAGTGGCCACTCTAAAGTGCTTTGAAACCCAAGCTTCTCCTCTTGAATTCCTCTCTCTCCTCAGCCTCCTCTCTCTTTCCTCAATATTTTTCTTCGCCTCCTTAGCTTTTCCCCAGTCGTTCTTCAGGATTGCTTGGCTCACTTCAGCCCATACAACTGCTGATTCAGTTGCCCACAAACCCTGGTATCATCAACATCATGCGTCATTGGCACCTCTTAAACTATTTTTATTAGTATTGACACGCTCTCAACTTTTGTCTGTCTTATTTGTTACCCTAAACTTAGATGACAATTTACTCTCTTTTCTCAATAGTTAAAACTGAGGGTAAAATTTAATTTGTAGTCACATGATTGTGTTCTTCAAGGGGCGGTACCTTGGGATCCTTGACGCTAGGAGTTTTGAGTTTTGTGATGCCTAATTTAGCATCATATAGAACTCGACCTTTTCCACTTTTAGTATCCTTCAACTCAACAACTCTGCCAAACCAAATCAAAACAAATCGTAGAAGAGTTTAAATTTCAAAACAGATCAAATCACAAACATACAAAAGAGATCATTATACCTATCCCACTGGCCATCAATCTCATATATTGTCTTCGAAGTCTTTGAATTGACAATCTTACCCTTGACAGACCGAGGATTTCCTCTGAGTCCAAAGAATGAGCGGCTTTCACCAAAGGATACGTTTGCTTCCAGGCCTGAATCCTTGCATCGTATGCTGACATTTCCAGTCCAATCAGAACTAGGAAATGGAAGTATTTTTATGAGTAGGTTTGGCGATTCCATTTCGTAGCTCTCATTGAAGTTTAGTAGCTTCAGCTGCCTCTTCCCATGGATTACAGCTTCAACACCGGTCCCTACAGCGTAAAAGGAATCAGATGTATGCAAGTATGTGCAATAGGTAGCTCCAGATATAAGTATGGAAATAAGACATGATATGGCAAGAGTCATGCGAAGTGGAGTTTATAACATGAAAGGGTTAATTGCAGATAGACCCCCTGCACTATAGCCCTCTACTGTTGCCCAACTGCAGAAAGATCCTCTGACTGTTTTCTTTTTAAACTCAGTTACCCTCAAAAGGTCTATTTGTTAAAAGCAATGTTCTCTTCTCAGAGAGTGAAAGAGTCAAAATTTCGTTCATGGGGTCTATCCGCAATTAACTCAATACAAATATATGACAGTGGAAATTATGATGTTTGTGATGAGAAAGGTAAATCTCATGCATGGTTGATTTTTTAGAAGCGTCATTTTATGATCAGTCTATTTTTTTATAAAGTCTATTTGTTATAAGCTTTAGCAGATCAAATTCTGATGCTATGATGATAAATTGCTACAACTATCGAGTTGTGAGGGGTTTCATACTCATTGAAATTTCCTACCTTGCTTCCCAAGTTCAACTTATTAAAACTTAGATGGAAACGCTCGCTACATATGCTTGATAAGAAAAGTAAAATCTCTTAGAAGACTTTAGCTCAGGGTTACCGAGAAAATTTTGTATTTGTAAAATATAACACTCAGAATATGCACTTGCTACTTGATCGTATCAAACAATAGAAACTCCACAGGTATGATATTTTGCCATAGATATCTAAAAGAAAAAATTGCAATGAAATTTTACCATAGAACTTCGGACGCGGATTCTGACACGCTATAAACTCTATGTTTTCTTCTGTATCAGTTGCATGGAGAGCAGATACCGGAGGGTGATGAGATATCTATCAAAGGTACTCATGTGAATATAAACTTCAAATGTTGGAGAAACCAATAGCTTTCAATTATCTTTATCATGAAATTACCTGTTCAACAAAAACATTAAGAGTTCCTCTAGAGACATGATGGGTCTCTCCAAGAATAGGATTGAAAGGAGTCAAGCCAAAAATGAGAGGGCGTGCACTTGAAATACACCAAGCAACAACAGAAGTGAACCTACAAAAAACAACAGAGTTTTATTGTTTTTTCATATTATTGTCAACACAAGTTGTGTTTATTATCAATAAATCACAAATCCATGCCTTCTAGGAGAAAGCAACAGAAATAACCTGTCAAACTTATTTTTTCCTCGTGCACACTTTTTTAGGTAGTCCTCGCCAATGCAGTACACAGCTTCGCCGTAGCATTGGAGTTGTGATTTTGGCATGTTGAAGAGAGGAGGAAGCTGAAAATTTCACATACGAAAATAAATCTTTTTTTTCCCTTCCGAAAATGTCATATGATCAATTTGGTTTGAAACTTACATCCAGAAAAAGGTTACAATATTGCCGCTAAACAACAATTACGATTAGAACAACTTTGCACTTTTACAATTTGCAAGTAGAGTAGTAGGTATAGTTTTCTGTGAAGCAAGCAACACATGATCTAATTATTAATGTTGATAATAGTGTATTGTAGTGGGTTTTAGTCCCACATTGCTTGGGAGAACAAACCTCACACTCCTCTACTTGTATAAATATATGTGCACACTCAATATTCAATTCAAGGGAAATTTACCCAAGATTCTCTCTCTCTCTCTTACTTTAACATGGTATCAGAGCTAGGGCTATTTCCCTTTCAATAAAATTTTTAACGCTTTTGCGTTCTTTTGCCAAATCTTGGCCTTATTGCTTTGCAGCCGTTTAATGTTTTATTTTTTTTATTTTTATTTTTAATTATTTGGCGTTCATCTGCCAGATATTTTGGCCTTGTCGTTTTGCGGCCTCTTAACGCGTTTCGCGTTCTCGTTTAACCTTCGGGTTCTATTTTAAACCTTCGGGTTTCATTCTAACCTTCGGGTTCTATTTTAAACCTTCGGGTTTCATTCTAACCTTCGGGTTCTATTTTAAACCTTCGGGTTTCATTCTAACCTTCGGGTTCTATTTTAACGGCATTGTCGTTTCAAGACCGTCTCTCGGTCTCAAATTAACGGCATCGTCGTTTCAAGCCGTCTCTCGGCCTCAAACGAACGACATTAGTAACAGCATCTCGACATCTTAACGTCTCAAGATTGCTGTTATGGCTCCTTCAGAGAAGATTCCCAAACCACCTTTGCCCCTCAATGATCAAAGTGACTGGGCAGGGTGGTCCACCATTGTCACCAATGCCTTGCGTGGCGCTGGTTTGCTTGATCATCTCACCAGTACGGGACCAGTTCCACCGTCCATCAGCACTGTTGCTTCATCCAGTACTATTGCCTCTGGCAGTGGTGATGTCGATCTTCAGACTGCTCGTGCTCTCTATGTCAAGGAGAGTTCAGAGTGGCAATTGCAGGAATTTCGTGTTATGGATTATCTCACTCGCTGTGTTGGCTCTGGTCTCACTGTCGAGATTGGCTCGCTTCCCTCTGCTCAGGCCATGTGGACTCGTCTCACTGAGCGTTTCACTGAGTGCTCGGGTGCACGGGAGGCATATCTTCTGCAACGCATTTCTCTACAACGCAAAGGTAGTTCATCTCTGCAGTCCCATTTTGGACAAATGCAAGCTTTTTGGACAGAGTTACGCTCCATGCTTCCTGGACGTAATTCCACATATGAAGACTGGCTAGCCTGGTACGAACGGCATGAGGTGCATCAATTGTTTCAGTCCCTTCCTGAATATTCAACTATGGCTGATCAACTACTTCACCAGCCTCAATTTCCGACTTTGGCCTCAGTTATGGGAGCTCTCACTGCTTATGAGACCCGGCAGCAGACAGCACGACTCAATTTGTCAACAGACACTCCTACCTCTTCACTCGAGACTGTTTTGTCTGTACCTGTCACTGCTCCTGTTATGAATTATACTTCTCCACAGGCTCCCTCTCCACAGGCTCGATCTAAGCTCTCTTGCAAATATTGTAAGAAGGAAGGACACCGCATTGAGACATGCTTCAAGCTTCATCCTGAGTTACGTTCCTCAGGTACTGGACGTGGTCGGCGACCCCCTCAGTCTCAACCCTCTCGTACACCAGGATTGTTGGCCAATGCTATACCTTCTACTACTTCAGACTCTACTATTCAAGCTATTGAAAGTCTTCGCCGTCAACTTGATGCTTTTCAACATATCACCTCTACATCCGCCGCACAACTCTCTGGTATGCATTTTGCTGGTTCTTCAGCTAATCCTTCAGTCTCTGGTATGAATGATCTCTGGATTTTTGACTCTGGTTGTTCCTTTCATATGACTTGTAATGCCTCACTTTTATCCTCTGTCTTTACTTCATCCTCTCTTCCTCCTATCTACACAGCTGCTGGACAACCATTGTCCATTACTCAGTATGGCTCTATTACCCCACAAAATGATCCATCTGGTCGTCTAACACTTGGTCCCGTCTATGTGGCTCCACAATTGTGCTTGAATTTAATTTCTATTAGCTCTTTATGCATGGCGGGCCTGTTTGTCTCATTTTCTTCTGATACTTGTATTGTGCAGGATCCACAGACGGGCAAGACGGTTGGGGCGGGTCGTAGGAGGCACAAACTGTATTTTCTGGAATATCTTCACCTTCCAGAGTCCATACGTCCACGTTCTCTTGTTGCTTCTCTTTGTTCGTCAAAACCCTCTACCTCGCTTCCTGCCAATTTATGGCATAGACGACTTGGTCATGTGTGTAATAAAAGGCTGGAGAGTCTTATTCAGTCTGGAGTACTTGGTCCTGTATCATCTAGTTCTAGTATTGAGTCATGTGCTGGTTGCAAATTGGCTAAATTCACTGCTTTACCATTTAAAATGAGTACATCTGTATCCACTTCCTTATTTGATTTAGTACATTCTGATATTTGGGGGCCAGCTCCTTTGCCTTCTTCATCTGGCTACTTATATTATGTTAGTTTTATCGACGATTTCTCTCGTTTTACATGGGTTTACCTACTTAAGAATCGCTCTGACGTACTTACTGCTTATCAAGCCTTCACTGCTATGATTTTCACTCAATGGCAATCTCGTATTAAAGTTTTTCGTTCTGATTGTGCCAAAGAGTACCTATCCTCTGCCATGCGCTCTATCATGTCCTCTCATGGGACTATCTTTCAACAGTCATGTCCCTACACTCATGAGCAAAATGGTGTTGCTGAACGCAAACATCGTCATATCCTCGATACTGCCCGATCAATGCTCATTTCTTACTCTGTTCCTCGTCGTTTCTGGGCTGAGGCTATTCTCACCGCGACTCATGCCATTAATATCACTCCATCTAGCTCTCTTTCCGGTGCTACTCCTTATAGTCGTGTTTATACTCATCCTCCCCGTTATGATCTAGTTCGCGTTTTTGGTTGTCGATGTTTTGTTTTTCTGCCATCTCACGAACGTGATAAATTGTCTCCCAGAGCAGTTTCTTGTGTTTATTTAGGAATTAGTTCAGAACATCGAGGTTATCGTTGTTATGATCCCGCAACTCGTCGAGTTCATATATCTCGTCATGTTCAGTTCGAAGAGGATTCTCCATATTATTCTACTTCTGATGACTTTAATTTCCTCCACTCTACCGATCATGCTTCCCCGTCCACTGCATCACCCACTTCTTCACCTCAATTTTCCTTTCGAGATCTCCCTGACATCTCTCCCTCTCCTTCTGTTGACTCTTCCTCACCTGAGTCTTCTCTTACACCATCTAATCCATATCCTGTGGACACAACTCTCACTCCAGAAAATACTGTTGATCTTCATGCACCTGCGCCAGCATCTCCCCCGCCTGAGGTTCCTCTTGCTCTTCGTCGAGGCAAACGCCCACATGTCATGCCTGCCCGGTATGCTTCTGTTACTTCTTATTCACCTATCTTTCATAACTTTCTTGCTGCCATTCATACTATTGTTGAGCCAAAGTCCTTCCAAGAGGCAGTTCAAATTCCAGAGTGGCGACAAGCTATGGCTGAGGAATTTCAAGCATTTCAGCAAACTCATACCTGGGATATTGTTCCCTGTCCTCCTGGGATCTCTCTTGTTGGCAGTAAATGGGTTTATAAGGTCAAGTTTCGTCCTGATGGCACCATTGAACGTCGAAAAGCTCGTTTAGTGGCTAGAGGTTTTACTCAGCAACAAGGTATTGATTATGAGGAGACCTTTGCTCCTGTTGCTCAGATGCCCACTGTGCGTACTCTCCTTGCGGTCGCTGCTGCTCATCGTTGGCCCTTATACCAGATGGATGTCAAAAATGCTTTTCTTCATGGCTCTTTATCAGAGACCGTATATATGCAACCGCCTCCAGGGTCAAATATTCCTCCGGGACATGTATGTCTCCTTCGTCGTGCTGTTTATGGTCTCAAACAGGCACCCCGCGCTTGGTTTGAGTGTTTTCGCGATGTTGTGCTCAAAGCGGGCTTTATAGAAAGTCATCAAGATGCTTCTCTGTTTGTTCGCACTACATCGCGTGGCAGGGTTTTATTACTCATCTATGTAGATGATATGATCATTACAGGTGATGATATGACAGGTATACAATACGCAAAATCTCAGTTGCAACAACAGTTCCACATGAAGGATCTTGGATCTCTTCGGTATTTCCTTGGTCTAGAAATTTCTCAAGGCCCGCGGGGTGTATTACTGTCTCAACAGAAGTATCTCTCAGATATTCTAAATCAAGCTGAGTTAACTGATAATACAACTGTCGATACTCCACTCCAGCAGAATGTCAAACTTTGCTCTACTGACGGTGAGCCTCTATCTGATCCTACCCGATATCGACATCTTGTTGGTCAGTTGGTCTATTTGTGCATCTCTCGACCAGATATCTCTCATGCTGTTGGTATTGTCAGTCAATTTGTTAGTGCCCCACGTTCTGTACACTATGCTGTCTTATTACGGATTCTTCGGTACCTCCGGGGTACTAGCACTCGCTCACTTTTGTTTCCTGCTACATCTAAGTTAGAGCTTTGTGCATATTCTGATGCTGATTGGGCTGGTGATCCAACTACCAGAAAGTCTACCACAGGTTATTGTATATTTCTTGGTGATTCCCTTATTTCCTGGCGAAGTAAGAAACAAGATGTTATTGCTCTTTCCAGTACTGAGGCAGAGTATCGTGCAATGTCCACAACAGCTAAAGAGATTATTCATCTTCGTCGCCTTCTCAGTGATTTCGGTATTTCTGTTACGACTCCTACTCCTCTCTACTGTGATAATAAGAGTGCCATCCAGATTGCTAATAATCCAGTATTTCATGAAAGGACCAAACATATTGAGATCGACGCTCATTTTTTCCGTCACCAAGTTATCAAGGACAAGACAATTCTACTTCCTCATGTTTCATCCGCTGACGAGCTTGCAGATTTCTTCACAAAGGCCTTACCTGTTCATCGGTTCCAGTTTCTTGTACGCAAACTCACTTTGTTTGATCCAACATGAGTTTGAAGGGGGCTGTTGATAATAGTGTATTGTAGTGGGTTTTAGTCCCACATTGCTTGGGAGAACAAACCTCACACTCCTCTACTTGTATAAATATATGTGCACACTCAATATTCAATTCAAGGGAAATTTACCCAAGATTCTCTCTCTCTCTCTTACTTTAACAATTAAAAACCTTTGTCTGCTAAAAGAAAAAGGTTTATAAAAGTTTTCTTCTTCCTTTGCGCATGGACTCGAATCTTTCTTGCCTCCTCAAATTATTAAATCATAGCTTACGTTACAATCTGATTCTGCATATGCCCCTAGACATTAATAATTTCTTCAATGTAAAGTGTTATTGTGTTAATAATATTTTCTATAGAAAGAGTTGGAAATCCAGAGATTCTCTTTCTTTTCTGTTTTATTTCCTTAACTTGTATGCCACGTACCCTGCATATTCTCCAAAGAGAATATCAAAGAGCTACATTGCACGGGGACGGGTGCGGGTGCGGGTGCGGACACGGACACGGGTGCAGATATAAGACATGACAAATTTGTACACTGTAGAATACGACGGGACACGACTATGTTATATATATATATTTATATTTATATATATATATAGTTGAGCTAGGCTACTATTAATAGTATCAAACATGCAGATGCTATCAACCTAAATTTGAAAATCTGAACCAAAAAATAAAGATCCGAATCAGTAGATGCAATCTATTACACATGAACTAGTTAGAAACAAAATTGTAAATAATTTTGACGTGTTTTGAATTATATACCAAGAGGCAAAAATTAACCAACTTCATGAAAATTCTGAAACGTTGATTCTGACGACATATCTTGCATGTGTTAATGATGATGAAATCATTTAGAATTTTGTTTCTAACTAGTTCATATGTAGTAGACCACATCTACCAGTTTGGATTTTTATTTTTGGGTTCCGATTTTTAAAATTAGGTTGATAGTATCCACATGTTAGATATATATTGAAATTAATAATATATATGAGATCAATATTATTATTTTATTACATATTATGAGAACTAAAGTCCATATAACTTTTTTATGTTCCTCTTATTACGCAGATTATAAATAGAAAAACCGCTCACTTTTGGACTTGATATCCAAATCATCATTTAAAATCATACTTATGGACATGATATGGGCTGAAATGAACTATATCCAAGTCCAACAAGTTATAGAAATTTGATGTGAAGTATAAGATATACGTCCAAGAAATGTAACATGAGTGTTTTAAGCTAAAACATATAATGTATAATTAGGCATATGTTTGCATAAATATATGTATATACTCAAGAAGTTTTCAAGGAGTGTTCGACACGGACAGAAACATGAATACGGGAGCAAAGATGAAGTGTCTAGGTAACCTAGTCAAAGAGTAATAATATTACGCTATAGACTGAGAAACAACCAAAAATAATGCAAAACATTATGATGCTTGTAATTTGGATCAATGATAAAGGCTGAAGAGAAGTTGTGGAAAGCACTAGGCTCAAATAACTCTGGAAAAATAATTGAGAAACCTACAAGAAATATTTTGTTAATTTAAAACGGTATGGGTTGTGATAAATCATTATTTGTTCAAGTAAACTGTACAGTTTCGCCTCACATGTTCATTGTCAATTTAATAGTGTTGCCCATTAAACAACATATGAATATCAACTCCGACCAAGTCTCTATTTTGTGCTTTTTTGATGAGTAATACTACAAGATTTGCATCATTCTTGAACTACATGACACAAAAAATATGGGGTCTCTAGACACTCATGATTTCTTATTGCAATTTGTTAGAAAAGATTCTATATTTTATGTCATGTAGTACAAAACTAGTATAATTCTTCTTCTAATTCTTCTCGGATGAACGAGATTTAAGTAAAAGCTTTTCATTAAATTCTCACAGTACCAATTGTTTTACTCCAAATAGCTCTCCTTTACAATGAATTATTTGACATGTGATGAAACGTAAATATGAATATATGATAAAGGACAGGTGGATAATAAATGGACCAGGTACCATCTGGCCTGGTACTTGTCTTTAATGGACTACGTTCATTACTATTGAAAATGACCTTACTTTTTCTCACACAAACAAAAATGGTAAAAAAAAATGGACCCTACATTTTGACTCTCTTACCCTGATCACTGCTTTAGTAACTAGCATCAAATCAACATAGTCAAATTTCTACAGCATTCAAAAATCAACAGAGTCAAATTTCTACAGCATTCAGTACTTGAATGCTAGTACAGAATGGCTCTGATACACGTTATTGTAGGCTTTGTACCTAAGGTCCCATTTCGAAATTGGCTAAATTACCATATGGGTATTTTAATTAGACCTTTTTTATTTATAGGATAATTTAAATAGATAACTCAATTTAAATGAGTTAGAGGTGCAACAAGATTCAAATTTTCATCAGCGGCTAATTTTTTATTGAGAAACTATTATTTTTTTTACTGAATAAATTTCTTCTACCACCTTGACCTCTCAAAATTGTTGAATCTATACCTAATTATCATAATGTGGCAAAAGAGGGTATTTATGCAAAATTGTCCCTTTAAAAAGCTTCATCGTTCCTATCAACACTCTATTTGTGTTTTTGGTATACTTTAACATGGAGCTTTTGAAGGGGAGAATAGGGGAGAGTAAGGAGAGGGAATGAGGAAGGAGAGGGTGAGAATGATGGAGGCTATTGATGACAATGGATTAGGGAAAATGAGGGAGAAGATGAGGAGTTGATGATGAAGTGTGGATAGGAAAAATAGAGATTTTCAAACGACCAATTTCACATAAACCCCTCATCTTTATGTACGATATCACTAACTTTGAGAGGTCAAGGGGCAAAATTTCTTTTTGTAGTAAAAGAATAACATTTTCTGGCCGAAAAATTACCCATAAAAAAATTTGGGTTTTGTTGCGTCTTTGATTTATTTAAAATGACTTAATGTGAATTGTCTATTTAAAATGTTTTATTACTAAAAAAGGTCTAATTAAAATATCAATATAGTAATTTAGCCTTTCAAAATCAATTGTTACGCATAATAGATAATTTTTAAAAATCTCTAATGAGAATAGAAGGTAACATAATCATAGGCTCATAGTTGCATATTTTCCAAATAGGACATTGTCCTATCAATCTACTTCTACCGTGTCATAGTAATTACCTGTTCCTTCAGCTATAGTTAAAGGCGTTGTACACATTTGAAAATATTAATGAGTTCAATCAATGTATGTTTTGGAAAATCCAAGATGTCATCACAGCTTCTGATTAATTGTGAATATTTTCAATTTTAGTGACTAATTAGCATATAACTACCTGAAGTATCCATGTCTTGTCGCACAGTGGCGGAGCCACATGGAGCTTGCCCTGTCCAGGACAAGAAAGTGAAACCGGGGAGCTCCATCGTCGACTTCTAGAGGCCCGTCGTCGACTCCAACGAGGGGAGCCCCTCGAACTCGAGGAGCTTCTCCTCGCTTCCCCGCTCAAAACTAGGTTTTGTGCCGACTCCGATGACGGATGAGCAGGAGGACGAGGTTTCTCCTTCGCCGATGTTTGCGCCTTGGGATTCATCGCTAGCCAAGATTATTTTTTTGCCCAGGGAAAAAAAATCCTGGCTACGCCACTGTTGTGGCACACGTAATACATACTCTATCAAAATTTTCCCGCAAACAAATATGATGTTCGTTAACATGGGGAGGATATGAGACATCTCATAAAATTTAATCCCATTTTAGGGCTGCTGTTAGGGTTATAATTTCGTACTCTAACCTATCATTATAAGCAAACCACTCTTTCTATATATGGCTAAACTATGGATTCGTAAGGGCTACAAATTTGTATTCTAACATATTCCTATAAATTGACCACCTTTTCTATGGTTAAAATCTGAATTCATATAATAATGAAATATTTTATTCAAATCCATTCTAAGTTAGTGATGGTTGGGATTTGATTTGTATTGCTTTAATACAATATGAAATATCACTACAAGAAAACCCATAAATTGTGATGAGAATTGAGAACAATAATAAGTGAACACCAAACTTAAAAGAGTATAATTTGGTATTCAGGTTTTCTATAGAGTGCCCATGGGCACTCTATAAGAGAGGAGAGAGATAGAGAGAAATGAATGAGGAGGGGATCCCAATGCAAATTAGAGGTCCCCTCTTCATTCATTTCTCTCTATCTCTCCTCTCTTATAGAATGTCCATGGGTACTCTATAAAAAACCGTTTGGTAACCGTTTGGTATTTTAACATACATGCGCAAAAAACCTTAGGTAGTACTATACAAATTAGCCTTCTCGGAGTACAAAAAACAATGATTATAGTACGAACCTGAAAATTTGTGAGATCAGTTCCCGGTCTAATGCCTCGGAAAAGCCCAAACACCTGCTGGAGCACGTTAGGCTGCCGGTACTCCGCAGCCAACCCCCCTTCCAACGCAAGCGGAGCTGTCAGCACCGCCTCGTGCTCATCCTCGTTCTCTTTGCTAACCTGCGCCTCAAACAACAGCCGTACAATGCCTCAATTTACGGGCTAGAGTTAAACACGTCTTGTTAACCAATGATCATCCTTGCTTAACTTATTCATTTACTAATTTAAAAATTTTAATGAGAACAAAGACCATTCGTAAACAAATGATTAAATTAAAATAAATAATATAATTGAAACGGGCTGCAGCCCTCTTCGTTGTTACCGCAGAACTTCTGGCGCAAATTAGTCAAACTCGAAAGGCGTGGGACTTCGATATTCCCACACCTGACTTCTTCAAATTAAAAGGCAATTTAAAGAAAGTTCAAAAAAACCCAAGACCACCTTTTGGAAAATAAAACCAGTCTCGGGATATTATAAGTACTAAATGGCCTTTATCTATAAAGTGAGAATATTAATGAATGGAGTGGTTCCTAAGTCACATTGGAAGCGTGTAAACCAACAAAAAAGTGATTTTAAAATATCAATCTCAAAAGATTGCCAACGTCGAATATTTACGCTGCTGCACCGGACGGCCAAAGAAGCGCAAGTTAGCAAGGAGCGTTGCGGATGATTTATTTCGGCACGCGGTCGGGTCGGAATCCCTTTTGGCGTTTGGGTATTGGATCAAAAAATTACCGGGTTCTCAGAGAAAAGAGTATGTAAAAAAAAAAATACGAATACAGAGTAAGAAAGGGGGAAAACAACGAATAATAGGAGAATCAAAAACAATTACCATGGTTTCGGAGCTTCCAATGGTTTTAACGTCGGAATCCTATAAGGACCGGCTTTGCCTCTTGTCTCTGTTTTTTGCTTTTCCTCTCCTCTCATGAGCTGGGTATTTATAAAGGAGGGAACCGAGAAAGAATAATAAACTAATAAAGAAATAAAGTATTATATGTTAACTTTAATTTTTTGCCTTTTTTTAACCGGAGGATGTTGGATTTAAATATAATTAAATCTAATTTATGGATACATATATTTATCAGTGTGTATTGCTATCTTTAAGGATAACCCATATAAAGTGATCAATCAATTTGAGTTAATGAGTATTTAAATAAACCATGGGCTAAATATGCAGATACAAGGTTGTAATTATAATTTAATGATGAGTCAAATTATAAACGTATAACACCTATATATGGGGTTATGTTCCCTAATCTAGGGTTAACACACTCAAATCTCTTATCCCCATCTAAAGATATACTAAAGGAGAAATCCTAAAATTAGAAGATCATCAAAACCCTAATTCAGATCCAAGCAATGAATTCAGATATAACTTCCACTCTTATTGATGTTTAATCTCTATGATTTAAATTACGATTAAGTACAACAAGTGGTATCAGAGTCACCGTGATTATTTTTTAGGGGTTTAAGATTTAAAATTGGGTTTTTGATTTTAATCTGTGGATTATTAAGAATTGTTCACGGAGGAATAGTAAAAGTTTAAAGTTTTGGCTTGTGTTTTCTTTCGAATGTTTTTTTCGGATCTAAAGCAAGAAATCATCTTTTTTTTCGATTCTGGATCTGGACAAGTCTCGGATCCTGTTGTTGAATCTGGTTATGAATTAAAATCGAAAGAAAAAAATAGATTTTCAGTTTGTCGTCAAGCGCCACGCTCCCCGCTGGCGATGTTCTGCTGGCGGTCTCGCTGTCAATAATTGGAGATGGCGGCGACAACATCAGGAAACCCTAGGGTTTCAACCATAATGTGCAGGAGTAAAAGTGGTGGCTGCGGCCATCAAGAACAAACCCTAACGGGTGCGGGAATTAGGGAAAAAGGAGGAGGTTACCTCGATTTCAGGCGAGCTTCGTGCTCAATTCAGTCGAGCTTCGGGCTTGAAAGCTTCAGCGAACTTCGGTTTGCTTCAAACGAACCTCGTGTTCGTTCTTATGCGAGCCTCATGCTCAATTCAAACGAACCTCGTGTTCGTTCTCAGGCGAGCCTCGTGCTCGATTCAAACGAACCTCATGTTCGTTATCAGGCGAGCCTCGTGCTCAATTCAAGCAAGCCTTGTACTCAATACAGTTGGACCTCGTGTTCGAAGTCAAGTGAACTTCGTTTTGAAGTCGAGCGAGCTTCATGTTTCGCTGCAGGGAGCTTCGGTTCTTTTGAATGTGAGCTTGACACTCGAGTCTCAGGCGAGTTTCGATTTGCTGCAGGCGAGACTCGATCCGTTGGAGGCGAGCTCGAAGAACCCTAGCTCAGGCGATTTTTTTGTTTTGGAGAACTCAGGCGAACTTCATGTTCGCTGCCAGGAAGCCTCGAATTGGTGCAGACGAGCTTTGGAAACAAGCTTCGTCGGCACAATTGGGGTTTACAAGTGGGTTTCTGATGTAGTTGAGAAGAATACATTTCTTTTCTTTAAGGCCAAAGCCTACTTAAGGTCTTTTGGTTGTGGACCTGCAATTCAGTTTGGGCCCTCAAATGGATTGGGCATGTGACGCAGCGCGGAAGTAATAGCCTCGGAATCCACCAAGGAAAATCTTCGAATCCACGAAGAGCTTCGAGTCCACGAAGTAAATATTGAAGAAAAACGAAATTTTATTAATCAAAGTTATGCCTCTAGGGCTTACAAGGCTCTTATTAAATAGAAAAAGAAACAAGACTCCTACAAGGACTCTAATTCCTACAAGGACTCTCAACTTACCAAAAATGGTATAGAATTCCTAAAACATTAAAACTCCTAAAAAGACTCCTTATGAATAGGAAAGTCCACCGGTCAAATCTGAGATCAAATCGGATTTGTTACCTAAACAAAACAGACTCCTAAATTATTACTAAAAATAGTAAAAACGGACAAAATTGTAATTATCTCTCAAACCGTAAGGAATTTGGCGAATCTGAGAACACAAACCAACCCTAAGGGCTTGATTTGGATGGCTCCGTCTCGTCGAGATAGTCGATTTTCATATATAATTCGTCCAATTCCGACGTACGGTTTGAAAGTTACGGTCGTTTCTTCGAAACAAGTTATTTTCTTCGACTAGGCCCGCATTTGCGACTGCCCCACTTTGACATAAACATGTCTGATGTGTGTTCTACATCAGTCCCCCCTGCTTGAAAAGAGCTCGACCCCGAGCTTACACTTGCATGAACAGCTGTTTCTGGTGGGTAATACTCAAACAAATCTGCAACATTAAAACTAGGAGAAATACCCAAATCTGTAAGAAGGTCAACCACATAAGCGTTGTCGCTAATCTTCTTCAGTATTTTGCATGGACCATACTTCTTATTCTTCAGCTTGTTGTAAGTACCCACGGGAAAACGTTCTTTTCGCAGAAACACCATCACCATGTCTCCTTCTTCAAACACCTTCCTCCTTCTGTGTTGATCAGCTTCGGCTTTATACTTAGCATTAGACTGCTCTATCTTCTCCTTCACCTCCTGCTGAATAGCACGTATCTTTTCAACCATATGATCTGCAGGAACACTCTGTCCAGGAAGTTTAGGTAGCGGGGCTAGATCAAGATAGTGATTCGGAAGCCTTCCATACACAATTGCAAAGGGTGCCTTGCATGTAGTCCGACTCTCCATACAGTTGTAGGCAAATTCAGCATGTGCCAAAGCAAGATCCCATTGTTTTGGTCGATCGCCAGAAATAGATCTAAGAAGATTACCGAGGGTGCGATTGACCACTTCAGTTTGTCCATCCGTTTGGGGGTGATAGGCAGTACTGAACTTGAAAGAAGTGTTGAATCTCTGCCACAAAGTCTTCCAAAAGTGTGATAAGAACTTGGAATCTCTATCGGATGTGATGGACTTTGGCACTCCATGAAGACGAACTATCTCCCGAAAGAAAAGATTGGCAATGTTGCTCGCATCCGCAGTCTTCTTGCATGGAATAAAGTGCGCCATCTTTGAAAACCTATCAACCACAACAAAAATAGAATCCATACCTCGTTGGGTTCTAGGCAGTCCCAACACAAAGTCCATGGAAATATCATGCCACGGCGCATCAGGAACTGGTAAGGGTGTATACAATCCTGTATTCTGAGACTGTCCCTTAGCAACTTGACAAATTGGACAACGCCGCACATATCTTTCTGCTCCTTTCTTCAACTGAGGCCAATAATATCGTTCTTCAATGGCTGCAATTGTCTTATCACGTCCCAAATGTCCTCCTAGTACGCCAGCATGAAGGTCTCGAATTATCTGCTCTCTTAACGAACTCTGGGGTATGCACAATTGATCGTCATGAAATAGATAGTCATCATGAATATGAAAGCCTTTAACTGATCTATTTTGAAGACAGTCATCCCAAAACTTCTTACAATCGTCATCATCCGCATACAGCTCCTTAAGATACTCAAACGCAATCACTTCAGCCTTCAAAGTTACCAACAATCTAGCCCTCCTACTGAGTGCATCTGCAACCTTATTCTGCTGCCCAGATTTATGCTTCAAAACGAAGGTGAAACGCTGCAGATATGCAATCCAACGAGCATGCATACGGTTGATGGTAGTCTGACTATTAAGGGTCTTCAAGGCCTGATGATCAATGTGAAGCAAAAACTCTCTCGAGATCAAATAGTGCTCCTGTTTGTAGGAAATTTGATGTAAAAAGACAAAGAAAGAAAATTTGACTTGTATTCTCTCAAAATCGATTACAATTTGGATTCCGGATTACAAAAGAGTAATGAGAATGGATTTGATTCTCTCCTTTGTTTAAGACTGGGTTCTTCTTGGTAGCGATGGAGTTGCTTCCTTCGATTGATCGCGTCGAACTTGCTCTCCGTTTGACGATCCGACCGTCCTTCTTCACTGGAATAACTGAAGTAGTTTTGATGACTTCGGTTTAGAACTCTGACGAGTGTTGAAGAACTCTGAACGAGTAAGAACTCTGATAAGAGCTTTTGAAAACCGAATGGTCTGGTTTGATGTGATTAACTTGCGTTACAAGCTAATTAAAAACTCTTAACGAGCTTTAAGAACTCAGAATGAGTTAAAACTCTAAACAGAGTTGTTGGAAACCGAAATTGTCGGTTAATTGCCACGTGGATGATACCTTTGATGAAAGGATCCTTCGCGGATTTGATTAACTGATCGTTGATCAGTTCCTTGATCTCCCGAAGATCTCTTCCTTTCGATTACTCAACTGCCGAGATTTGTTGACCTGGGTGGTTTTGATCCCCCTCCCCTCAACTCTTTGCGGTTTTTTATCTCAGAAACCGACTTGATCAACCTATCAACCCGCCAACCCCTTACTCGGTTTGGAGTAAGTCGGTTATTATAGGGGGTTAGTGATGTAACCAATCCCTAAATCCGCGTCCTAAGTGGGCGAAGATCCCTCAGAACGTGGGATAACGGTTTTGAGGCCGTTCGACTTGCGTTTGAACAAGTCAAAACGCCTCAGTTGGCGTTATGGGCGTTAACTCTGTTAGGGATTTGAGACGCACGGGCCTCGTGTGTTCTGAACTTGGAAACGCACAGGCTGCTGGTGCGTTGAAATTTAAACTCTGCGTTCAGAGTTCGCGGACATAGCTGAGTCTGCTTGAAGAACGCACGTTTATGGGTGCGTTTCGTGATTTAACTCTGCGTTCAGAGTTCGATGTCTGTTGATGAACGCACAGGTTTGTGTGCGTTTGAGAAACGCAGAAATGAATTTCTGCCGTTTGGCGAGAATCTTGTTGGCTTATAACCTCGTCCACTATAACATTACAAAGGCTATTGTTTATTTGATCTTTGCCTGTTATAGGATGATGAGAGTCGTTCAGATTGTTAACTCTCACTGTGTTGTTGTGAAGGCCACTGAACAGAGTTTTTCATCAGCCGTCGGAAGTGTCGTCGAATTGTAACTCTTCTCGATCCGTGTGAAAAGTCTCCTATTTGCCGTTTTCGATCGTCGGCGTGAAAAGCTATTTGATTGTAGCTCTCGTTGTTGGAGCTTGACGGGAATCAACATCCATAGTGGTCTTCTGGACGAATATTTTGCCCACAGCTCTCTACCAGCAACCTCACCAGCTAAGTCCACCTTTTATTTCTAAAATCATTACACTGTTCATCAGCATTCTCTAATTAGTCGCTAATATAGTATTAGTCATGCTGTTGTCGCCAGCCATCAGATCAATCATCTCAGAAATGAGGTCGTGTTTCTGTAGGGTTGTAGAGCTGCGGTTCAGTGATTAGAAAGTCGTCTGATCGTGACTTCTATTGTTAGGCTTGATATTGGGATTAGCTATCCGTTGTAATTTTTAGGACAGCCTACAGAAGCCCCCTCCAAAGTTGTTCGAAAGGTTCCGTACGTCCGGTTGTACTGAGTACGAATTTTCGAGAATACTTTGGATCCCAAAATTTAGTGGATTGATTGTTCATTTCGTCTAATCTGAAGGAATTGCCGAACTTTAGGTGATATTCAATACTGGCTGTATACTCATGCCAACAGACTCTTCAGTTGGAGTCATCTGTTCTTCTTTGGTTTTAGTCACCTTGGATGGCTGATATTACCTCCCTCTATTTATCTGAAGCACTTCCATGGCTGTTAAACAGAGAGGATATTGCCTTATCGTGGCTTGAATATGACGCGCCAGCAGTAGATTTCTTGCGTTATCGAACTGAAACAGGATAGAAGTCTGCGTTCCAAGGTTTAAACTCTTGCAGACGCTACAAGTAGTATTTCTTATGTGCATACGATCGAAATATAACGGCAGGGCAGTTTACTGCGTTCGGAAGCTCAAGCACACAAGGGCACAGGCCGTGCTTTAGCGGATTCTTGAATCCGACCCGATTTGACAAGTCATGGCTGTTATAAATAGAACCGCCAAAGTCAAATACAAAGTCACGCCGCTTACTTTTTCCCTCTTCTTTTTCGAGAGATTTTTAACGAACTCTTCGTTTCCAACTCGGTATGATCCTGTCAGTCTTCTCCTCCATGGGTTCCAAGAAGAAAGGCTGCTCCTCGCCCCAGATCTCCTGCTGCAGCTGCGCGCCCGCCGGCTGCCAGCAGCGCACGCCCGCCTCCGGCTCCACGGTCGGGTGGTAAGTGCTGCCATTCGTGGCCGTCGAACTCGCCTTCGGCCGAATTCTTTAAAAACCTAGATGTGCTGCCGCCAAACTTGCTTCGGCAATTATTTGGAGAAACCCTAGATGGGTTCTTGCAACGAGGGAGAAGACTCGTTCTATTTTTTTGAACGCCCAGATGTTATATTCTGCGTGAATTCGAAACGTCAGGGGCCTGAACCCTATGCCGTATTATTAAATTCTAACGCCAGCGCTTTGAACTTTTGTGGTTCAAAACTTCAACGCCAGAGTTTAACCCTTTGCGTTGATGAAAATTTTAACGCCAGTCTGAACTTCCGTTCAAAACTTACACGCAGAGTTTACCTATGGTTGTATTTAAAATTAACGCCAGTGTTCTGAACTGTGCCGTCAAAACTTAACGCAGAGTTATAACCCTTGCGTGTAAAATTAACGCGCAGGTCTGAACTGTGCGTTTCAAAACTTAACGTCGAGCTTTAACCCTTGCGTTGATGAAAATTAAGCCAGTCTGAACTGTGTCGTTCATAAGCCTTACGCAGAGTTTGATCTCTTGCGTTTGGATTGAAAAATTAACGCCAGGTCTGAACTGTTGGTTCAAAGCTTAATCGCCAGTAGTATTGATCTCTTTGCGTTGTATGAAAATTAACGTCAGATTTGGAACTGATAATTCTTCTTTCTTTGCAGTGCCTTACACCCGTGCAACCTCTCAATCTTCTCACCACTTCGGCGCATGAGGGAGGGTCTGGACTCTAATATGCCAATTCAATCTGCGTCAAAGAACTTCCAATATTCCAGGACACCGACAAAGATCGCTTCACTCTGATCTCAGAGATCCAAATACTGATGCTACTCAGGGTTTTAGTTACGGGACGCTAAGTTTGAGCACTGGGTCTCGCCAAGAAACTCTGCCAAGCCAGCTTCTTATTTGGAGATCGTGTCAGTATTTCAAAAGGGATCATGCACGGCGGTATCTCTCTCTCTTTATT
>NC_033798.1:99126171-99241856 GCF_001876935.1 Asparagus officinalis | reverse complement strand
GGGGGGGGGGGGATAAGGTTAGAAACATTGCTTTTCAGGAGGAATTGGCTTCAGATCCAATCCATACATTTACTTTTGATAATATTCATGTTCCTATACACGTGGATGCTCAAAAAGTAAATCCAGAACCTCAATATGACAATATTGAATAACTCCCTGTTCCATAAGAACAAACTCAACAACCTCAAGAACCAATACCATAAAAAGAGATCCATGGGAGAAAGGATAAATACTATTCCGGATGATTATATTGTATTTCTCTAAAAACATGAGGATAATAATGGAATGTTGAAAGATGATCCAATCAATTTCCTTCAGACCATGAAAAGTTTTAATTCTCAAAAGTGGATTGATGCCATGAACGAAGAGTACAAGTTTATGCAAGACAATAAAGTTTGAGAACTTGTCCCATTGTCAGAAGGTGCCAAACCAATTGGTTGTAAATGGATTTTTAAAGCCAAGCATGATGCAAATGATAATGTGGAGAGGTATAAGACACGTCTTGTAGCTAAAGGATTTACTCAAAAGGAATGCATTGATTATACAAAGACTTTCTCTCCAGTTTCATCGAAAGACTCTTTTAGAACAATCATGATACTTGTTACTCATTTTGATCTTGAGTTACATCAGATGGATGTTAAGACTGTATTTCTCAATGGTGACATTGATGAGATGATTTATATGGTGCAACCAAAAAACATTATATCAGGAGACCAGAAAAATATGATTTGCAAATTAAGAAAAATCCATCTATTGACTCAAGAAATCTCCTAATCAATGATATTACATGTTTCAACAAATAATTATCTCGTTTGGTTTTGAGATAAATATTATTGATAATTGTGTATATCACAAGTTTAGTGGGAGTAAGTATATTTTTCTGATTCTGTATGTCGATGACATATTGCTTGCCACTAATGATATAGGCATGTTGTACGAAATCAAGAGATTTCTATCAAAGAATTTTGAGATGAAAGATCTTAGGAACGTCTCTTTTATATTAGGAATCCAGATACATCGAGATCGTTCTCGAGGTATATTTGGATTATCACAAAAGAACTATATCGATAAAGTACTTAAAAGGTTTAACATGCAAGACTGCAGACCAGGAGACACCCCTGTTGCTAAAGGAGACAAGTTCAGTCTCAATCAGTTTCCTATAGGTAACCTTAAAATTCAAGAAATACAGAAGATTCCTTATTCTTCGGCTGTAGGAAGTCTAATGTATGCTCAGTGTGTTCACGTCCGAATATTGTATACATTGTTAGGATGTTAGGCAGATACTTAAGCAATCCCGGTATGAATCATTGGATAGCAGTCAAAAGGGTTATGAGGTATCTTTAGAAAACAAAAGATTATATGCTCACATACAGAAAATCAGAACAGTTAGAGGTCATTGGGTATTCTGATTCTGATTTTGCTGGATTCCAAGATAGCAGAAAGTCTACATCAGGCTATATTTATATGTTAGCAGGAGGACCTATATCATAAAAAAGTATCAAACATACACTTGTAGCTTCCTCCACTATGACAGCTAAATTTGTAGCTTGCTATGAGACATCTAATCAGAGAATATGGCTGCAAAATTTTGTCACGGGACTGTGCATTTTAGAAAATATGGAAAGACCACTAAGATTATATTGTGACAATAAATCTGCAGTAATGTATTCCAATAACAACATGAGCTTAACTAAGTCAAAACATATTGGCATTAAGTTTCTAGTTGTGAAGGAAAGGGTACATAGTGGACATATATCCATAGAGCACATTGGGACAAACTCCATGATGGCTGTTCTTACTAAAGGATTACCACCTAAGGTCTTTCGTGAGCACACTGCTCATATGAGTGTGGTATTATTTAAGGATATCATGATTTAGTGAGAGTTTGTGATTGTGGTGTTTTATATTAGATTGTATTGTCTGATCAGAATAAAGTATTCAGTTCAAACACTATGATACATTATGTTGAGGTTGACCTCACTAAAGTTTAAGGTAGGACCAGTTGAAAATAGACATGTACTGATCACATTGTATGTAATTTTCAAGTTGCACATCTATGATTGATCTATGTCGTTTGATTGTATTGATATATGTGACCATTGATGGGTTTAGTTACGATAAATGTGACGAAGACCGCTTTAATCCTATATTGATATACTCAATGGACGATATTGTTTGGAAATACCCTTTTCAGTGATAGTAATTTTTGAGCTCATAAAGTTATACACACTTTAAGGAAACATATGCTGCCCAAGTGAGAGATTGTTGGATTTAAATCTAATTAAATCTAATTTGTGAGCACATATGTTTATCAGTGTGTATTGCTATCCTTAAGGATAAGCCGCATAAAGTGACCAATCAATTTGGGTCAATGAATAATTAAATAAATCATGGGCTAAATGTGCAGATAACATGTTGTAATTATAATTTGATGAGGGATCAAATTATAAATGCACAACACATATATATATGGGGTTATGGTCCCTAATCTAGGGTTAACGCATTCAAATCTCTTATCCCCATCTAAAGAGATACTAAATGAGAAACCCTAAGATTAGAAGATCATCAAAACCCTAATTCAGATCCAAGCGATGGATTTAGGTATAGCTTTCGCTCTTATTGACGTTTAATCTCTATGGTTTAAATCACGATTAAGTACAACTTGATGAGATCACGCGGCATGGGATACTATGATACGGGCCTGATAAGTAATGGGCATAGTATCCGTTACCCATAATACATTTTGAAGTGGGGTTTCTTATAGGGTTCAACAAAATTGACGGGGATCTTGTTGAGGTGATTAATATGTGAGTATAGTCCAACATCGGATAAGATAAGAAAGAGTGATGAGTTTAAATTGGAGTTTGGATCAATACCTGATAGCTATAGCTTTTGGGTTAAAACTGATTCATAACTTCTCTTTAAGGCCCATCAACTCTAAATTGGACCCGATTTCTCTCCCAACAGATCTGTCGACAGCTGCTGTAATACAATTGAGTTGGCTTAACTCAAATCTTAGGTATGTTTGATGTATATTGTTAGTCCACTGTCCCATCAATTTTTTACCGTGACAAGTCATTGGGGATATGGGTGGAAATGAATCAGATAATGAACAAATAGTTTGATTTTAACAGTAAATAAGTAAGTGTAGCATTCAGTTAATAAAAATAATAATAATAAAATTTACAAGATATATTCATTTTGTGTTATTATGCGTACATTCTTATGTTGTTGACTCACATATATTTGTTTACTTTTAGGGGGTGTTTGGCAATCTGAAAGTGAATTTAAAATATGTAAGTTACTTTTTTTTGCAAATGACTTTTACATCCATATCAGCACGCAAGTGAAATACAGTGTTTGTTTGAAAAATTAAATTATTATCGAAAGTGCAATGTGAAGATGACGTGACAAAATAAGATTAATTAGAGAGTATAATTAAAATTATTTAATTAAATTAGTTACCTTTTGGTCACTTTCATGTGACTTCACTATTTTTTTAGGGAAAGTCAAAATTGCATTAAATCATATGTGGCAACTTTCTTGCATCTCACTTTCATAACCACTTATATGAAAACAAACACCTTAATTGTTAAATGAAAGTAACTTTTTCACTTTCATCTTTCACTTGCATGCAAACAAACACCCCATTAAGTTCTTTACTAAGTTGAGAGAGTTAAATGAGTCCCAAATGTGTTTTTAATCAAATATTCAAAATACAAATGTATATAGAGAGGAACTAGGGGCACACCCTCTACCACACCTCCAACCACACCATCTCTCTCGCTACAGTACACGGGCCCATATGAGATTTTATTAAATGAGATTTTATTAAAATAAAATCCCATGTGGGCCCGTATACTGTAACTAGAGAGATGATGTGGTTAGAGATGTGGTAGATGGTGTGCCCCTATCATTTCTAATGTATAAATCATCATCATCATCATTGTCAAAGAGAAAACTGTGTTTATTGATCTTTATAAGAGACTGGCTTGGAACAGCTGTGCAACAACTATTCATCAATTTTTTGCCTCGATGCCCTGTTCTATTGATGCTAACTTCTATTTATTATGAATTTACAATAGCATTGAGACTATTCAATGCAAAGTGATGTCCCGTCTTGTCTTGAGAAATTGGGCTCTCTCCAAAAGCCAGCCCTTACCTAGCCCAACCTGATTCATTCGTAATATAGTTTGTTGTTTTGCATCAATGATAGCTTCAACGTAATCCAAAAAGATTGTAAAATCATAATGAAACTTTTCATTTGTACTCCAACACAAAACGATTTCTATGATATTCTATATATGTACATCAGCTGTTATACAAGATAAGTACAAAATAGTTGCATAAGAAAGAATAATATTTAATTAAATATCTCTTGTGCTGCTCTCAAACTCTCGGGTGCAACATTAACCATATGTTTGGATATGAAAAGCTAAAACTAGAAAATGAAAGAATTGGAACATGATGATGAGATGAATAAGAGATGAATCCAACAATATTAATAAAGAAAAAACCAAGGGGTTGTATGATCAATGACGTATGATAAAATCTAGAAGCATCGATAGAGAAACTCAATATCGACAAGATGAACAGCAAGAGATAGGAATATTTATGCATCAGTGAAGAAAATTTTAGTGACGACAAGATTGAACAACAAGGGATATAAATCTTGTGCACCAATGAAAAAAATGTTCATGGTTAGTGTCAAGACCGTGAAAAGCAGGAGCTCGCACTGAAGAAATATCGCTATTTGGTATTGAGGCCGTGCGCAGAAAAGCTCGTAAACATATAAAAAGAGTTCAATATACCGAGGGCTTTCCACAAGACGTTAATGCGCGCGAGAATAAATTAGCGGCAGGAGACACGCCGAAGTTCGGATCATGCGGCAGGCAAAGTCGGGTCGGGCTTAGACTTAGGCACTGTTTGGCAACAAGAGATTGTGTCTTATCTAAGAGATTGTGTCTTATTAACTTGGTCAATAAACTAGTAGAGCTGTTTGGTGATAAAAAATAAAAGAAGATTATTTTGGAGATTGTGTCTTTTGCAAGTAGCTTTTAGAAAGCTACCTCAAGTAACATTTGTCTTCGGGAAGGAGCTGCCAAATTTTTTCTTCCGTTTTTGCCCCTAATAATTCTAATTTTATATCAATAATATTGCATGTCTTTTTTAGTCATTTAACAAATTTAAGCTAGCTGTACAGCTACTTTTGCCAAACAGCTCTAGTCAATTAGCTAGCTACACAACTATCAGCTTTCAGCTACAATTTCACAGCTTTCAGCTAGCTTAACAGCTTTCAGCTATAATCTCGCAGCTTTCAGCTAGTTTTGCCAAACAGAGCCTTAACAATTAGTGCAAATGATACGTGATCTGCTATCCGTTACACGTTTTTAAGTAAGTTTTCTGTTGGGTTCAACGAAATTGAGATGTTTATACAAGAAAGTGAGACGCAAGAAAGTTGCCACATATGATTTAATGCAATTTTGACAATTAAGGTATTTGTTTTTATGTAAGTGGTTATGAAAGTGAGATGCAAGAAAATTGCCACATATAATTTAATACAATTTTGACTTCATCTAAAAAAGTGGTGAAGTCACATGAAAGTGACAAAAGGATAACTAATTTAATTAAATGATTTTAATTATACTTTCTAATTAATCTTATTTTGCCACGTCATCTTCACATTGCACTTTCGATAATAACTTAATTTTTCAAACAAACACTGTATTTTACTTGCGTGCTGACATGAATGTAAAAGTCATTTACAAAAAAAAATAACTTATATATTTTAAATTTACTTTCAGATTGCCAAACACACCCGTCCTATTGAGTTAGGCTTAAGTCTTTACCCAAATCTTTTGGTATATTTGGTATATATATTGTTACTTTTAATATCCCATTAATTTTTGTCCATGCTTCGTCATTAGAGGGAGGGTGGAAATGAACAAGATAATCAACATATAGTTTGCCGGTTGTATTTAACAGATAGTCCATAAACAGTAATTAAATATTTTTTAAATTTGGTTAGAGGATTTTTTTTATTTAAACTGGGGCTTTTTCTAGGATTTAACTTTTAAATGTTATTATTGGTCAGAGCTATGATTTACATTCTAATTAAGGTGTTAGTGGTTTAGAATTAGAAATTTGAATTTAACTTTATTGTGTTATTAATTGTTTAGGATTATGATTAGGACTAGGATTTCAAAATACAAATCTCAATACTATATACTTTCTAGTGAGGACTCTCCAGAGAAAATTCCATGTTAAGATTAGTGTACTAATCACCCTCCTAGGATTTCCTCTCTCCCCTTTCTTTAATGAGTCCATATGTAATATACTATATTCTGAAAGTGTGTCATATTAAACCTTTTCTTTCAAAAATATTAATTGACAATAATAATTTCACATCATAAATATGTTATACTTAATACTATTTCCTATTGCTTATGGCTATATAATAAGCCCCTCAAATTAATTATTATAAGTTAATTATTAAAGCCAAGAACGACGGAAGTTGAATTGTTGATCTGGAATTGTGTTTAATTCACAACAATGACAGCCGCATTTTGATGAATAGAGAAATGAATGTGAATATATCATATTATGCTCCCTTTAAAAAGGGAGTTCTGGAAAAACTTACCAAGGACTATATTACCACTATTTTCTTTTGATATTACATTCTAATACTAACTAAACTAAATTAATTATCATTGTTAATTAATTATATTATATTGCTCACATTCTTATAAGTTTATGAAGCTCATAGCTTGGATATGAGTATTATTGCAGATATTATATTCTTCTAACTCCTTAAGCTAAATTTTTGGATGTTGTTTGACATTAGATATATATGAATTATTTTTTTAAAATACATTAATCAATATGAGCATAATATGTACAAATCATTCTTATGCTATATTTTATAATTTTTTGAACTAGAGAGTAATCGTTTTGACGGATCAATTAGTAGTTGGGAAGATGTAAAAAGAGTACAACATCAAATTTTAGAATTGATCACATAATTTATATTTTCTTTCTTGATTTAATTTGTACATTCTAACTTAGAAAATTATAGAAAAAAGTTATTGAATATCTATAATACTCAATCGCCAGATAAACAATATGTGGAAGTAAACAACAGGTGGAAGCGATTTTTTTTATAATTGAATAAAATCCTTAATGACTAGATAAAACCTACCATTTTCCTTAATGAATTCAAGAATTTATTATTTATTAATAATAATAGATTTTTTCCGTATTGGTCTCTTTCATCATTAATATTTTAAAATTATACATTCAAATTATTAATTAATCTTAAATCATTAATATTTTAAGGCTTTAAACATCACTATTTCTCTGAAAAACAAAATGTTAAAATCACACATGGAATTATCTAAAAAATAATAATATATTATGATAATTATAAAGTTTTTATAACCATATTATAGTAAATAAATAAACTTAAAGTAAATAACTATAATATTTGACCACATGCAGTGCACGTTCATTCCACCTAGCAAGGCTAAAAGCACAAAGAGGCACACCTCATAGTTATTCTCTACTAAATTTAATTCATTGATCAGTGCCCATTCAAGATTTCTCAGGCTGCTCCATCTTCTTTTGGTTTCCAATATGCTCCATCTTCTTTTGGTTTCCGATATTGCTGTCTAGGGTGGGTGGTGAAAGTGTTTCATGTAATTTGGTCTCGTCATCATCACCAAAAGTTCTGCTTTTGTTGGGTACCGACTCAAACTCCACGTCAGATGCGGGTTTGAAGACTAGACCCAGTCCTAATAGTTTTCTTAAAGATCACGTTAACTTGGTGGACAAGCCAGATGTGTCTTTAAATAAGGCATCCTATTCTAGAGTTTAGATGTAGAGAGAGGGAGAGAGACAATATTCTTGTAATTAGGATTTAACAGATGGTGTAACTGGGTGCACGGGTATTGTGTGTGTGAGAGAGAAAGGGTTTGACAGTTTTTGTCCGTGCAAAAGATTGCAATTTGAAGATGACAGCGGATTGTTTTCGATCCCATGGTTTTTCCCTGTTGAAGGTTTTCCACGTTAAATCTCGTGTGATTCTATTTGCCACGTTTGATAATTTTTGAGATTTTTGGGAGATCTAAAAATCCCATAAGCTTTTTAAAGTTATTTGCAGTCAAGACGAACTTCTTCGAGCGTCCTATAAACGTGGGACAGAGGTCGAGGTTGATATTGCTGTCTAAGGGGGGTGCTCAAAGTGTTACATGTAATTTGATCTAGTTATTATCACCAAAACACACACACGCATACACAAGCAATGGCTCATATTTTATTTTGCTCACTACCCAAAACTTCTTTTCATAAGGGACAATACAGCCTAAGCTCTGATACAATCTGTCATGACCCCAATTTCAGTACCTAAAAGGAAATATTGGAGCCGGACTAAACTTGTGAAAAATCCTCCAAAAATACATATTCATTAGAAGACCGTTACAATAATCTCTTCATTGAACTAAAAATAACAATAAATATTCTCTTTATAATCCCAAAAGTCAACATTAATCCAATTAACTCGAAATAAATAAATATTTCCTCAAATTGAAATAAAACTCGACCTAAAGGAAATAATCTCATTATCACAAAACTCTTAATTCATCAACTAAACATCAAGACTTAATTTAACTTTCACCTAGGAGACAATATCAATCTCGAATTTTATTCCTTGCTCCGTTCTAAGAATTTGAACAATCCTCAATTCTACCTAATCCTGAGTCTCTGAAAAGAATGAAAAATAACACAATGAGTTCACAACTCAATAAGTGGGTAAATTCATACATTAATCACTGGTTTTGCAAAACGAAAATATTTGTACAAGAGATAAATAAAATATAAGAATGATAGAGAATCATCAATGAACTCTAGTACTTGATGCAAATATTTAAGAAAACTTATAAGTCATGAATTGGAAATAAGCATGCTACGTTTGAATACGGTCAACACTTCGTACTCCGGTTGACTCGGTAAACCCCACAATTATTAAGCCTGTGGTTCCGCGACGGTGAGACCCAAATTTAGGCTCTTAGCGCTAAAACAAAACCTCATAGAGGCACATTGAGCCATGTTTTAATAACTTGCTTATATCCTCCATACACGGTATATTAACTTGAGATGCATATGTTTAAAAGAAAAATCAACAAAGTTCATATAACCAAGTATGTTATACAGAAATGCCAAAGGCCAACCAATACTAAAATTAATCAACCACATATGCATCTCAACCTACTACTATATGAAAAGACATAATAATTGACAAAGAAAATCAGCATAGGCTTATACCAAAAAATCATGTGCATTCATCCAATCAACAATTAGTATGCAAGCAACCATATAAAGGGTATAATCCATCAGAAAAAAACTTACATATAGTCAATGTAATTTTATATAAAAAATACACAACGAATAATGTATAAATTCACTACTTACCTTAATTCGAATGGCAAACCAAACTTTAACTCTCACAACGCTTCTGAGGAGCCTGTAGGAACCTCTATAGGATAAATACAAGCAATCATCAGTAAAAAGTATCCTATTAATTAATTTACATAACTCTTAATAAGTCTAGAACTATATTATCTAAATCATCAGTAAAAAGTATCCTATTAATTAATTTACATAACTCTTAATAAGTCTAGAACTATATTATCTAATAATTTACTAACCTAGTTGCTTCTTTTTAATTTACATAACTCTTAATAAGTCTAGAACTATATTATCTAATAATTTACTAACCTAGTTGCTTCTTTTTTTTAACAAAGAAGACAAAGACCTACTGTTCCTAACCAACTAAACTAAATAAATATCTTATTCTACTAAACACATGAGGACAACGAGGTATATGAATTTGATCTAAAATGAGTACTGCTCCACTACGAACTAATCATCATCTAAAATAAGATCTAAATAATCTAATACAAAAAAATTTTCTATATAAAATAATTACTAAAGATAGAGGTAATACCTCTTATATTTGTGTAACAAGACCTACTCTCCTTCAAAACAGATCCAATCAAAATTTTTTGTGCGGCAAAACAACGACGGGAGGAAGAAGGGAAGAGGCTGACGGGAAAGAATAGAAAGAGTTGGGTAGGGTTTTCACTATTTATAGGAGCCCTTTTTGCTAATAAAACCCTCTAATAAATTTTACATAAAAGTCCCTTTACTTATATATAGCCAAAAACTTGGAATTATTACAGATACTGTTGAAAAAAATATAGTTAATGTGATACAAAAGAGTTTATTAATATGTTTATTATATATAAAAAGCTAAGATTAGATATTTTGATCATCAAAATTAACCTCATATCCATAAGACTAACAAAATGTAATTTAAGAACATCATCAAACCGCAAGAATACGATATTATAAGTATTCACTTAGTTAAAAAAATGCAAATTTTCACATACTCTATGCAAACATAAGAAAGAACAAAAATATCAATAAGTAAAATGCAATGCCATTTGAGAAAATTAATAAAACAAAATATAAGAGAAATACATTCTAGCAAGATTATATTGAGTTTACCACCTATCAATAGTAAAGATAAACAAAGAAATAAACAAATTTCAAATAGAAAAATACAATTATATAGAAAGAAAAGAAAAATACAATTTTATAGAAAGAAAAGTCTTTAACTCTCTGTCTCTGGTTTTTGTATTCATTTTTCCCATTTTGTTGATGAAAGAATGAGCAGTCTAGCAACCCGCAGAAAAAGCCATAACAATCCAAAACAGTAGTAGAGAAAAAAAGGATATCCTATAACAAGGTGAGCTATTTTTATGGAAGAAATAAAATCTATCAAATTAGCATCAACTATGTCAAATTAGAGTGCACTAACTATGTCAAATTTCAGCCACTTAATTTTACAAACACTTAATATACAACCTTCCATTTCTTCACCCAACATAATTAAGTCTTATGCATCAGAGCGTTCAAGCCAACAACATTGTTTCAAAACCCCAAATCTTTTTCTTGCAAACAACAATAAAAACACAAACTCAAATAATATTTTATTGATATTCATAATTAAATAAACAAATAACTAAAAAAGTACCTCGTTAAACGACAAAGAAAGAAAAATACAAAAGTAACCAAAAACTTATCAGCCCTTACAATCAATTGCTCTCTCAATTTTTATACAACTCCATTTGTTTGACTTGAAGTGAATAAGCTAAAATATGCTTTTATATGTGGGCACAATAAGAAATATAAAATCTCTGATGAAGATGCAATTATGAAGGAAGGAGCAAACTCTAAATGTCTACCTATTGACCAAGTAATGCTACACTTATAAATCCAGAACTACCAGGTTTTACTAGTGTAAATTACAGGACAATTTGTTAGGGGATCCTGTGATGTCATGACCAAGCTGTATTAGACTCACAAAAATTTGTTTAATGAAGCAATATTTAAATTATTTATGACAACACCATAAAAATGAGAAAACTAAAAGTCTTTTTTTAAACAGCAACTGAACAATTCTATAACTGAAACAAAAGGAAATAGGTAACTTTTAGTTAGACTAATGCATCAAACCAAACTCAGAATCATGTCCAACAATCCGCCTCCTTTCCCAGGTCTAGCACCTGATACTTCTCGAGGAACACTTCGACCAATATATTGTCCTAAGTATAAGGGCACTTTGTATATTTCTAAAATTCTAATGAAACAAAGAAGTTAAAAATCCCTTAGAAGTAGACAACTCATTTATGATCTGAAGCATAATAAATAAAATTTGCAAATAAGAAACAATCAAAATAATAGCCTAAATGTGAACAATCAGACTTGTTGACAATATAATATATAATATATAACATAATTAGTCGAGAATTTTCAACTGTCTGAGATTGAAACAATGTACACACTATAACTTGTTTAATCTACAATCCCTGAAAGTGTAAAATGCTAAACACCAGGACTTAGTGTAGAGTTGGTGAAAAGTCAGAGGTATGCCACTGGAAGTTGGGCGGTCGACCGGCAGTGGAGCTGCGGTCGACCGATATGTGCACACAACTCTTAGTGTGCCTCTGGAATTTGGGCGGTCGACCGGACGAAGCGCTGCGGTCGACCGCGAATTGTCCAGAGAGCAGACTGGACCTCGGGATATTTTGCGGTCGACCGACAGTGGTGCTGCGGTCGACCGACTATCGGGTTTTGGGTTTAAGTTGGTTTTCCAGACCCGTTTTCTTTGTAACTTGTATATAAACCCCAAATCTGTTCTAGGGTTTTATGCAAGGGAGATTTTGAGCTGCCAAAGGGGATTTTCTAGGGCTTCTTTTGTTGGAGTCTATTGGAGAGATCAAGTGATCTTGTTTGAGGGTTTTGGGTAAGATTTGTAACCCTAATTTGTATTCCCCTTTGATTTGATTAGTGAAACTCCCCCCTCCTTGTCCCGTGGACATAGGCACATTGCCGAACCACGTATATCTTGTGTTCTTGCTGTGATTGGTTGGCTTGTGTCTATTGTGGTCTATTTTGTTCTTGTGTGTGCTATTGTTTTGGCTATTCGAGGCTTCCGCGGCGCACAACAAGTGGTATCAGAGCTCCGGGTTGGATTTGAGAGTTTTGTTCGAAGGATTCACTGTTGGATTCTTATTTGAAGAGTAGATCTACAATATGGGTGATACAAGCAGGGCTAGTTCAAGTGCTACTAGTACATCGGGGTCGGCTTTGACAAAGGCGATCCAAAATTTGAGCATCAATAACACTAAAATTGATGTCCCAAAGTTCGATGGCAAGATCAACTTCGGTTTATGGAGGTGTCTCGTAATGGACGCCTTAGATGCACAAAATTTGGAGGAGACTCTTGAGTTTCAAGAGAAACCCGAGGAGATTGATGATAGGGTTTGGAAGAAAATGCACAGTAGGGCTTGTGGGGTTATTCGGTCATGCCTAACACCGGATCTCATTTATGATGTGATGAACGAGACTTCGGCAAAGAGATTGTGGGAAACGCTCAATGAAAAATATTTGACAAAGAGCATTGAGAATCGACTTCACTTGAAGAAGAGGTTCTACAAATTCAAGATGAAGAGGGGAGTTTCCGTTCGAGAGCATGTTAACGACTTCACAAAGCTAATTTCGGATATGGCCAATGTTGATATCATGGTGGAGGATGAAGACAAGGCGATGTTATTGTTGTGTTCATTGCCAGATGATGAGTTTAGCACCTTTGTTCTCACTATGATAAATGGGCGAACTACAGTTAGCTACAAGGAGGTGACCTCGGCATTGGTGAATTATGAGCTGAGGAAGAATGATTGTGAGCCCTCCGAGAAGGCATCAGGTTATGCACTTGCAGTTCGTGGCCGTGCTCCAAACCGTCAAAAGTTCAACCGCTCAAAATTGAAGAATAAGGGTGGCCATAAAAGTGTTGGTAGAAATCAATGTGCCTTTTGCAAAGAAGAGGGACATTGGAAGAATGAGTGCCCAAAGTTGAAGGATAGAGCCGGGAAGCAAAGGGGGAAAGCTGTACAAGCTTCAGAGGTGAATGTTGGCAAGGTTGTTGGCGACATTTCAGATTCGGATTCTTCCGGTTATTCTTGTCATGCACTGCCGTCAGTTTGTTATGCCGACTCTACGGAGTGGATGCTTGATTCGGGAGCTACATTTAATATTTGCCCTAAGAGGGATTGGTTTACCAACTTTGAGGAGTTGAAGAGAGGAAACGTGGTGCTCATGGGGAACAATCACGTTTGTCCTATTAGTGGGATTGGCTCAGTCAAAATCAGAATGCATGACAGGGTGACTAGGGAATTGAAAGATGTGAGGTTCGTGCCGCAGTTGACGAAGAACCTCATTTCTCTTGGGACTTTGGAGGCATCCGGTTATAGAGTGATATTAGAGGATGCTAGTTTGAAGGTCATGAAGGTGTCCATGGTGGTGATGCGAGGTGTCAGGGAAAACAACCTATACTACTTGAAGGGCAAGACAGTTACAGGGGGTCTGGCTGCTTCTATCACCACAGAGGAGGACACTACCACACTATGGCACATGAGGCTTGGACACACAGGTGAAAAGTCTCTTCAGTCATTGGCAAAACAGGGGCTATTGAAAGGTGCAAAGACCTGCAAGATGGAGCTGTGTGAGCATTGCATACTTGGGAAGAAGACAAAAGTAAAGTTTGGCACCGCAATTCACAACACCCAAGGTATATTAGACTACATTCACACAGATGTTTGGGGCCCTTCTAAGCACACATCGCTTGGTGGGGCAAATTATTTTGTCACTTTCATTGATGATTATTCCAGGAGGAATTGGGTATATACCATGAAGCATAAACATGAGGTCCTGGATATATTTGTGGAGTGGAAGAAGAAAGTGAAGCTGCAGACAGGTAGAAAGGTGAAGACTCTTCGTTCAGACAATGGTGGAGAGTACAAGAGTGATCCATTTCTGCAGTTTTGCCGGGATCACGGCATTAGAAGGCATTTCACAGTTAGAGAAACACCGCAACAGATCGGATATTTGGGTGTTCAGCTTATTTCCATGTTAGTGATGGGAAGTTGAATCCGAGAGCAAGGAAGGCTATCTTTGTGGGATTTAGAGAAGGTGTAAAAGGTTTCAAATTATGGGATCTACAAGACAAGAAGATGATCATTAGCAGAGATGTCACATTCGATGAGGCGTACATGATGAAGCCTCGAGGTCCTCAACAGGTGGAGGAAGATCAGACAAGTGGGATATCGCAGCAGGTGGAGGATGATGTGACTCCACCCACTCCAGTTGGCACTGTTCCCATTGAGACTCCTACAGAGGTGACACAGGGAGGAGATGAGATGACAGTCGGGCATTTGGGGGATACAGTGGATGACAGTGACTGGCGAAGGCTCCCATGAGCAGGGTCATAGCTGCCAGGGGTCCCATTGGCATGATAGGACCCGAGGAGAGAGATTCGTCGCCAGCCGAGATATCGATGAATGTCATGGTGGCATATGCTTATCGTGGAGGTCGTTGATGATCTGATTCTGCCAGCATTCCCCAGGGAGGAGAGTCCAGTCCTGATCGCATTAGGTGGAGAGAGCATGGAGGAGGAGATGCAATCTCGTTCAGAAGAACGAGCACTCTGGAAACTTGCACAGGCTACCTAAGGTAAGAAAGCATTGTTGGCAAGTGGGTGTATGCTAGAGGAGGGACTTCTATTGGGTGACATTCGATATAAGGCCAGATTGGTTTGCAAAGGGATATGCACAGCTTGAAGGTAATTGAATTAACAACGAGGTGTTTTCACCATTGTGAAGCAATTTGTCGATATCGGATACTATTGAGCATTGTGGCACAGCTGGACTTAGATTTGGTCCAATGGACGTGAAGACGGGCCTTTCTAGGCATGGAAGACTTAACGAGGAGATCTACATGACATCAAACCTTGGGTTTAAAGCTGCAGGAAGGGATAAATTTGGTGTGGCAATTGAGGAAATCTCCTTTATGGACTGAAGCAATCACCGCGACAAGGTGGTACAGAGAGATTTGATAGGCTTTATGATTGCTCGAGAGGATACACGAGGAGAACCCTTATGACCCAATGTGTTTATATGCCGCAAGCTACAAAGATGGTGAGCACATTTATTTGTTATTGTATGTTGATGATATCTCATAGCTTCCAAAATACTTCAGCTATTGGAAATTGAACCCAAGGAGCTGTCATCAGAATTTGAGATGAAGGACTCTGGGGGAAGCTAAGAAGATACTGGGTATGAAGATGAGCGAACAGGTGAAGGGGAATTGAAGCTTAGCGACAGAAGAAGTTACTTGCAGAAGTGCTGAAGAAATTCAGTTTTGAGGTACTACCAAGGTGTGAGTACTCCATTAGTCCCCACTTTAAAGCTTTCAGCTTGACTGTCACCCGAGTTTCAGTGGAGGATAGGACTAACATGTTCCAAGGTTCCATACGCCAGCGCAGTGGGGTAGCTTGATGTATTGTTAATGGTGTGTACTAGGCGCCAGATTTGTCAGAAGCCGTGCGATCATAGGTATCTAGGGTAGCAGTGCAACAGACCCCGGAAGGGGCATGGAGGCCGTGAAGTGGATTCCTACAGTATTTAAGGGTACCGTGGATGTTTGGGTTGATATTGATTTGCGAAGAGATGAAGACAGGGCAAGACCCATGTAATTGGCTACGTGGATTCAAGACTATTGCTGGAGATCTTGACAAGCGTCGGTTCGCACTCAGGTTTATGTTTTTACATTGTGCTAGTGTCACCGGTGTGTTGGCGATAGCACTCTTTTCAGTCTACAGTGGCAGCTTTCTACTACGGAGGCGGAATATATGGCGGTGACTGAAAGCAGTGAAGGAGGCTTTGTGGCTACATGGCTTGTTGGATGATTTGGGGATTGCACAGGAGACCATCAGTAGCATTGGATAGTATGTCCGCTAATCTATTGGTGAAGACCAAGTCTACCATGCCGCACGGAGCACATGATGTCAGATTTCACTTTGTACGTGACGTATTAGATGATGGTGATGTCAAAGTGGAGAAGGTCCACACACTAAGGATAACCTGCTGATATGTTGACCAAAGTGTACCAGGTGTGAAGTTTGGGTGCCACTGTTTGAATTTATTGAAAGCATTCTTCTTCGTTGTTGAGCGGCCGTTGGCGGCCATATTGGATGACACGTTCGGCTTGATTCTTGGGCAAGAGGATACGTAGGCAGTCTTGGCAGATGCAGGGCCGGTTGAAGTTGATTGGGGGTGTTTTGGTGTCGTGCTCAGTTTTGGATAACGTGCCGAGGTGGAGATCTGTAGAGTTGGTGAAAAGTCAAGAGGTCGTGCTCTGAAGGTGGCGGTCGACCGTAGTGTTGGAGCCTGCGGTCCGACCGATATGTGCACACAACTCTTAGGTGTGCCTCTGGAATTTGGGCGGTCGACCGGACGAAGCGCTGCGGTCGACCGCGATGTCGCAGAGAAGCAGACTGGACCTCGGGATATTTTGCGGTCGCATGCGACCCGCAGTGTGCTGCGGTCTGACGACTATCGGGTTTTTGGGTTTAAGTTGGTTTTCCAGAGCCCGTTTTCTTGTAAGCTTGTATAATAAACCGCTAAATCTGTTCTCCATTGAGACTCCTACAGAGGTGACACAAGGAGGATATGAGATGACAGTCGGGCATTTGGGGGATACAGTGGATGGTGAGGCTCAGGAGCAGGGTCATGCTCAGGGGTCCATTGCAGCAGATAGACCGAGGAGAGAGATTCGTCGGCCAGCTAGATATGATGATGTCATGGTGGCATATGCTTTATCGGTGGAGGTCGTTGATGATCTGATTCCTGCCACATTCAGGGAGGCAGAGTCCAGTCCTGATTCCATTAGGTGGAGGAATGCTATGGAGGAGGAGATGCAATCTCTTCAGAAGAACGTCACTTGGGAACTTGCACAGCTACCTAAGGATAAGAAAGCTATTGGTTGCAAGTGGGTGTATGCTAAGAAGGAGGGATCTTCTATTGGGGACATTCGATATAAGGCCAGATTGGTTGCCAAGGGATATGCACAGCTTGAAGGTATTGATTACAACGAGGTGTTTTCACCCATTGTGAAGCATTTGTCGATTCGGATACTATTGACATTGGTGGCACAGCTGGACCTAGATTTGGTCCAAATGGACGTGAAGACGGCCTTTCTACATGGAGACTTAGACGAGGAGATCTACATGACACAACCTATGGGGTTTAAAGCTGCAGGAAGGGAAAATTTGGTGTGCAAATTGAGGAAATCTCTTTATGGACTGAAGCAATCACCGCGACAGTGGTACAAGAGATTTGATAGCTTTATGATTGGCCGAGGATACACGAGGAGCCCTTATGACCCGTGTGTTTATATGCGCAAGCTACAGGATGGTGAGCACATTTATTTGTTATTGTATGTTGATGATATGCTCATAGCTTCCAGGAACACTTCAGCTATTGGGAAATTGAAAAAGGAGCTGTCATCTGAATTTGAGATGAAGGACCTGGGAGAGGCTAAGAAGATATTGGGTATGGAGATTGAGCGAGACAGGGTGAAGGGGAGATTGAAGCTTACACAGAAGAGTTACTTGCAGAAGATGCTGAAGAAATTCAGTTTTGAGGGTAATACCAAGGTGGTGAGTACTCCATTAGCTCCCCACTTTAAGCTTTCAGCTTTGATGTCACCAGTTTCAGTGGAGGATAGGGACTACATGTCCAAGGTTCCATACGCCAGCGCAGTGGGTAGTTTGATGTATGCTATGGTGTGTACTAGGCCAGATTTGTCACAGGCCGTGAGCATGGTATCTAGGTACATGCACAACCCCGGGAAGGGGCATTGGGAGGCCGTGAAGTGGATTCTACGGTATATTAAGGGTACCGTGGATGTTGGGTTGATATTTGCGAAGAATGATGAGACAGGGCAGAATTGTATTGGCTACGTGGATTCAGACTATGCTGGAGATCTTGACAAGCGTCGGTCCACTACAGGTTATGTTTTTACATTGGCTAGTGCACCGGTGTGTTGGAGATGTACTCTTCAGTCTACAGTGGCGTTTTCTACTACGGAGGCGGAATATATGGCGGTGACTGAAGCAGTGAAGGAGGCTTTGTGGCTACATGGCTTGTTGGATGATTTGGGGATTGCACAGGAGACCATTCAGGTACATTGTGATAGTATGTCAGCTATCTATTTGGCGAAGAACCAAGTCTACCATGCACGCACGAAGCACATTGATGTCAGATTTCACTTTGTACGTGACGTATTAGATGATGGTGATGTCACGTTGGAGAAGGTCCACACTAAGGATAACCCTGCTGATATGTTGACCAAAGTTGTACCAGGTGTGAAGTTTGGTCACTGTTTGAATTTATTGAACATTCTTCGTTGTTGAGGCCGTTGGCGGCCATTTGGATGAACTACGTTCGGCTTGATTCCTTGGGCAAGAGGATACGTAGGCAGTCTTGCAGATGCAGCCGGTTGAAGTTGATTGGGGGTGTTTTGGTGTCGGCTCAGTTTTGGGATAAACGTTCGCCGAGGTGGAGATCTGTAGAGTTGGTGAAAAGTCAGAGGTATGCCTCTGGAAGTTGGGCGGTCGACCGGTAGTGGAGCTGCGGTCGACCGATATGTGCACACAACTCTTAGTGTGCCTCTGGAATTTGGGCGGTCGACCGGACGAAGCGCTGCGGTCGACCGCGAATTGTCCAGAGAGCAGACTGGACCTCGGGATATTTTGCGGTCGACCGGCAGTGGTGCTGCGGTCGACCGACTATCGGGTTTTGGGTTTAAGTTGGTTTTCCAGACCCGTTTTCTTTGTAACTTGTATATAAACCCTAAATCTGTTCTAGGGTTTTATGCAAGGGAGATTTTGAGCTGCCAAAGGGGATTTTCTAGGGCTTCTTTTGTTGGAGTCTATTGGAGAGATCAAGTGATCTTGTTTGAGGGTTTTGAGTAAGATTTGTAACCCTAATTTGTAATCCCCTTTGATTTGATTAGTGAAACTCCCCCATCCTTGTCCCGTGGACGTAGGCACATTGCCGAACCACGTATATCTTGTGTTCTTGCTGTGATTGGTTGGCTTGTGTCTATTGTGGCCTATTTTGTTCTTGTGTGTGCTATTGTTTTGGCTATTCGAGGCTTCCGCGGCGCACAACACTTAGCCAGTAAATATATATAAGAAAAAGAGCAAATATTTTCAAATAATATTTTAGCGATTGTGTTGCAGAAATTTAGAATCAAACATACCTTCTTGGGCATTATTAAAATAGAAACTGATCAACATGGGTTGGTAAAGTTATCAGATCATATATGAGTTAGTCAAAACATAAATCATGTTTAATAATTGTGATAAAACATAGAATTCCTGTACACCTGTTAATGTGCTAAGCTAGTGAAACTTAGAGAAGTCAAAAAAACTTGACCCGTTATCTTGTGTTATGTATTTACGAAAATAGGAGAAAAGGTGACAATAATAGTAAAATTTAGAATCAAAACAACATGTAAGTAGTTCACCATGACTCTACCTTGAAGCTTTGTTGAGATAATGGAGATCTACAGGCATCATGGTCAAGCAAATTAATAACTAAATAATAGAATTTAAAATATCAATAAAGTAAATAAAATTAGAGATAAACACTACACTGAAATCCAATATGATCTTGCATTTTTGAGAATAAAAGAGCATACACCATAATTATTAAAAAACAGAAAGCAGTCAAGCTCACTAGAGTAAGGAGAATCTGGTATCTGGCCATGACACGGTCCCGCAATTTTAGAAGACCGAAGAGTAATTTATGAGAACGTAATAATGAAGATTTAGAAGCGACCCATTGTTGCCAAACAGGTGGGGGGTGGGGGGGGGGGGGGAGTAATTTAATCAAACCTAGGAATTTTGAAATAGATAGATTATTAAAGAATTATACCTAGATTAATTGTCTGCCACTTTGAACTCTTTTGATGCTTGAAGAAAGGAAAATATATATGAGCAAGACTTGAACAGTCGTTGAGAGGGGGAAAAAACCAAAATTTGAAACAAAGTTAATGGATTTGAAAAAGGGTAGGGATCCATGGCATGGAAAGAGGGCCCTTTGAAAGACTTTGTAATCAGAAATCGAAGCAAGTAAATTGTTTGGATATGATTTATCTATGTTTATGATTATCTATATGCTCATATTTATATTTAACGCTAAAATGATGGTATTAGCAGTTAGCTCCTAATTATTCGAAACATATGGTATATATATGGGGGGTTCCTTGTTTGAATTTTTCACCCGACGTACTTGTTTCCGCTTAGTTAGGGGTTAAGTGAGAGTATTTACATTCTAGATAGTTAAGTATAGATATCGAGGAAGATTCTTGGGAGCGCGAAGATGTTATGCATCGCGACTACCCGCACCTGTTTGAACAGGTAAGTTGATTGATTTTGATTGGTGTTTATGATTACCCATATGGTCATATTTATATTTAACGCTAGAATGATGTGTTAACACTTAACTTCTAATCATTCGGAACACATGGTATATATATGGGGGGTTCCTTGTTGGGATTTTTCGCCCGACGTACTAGTTCCGTTTAGTTAGGGGTTAAGTGGGAATATTCGCATTTTAGAGTGTTAAGTATAGATATTTTAATATTTTATATCTGAAGATTTATGGTAATGTATTATTAACCTCTACGATACGTTTGCGAAATTTCGGGGACGAAATTCTTTTAAAGGGGGGAAGAATGTAAAACCCAATTTTTTTTGAATATTTTGTAATAAATAATAAATGTGTTGTATTATGAAAAAATAATATTTATTAATATTTTATTATGCTAAGAATTTATTTGAGATAAATTCAATGTATATATGTGAATATAGAAGTGATATCATACACACGTGTACGGGCCTGAATCTGGGGAAAACGACCAGTTAGAAGTATATGTATTTTACACACTAAAACAGTTAGAATCTAGAAAAACTTAAAATGCGAAAGTTGTAGGTATCTTCAAGAGCTTTCCAACAAATCTTATATCATCTCATTCCGAGGTCGAACACAAAAGTTATTGCCAAAATACCGAAGGTTGTTTTTCTAGTCAGACTAAGTTTCTTGGTTCGGGTCAAACAGGTTTATTTCGGGTTTGCATATATATATATATATATATATACATGTGTTTTCACAAAAATTATTATCTTTTCATCAGAGTTTCAAACCCTAGTAGCCTCTCGGTCAAACGGGTTTATTTCGGGTTTGCATATACACACACTTATGTTTTCACGAAAATTATCACCCTTACATCAGAGTTTCAAACACTAGCAGTCCCTATTCCTATCTATAAAGCCCTAACCCTAAAATTAAGAATTTTGAGAGCTTTATGAAGCAAATATCAACACAAGGACGAGATCATCGACGTGTAGCAAGAAGAAAACGGGTTGTTTGCACTTCTAATTACTTGCTGTTTATCTCAGAGGCTTAGAACAATATTTATGGTAAGATTATCTTCATCTAAACCTATCCCCATAGTTAAATAACTAGTGTAGATGATTAATATGATGTTGAATATGTGTTTTCATGCTTTAATCTTAACATGAGGTGTTAAAAGTCAGATTTTTGATAGTAAACCTTAAAACAAATGCTAGATGAATAATCTTTTCTTGCTGTTTATGATAGTATCATGATCATGATCATTAGGGTTTTTCATAATTTTATTCATATATGAGAAATTTAAGTGATGTACTATATATATGTTTTTCTGTAGAAAACTTCAGTACTTGTATAATCTTTAATTGAGAGTTTAAGATAACAAACAAACTCCAAATTTAACCAAAACAGTTTTAAATGAAAGCTATATGTATCTAGTTTCTAAAACAGAAAATCATTCTTAAAAAGACTTTATATAGAGAAAGATATGTTATGTTTACTAATAACATGTCCTGCAGAAAAATGGCTGCACATATATAATATTTAACTGGAGTTTTGGGATAACAAATGAACTTCAAACTGAACCAAACTTATCTCATTTGAAATATGTGTGAATCTAGTTTTCAAAACAGAAAACCATTTGTAAAAAATAGTTTTCATAGAGAAAGATATGCTTGTTTTACTAATAGATGCTCCGTCTATTTTTCCTGCTCGTTTTGTGGAGCTGTGTTGCGCCGTTTTGAGGTGCGTTCGTGAAGTTTTGAGCCGCTTGATGTTACACGTATAGTCATGAATATGTTATGTTATACATTTAAGAATCCCAAGGAGATTATGATGAATTTTGATTTGATCATATTTGAATTAGATATAGTTCATATACATGTTAGATGTCGTTAATGAGCACAGCTCAGTACTATATGGTATAGTGCGTCGACACACCAGATATACACAGTTTATACATGAGGTGGATACATTAATGAGCTCAGTTCAGTACTACATGAAGTAGTGCGTCGATATTCCACATGTACAGACCATTGATTCGGATTTTAGGAGGCTTGATCTAGCCGTCCGTCCCGCACTAGGGTGCGATGAGGCTCGTGAGCCGTATTTCTAGGATGCTTATTTGGTAGTCTGTCCCGCACTCATGTTACGCACTGAGATGCGATGAGACTAATGAGCCATGTACACAGTTCGGGATACCTACATGGTAGTCAGTTGCACTGAGACAATTACTTGATAGCCTAAGTATAGCAGATGCCGATTATGAATACGACCTATCATTGAACTATATGACTGAGATACGTTACTTTTAAAAGTATACAAAATTATGTGTTGGTATTTTATTCTATCTCTCTAGTGATAGTGAAAGATATTATAAATACGATATGTTGATATCTTATTTCTTTTACTATCTTCTTTACTTCTTAGTTAAGATCAATGATTAGAAATTTATAACTTGAGACATATGGTATATATATGAGGGTTTCCTTGTTTGGATTATTCGCTCGACGTACCAGTCTCGTGTTATGGATTTCTAATTATTGGTTTTATTAGATTGTCTTTTCTTAGTTCGGTATTAATGTTTAGATATCTACAATTTGAGACTTATGGTATATACATGCGGGTTTTCTTTTTTGGATTATTTCGCTCGACGTACTACGTCTCGTGTTGTAGGTTTCTAAATGATAATCCTACTTAGATACGAAAAAAATGAATCTAGGTAGACTATGCTTAATAGATAGAGCCTTCACTCCATCTAGTAGCCCTTCCCTTGGGGGCGGATGGAGGTAATCTTGCTGTAGCACTCTGACGCTCTTGTTGTTGTTCCTTTTATTTTAATTTACTTTTCAGGTAGTTCGGAGTTTCGGAGAGCCACAGGATGACGGAGTTCTGGCATAGTCGCCGTCACGTATTTTTACTTGTAGAGACTCCATTGTAGTTTTGAGTTTTATCCAGACATTAGAGTTTCATATTCATATTGTAAAGGCAGTGTGCCTTAGTACGATTTTTAGTTGATTCATGTTGAGACATTTTCATTATTCAGATATCAGATGTATTATAGTTGAGACATGATTCTTTTCATTTATGAGATATCTCTTCTATATCATGTCTATTACATTTATTTCCTTTATTTTGCCTGTTTGTACCTGCACTTCTATTTGGTCCTAATAGAGGATATTACTGTGATTGGTAAAACATGTTTATGCATAGCGTGAGTGCATGACAGGTTTGACATCTCTGGTTTCACCTTGAACTACAGCCTTGTGTGAACCCAGTGACATCACAGTTAGTATCAGAGTTCTAGTTCCAGCATCCTAGGATCATTCCTGTGTTAAGTCGTGGAGTTAGTATAGAGTTTCCTAGGAATCATGTATAGAGTCCGCTAGGAATTCCTAAAATGAGTGAGGATGTTATATACGTATATTCGAAAATTTACAAAAAAATTTTTGGTGACAACTACCTTACTTTGATTGAAAAGTAAATGCATGAATGATAAATGATACAATTTTTCCTATTGGTATATGTTATGTTATTTATGATTGGGATCTCACTTACTGTGTCAAATAAGCTCTCCTCTTGGTATTATAAACATTAAAACGAGGACGTGGTCGAGGTAAAGCTTGTACTCGGAGAGGTGGGCAAGTAGAGCCCGAGCCGCAGTAGGCTCCAAAGTATCTGATCGACTTGGTAACACCGATTACAGAAGCAGAGACTAGCAACACTCGAGGAGTGAGTAACAAGCCAAATTTTACTCTCTGAAGTTCCACCACCAGTTGTACCAGCCGTACCTATTGAAGAGGTAATGCCGAAGGTCTCACCATCGCCACATCCATCTATTAATAGAGTCGCGGAATAGGAAGTTTGGCTCGGTAAGGTTGAGGAAGATATTAGAAGTTGGGAGCACAAAAATTTTAGGGCACATCGGAGTCAGTTACAACCTATAAATGGAGGAAATATGTGGGAAATACTTTTAGATTTACTTAATGTTGACTCAGTACATAGGCGGAGATTAGTTATATTCAGCTTAAAGGATGACGCTAGAGGATAGCACCGATTCCAGTTATGCCGGAGCATCGAATGTTAATTTCATAGAAGGATTTCATCTACTATTTTGGAAAGCAGTTAGACCTAACCCGATTAGGGCAGAGAGACGTACTAAGAGTTAATTTTAAAAGTAGGATTGTCCAGAGACCAGGGCAAGGACAATAAACCTTTTGTAAGACTATGAGAAACCAACAATGGGGTAAAGATATTTTTATCACCACCAGCAGATCAGTGGTCAGAGTCAATAGTCGCAGGGCCACGGTTACGGCCAGTAGCAGAATATCGAGGCACCACCTACCATTCCGAGGATAGAGGGACCAACATGCCAGATTCGCGCTATCCAGGAAATTCCTAAGAGATAGATAGTCCCATAAATTCTACCGCTAGTAACATAGCAGTCACCAGCCACCGGCAGAGTTTATGCAATCGTACCGCGTGATCATGGTGCGAGTGTAGCTTTCTTAGTGATTATTCTTTTCCAGCTCGGATCTTGTTCGATTCAGAAGCTTCTCATTCTTTATCTCTCATACATTTATGGATAGGTTTCAGCTAGTTACACATCCTTTAGATGTACCGTTATCCGTTTTTACTCCTTTAGGGGGAGGTGTCCCTATTAGGGAGTGTCCATAGGAGATGTGTCATCAGTCTAGATGAGTCCGAGTTTATCATAGATCTAATCGTTTTGCAGATGTCGGTGTTCGACGTCATTCTCGGTATGGATTGGCTATCATCCTACCATGTTTTATGTTAGTATGGACTGTTTTTCTAAAATAGTCAGCTTGCGAGTATCCTATGGGTCTGAGTTGATAGTAGCGACCTCACAGGGCAACCAGTTTGTGGAGTCATTTCTGGCGTACATCAAGGAGGTGATGCCGCAGGATCGTGGTGCCGATTTGAGTGAGACGTGAGTGGTCTCAGAGTACCAGGATGTCTTTCAGGACATACCGGGTTTACCTCCAGTGAAAGAGGTCGAGTTTTTTATTGAGTTGTAGTCAGGTACAGTACTAATATCCCGAGCACCCTATCGTATGACACCTGCTGAGATGAGGGATCTATAGACCCAGTTAGATGAGTTATTATCTCAGAATTTTATTCGCAGGGGTTATTCTCCGTGGAGAGCACTGGTCCTTTTCGTGAAGGACTATAGTATTTGCCTATGTATAAACTTTCATGAGTTGAACAAGGTCACTATCCAGAACAGGTACCCATTACTGAGGATTAATGACTTGTTCGACTAGCTATAGGAAGCGCAACATTTTTCTAAGATTGATCTTTGTTTTGGTTATCATCAGTTGCGGGTTTGGGAGATGGATATTTTCAAGACCGCCTTTCTGACTCGATATGAGTCTTTTGAGTTCATCGTCATGCCATTTGGGCTGACCAATGCACCCGATGTTTTTATGGATTTGATGAACCGAGTTTTTCGTCCATACTTGGACCAATTCGTGATCATTTTTGTTGACGACATCCTTATATATTCGAGATTGGAGGTAGAGCACGAGCAGCATCTTTGTTTGACATTGCAGACATTACAGGAGCATCAGTTGTACGTCAAGTTCAGCAAGTATGAGTTTTGGTTTTCTAAAGTCATATTTTTGGGCCATGTTATTAGCCAGGAGGGTATTGCAATAGACCCAGCTAAGGTGGAGGCCGTACTAGATTGGGAACCGTCGAAAACAGCTACAGATATTCGTAGTTTCCTGAGAGTAGCAGGCTATTATAGAAAGTTCATTCAGGACTTCTTGAAGATTTACGACGCCGCTTACACGTTTTACAAAAAAGGGTGTACAGTTTGTTTGGGGCACGAAGTGCCAGGAGGCCTTTAAGACTTTGAAGACTAAGTTTTCGAGCAGTGATAAGACATTTATCGTCTACACAAATGCACCATTATCGGGTCTAGGGATATTTTGATACAGACCTAGACTCGGAGAGTAGTAGAATATATTTCACGATAGTTAAGGACGAATGAGCAGAACAATCACACACACGACTTGGATCAAGCAGTAATGGTCTTCGCACTAAAAACATGGAGACATTACTCATATGGAATGCAATTCGAGATATTTTTTTCGGATCATCAGAGCTTGAAATATCTTTTTCTCAGAAGGAACTAAATCAAAGACAGTAACGATGGGTTCAACCACCATTATCGGTACTAATGGCTTATTGAGTGTAAATGTAGTAAAATCATTTGTCAAGCTCGTTAGTGCCATTAATGGAGGATGGATGGAATATATGCTACAACGAAGATATCCAAAGGAGGAGGAGGCCAAGAGATGAAGCAACGTTATTTCAAGAACGTCAAATTCGATTAAAAGCTTCATCCGATTCAAGCTATATCAAAGCTCAAGTATATTGCTCTCTATATGAGGATATTAGCTTTCTTTTGTTTTTCTCTCTAGTGCTAGAATGTAGGCAAAGAGTTACTGAGTTTACTTGAAGCTATTGGGAATCACACACACGTTTTTAAACTTGTGCTTTTAAGCGTTTTTCACAAAATACTATTTTTCACAAGTTTGAGTACCTATCTGCAAAATTCTTTTTCCAAGCAGTTTGTTTTTAGTATTAAAAACATTTTACAAAATTTCAGAATTTTCAGAGGTCAAATGAATATTTTGAAAATATTTCAACTTGGTCAAATAACCTATTTTCAGAATATGTCAGAAATCGGTCGACCGGTCCGGTCGACCGATCCGATGACCTTTCTTCACTATGTCTCCAGAGTGTCGTCGGTCGACCGATACGGTCGACCGAATTTCTCAACCCTTAATCGGTCGACCGTGCCGGTCGACCGATGAGTCTCTGGATGTTTTGTCAAAACTCCTTAGCTGCTGGCGGTCGACCGATTTTTTCGGTCGGTCGACCGAAGGTATTTTTCGGTCGACCGATATTTTCTTCGGTCAACCGATTTTTGCCTCTGTTCAGCCGTGATTTTTTTAAAACGGTCGTTTGCCTCGAACCCTGTGCTTTCACTTGTTAGTGATTGGCACAGTCTGTGATGAGGGTCTGAAGAAGAGATTATTATCTCATTTGGGTAGATTTGTTTTTGTTTTAAAATGATTTAAACTCTCCTATAAAATCCCCAGACCTCTTCTTCTTCCTCTAAGCCCTAACGTTTGAAAACCAGAGAGCTTTTTCTGTTTCCTGAGAAAATTTTCAAAACTCTGTTTTTCTTTCTGTTTCAAGTGTGTTTCACTTCCCAGCTTCAGTACTCTTCTCTTTGCTATAGGGGCTTGTGTAAAGAGAGGTTCTTGCTTGTTTTTTCTTCTGCTGCTGTGTGGTTGAGATCTGTGGAGATCTACTGTGAGGGAGTGTGATCTGTGAGATCAAACTGTGTAGTGAGAGAGAGATCTTGTGGGATCGCTGTGTAGACGAAGTTCCGGCTTCCAAACCGGATGTGTTAGTGGATTTCTCCTCGAGAGTGGGGAGCGGGGACGTAGGTCAGCGGGCCGAACCTCGTTAACACATCGCGCGTCAAGGATAACGATTCCTAACTCTATCTCTTTCTATTTGATTGCACTTCTGTTTTGTGGTTTGCTTGTGCTGAGTTTTAAATTGCATATTAGAGCCTCTTGACCCTAATCACCCCCCCTCTAGGGTCCAACAATTACAATTTGACGGCTTTCAGAAGACTATAATTTGAAGACTTTCACATAGATCAATGAAGGTTACAATCTGACAACCTTCATAACAACTGATGAAAGCTCTAATTCAATAGCTTTCATAATCAATGTCAGAAGTTACAATTTGACGACTCTCATACGTCAAGGAGCCAAGGTGAAGATTACAAGATGACGATCTTTGTAATGCTCTAGCAAAGAGACTACAAATTAGAACACAGAGGTCCTCCCTACGTTCCAAGACCAAAACACAGAGGTCATCCCGGTGTTCCAAAATCAGAATGGAAGGGTTAGACCCGCAACTTAAGCTCCAAACACAGAGCTCGTGGTGTAGGCGTCAAAAAATGCTTACAGACATCCAAATACCACTCAAGGCAAGCCGCTCTCTTAATCAGAAGGGAATGATTCAAAGGAAGCGAAACAACATGGAAGAACATCGTCACGGCAACGACGTAAGGAGATGTGGTACCTTGATAGTGGTTGCTCACATCATATGACGGGCAACAAAGAGTTATTTGCAACCCTATCAAGGATTGAAGGAGGCAATGTCTCCTTCGGTGGTGGTGAGAAAGGTAAAATCATTGGTATCGGGTCTATTGGTAAGAAACCCTCACCCACAATTGAAGATGTTTATTTAGTAAGTGGTTTGAATCATAATCTTCTTAGTATTAGTCAATTGAGTGATAAAGGTTTTGATATTTCTTTTAAACCGGATAAATGCATCATTAGTATGGATGGAAAAATTGTTTTTATTGCAAATCGCAAGTCTAATGTTTACATTTTTGAGATGAATGAGTTAGTGAATCAAGATGTGAAGTGTCTTGCGGCAATTGATGAAAATCCTTGGATTTGGCACAAGAGACTTGGACATGCAAATATGGAGTTAATATCAAAATTGTCTAAGAAGAATCTTGTGAAAGGGCTACCTAGCTTGCACTTCATAAAAGATACAATTTGTGAGGATTGTGCCAAAGGTAAACAAACAAAGTCTTCTTTCAAATCCATCCATGAGGTATCGACTTCTAAACCCTTGCAATTACTTCATCTTGATTTATTTGGTCCTATGCGTGTTACCTCTCTTGGAGGCAAACACTATGTTTTTGTGATTATTGATGATTTTTCTCGTTTTACATGGACAATATTTCTTGCAAAGAAAAATGATTGTTTTGAAGAATTTGCTAATCATGTTAAAAGAATTGAAAATGAAAAGGATTTGAAAGTTGTTAAAATAAGAAGTGATCATGGTGGTGAATTTCAAAATGAATTTTTCTATGATTTTTGTGCTCATCATGGTATAACTCATATGTTTTCCGCTCCTAGAACACCACAACAAAATGGTGTTGTTGAACGGAAAAATCGCACCATACAAGAGATGGCACGCACTATGCTTAATTCTTTTGATTTGCCAAAATATTTTTGGGCGGAAGCCGTCAATACGGCTTGCCATGTTTTAAATCGTGTTTTGATTAGACCAAGGCTTAAGAAAACCCCTTATGAACTTTATCATGGAAAAACTCCTTTCATTGGTTATTTTCGTGTTTTTGGTTGCAAATGTTTTATCTTAAATACAAAAGATCACCATGATAAATTTGATTCCAAAATTGATGTTGGTATTTTCTTGGGTTATGCACCTCGAAGTAAGGCTTATAGGGTCTTCAATAAACGAAGCCTCGTTGTTGAAGAGTCTATAAACGTTACTTTTGATGAGACTAATGTTGGCTCTCAAGTTGTGTTGCCTAGGAAAGATGATGATGATGATATTGAGGGAGGATTGGACTTGTTGCAAATCAATGACACTCCCTCTATAGAAGTTCAAAAGGATGTGGATAGCACAAACGCTCAAGATCAAGTTGAACCACCTAAAGCTTGGAAATTCACATCAAATCATCCAAAGGAACAAATCATTGGGAGCCCTTCAAAAGGAGTTATAACTCGCTCAAAAGCCTTGAGTGAATGTGGTAATGTTGCATTTCTATCTCAACTAGAACCTAAAAAGGTTAATGATGCTTTGAATGATGAATTTTGGGTTTTGGCTATGCATGAAGAATTAAACAATTTTCAAAGAAATGAAGTTTGGAAGTTAGTTCCTAGACCTAACAATGCTAGTGTAATTGGTACAAAATGGGTTTTTAGAAACAAACTTGATGAACATGGCATTGTAACTAGAAATAAAGCACGTTTGGTTGCCCAAGGATACAATCAAGAGGAGGGCATAGACTATGATGAAACCTTTGCACCGGTTGCAAGGTTGGAATCTATTAGGATGTTTTTGGCATTTGCTAGTTTTAAAAATTTCAAACTATTTCAAATGGATGTCAAAAGTGCTTTCTTAAATGGTTTTATAGAAGAGGAAGTGTATGTTGAGCAACCCCCCGGTTTTATAGATCATGCTTTTCCTAATCATGTTTACCGGGTACAAAAAGCTTTATATGGGTTGAAACAAGCTCCTAGGGCTTGGTATGCTCGCCTCTCTAGTTTTCTTGTTGAAAATGGTTTTTCAAAAGGATCTATTGATAACACACTTTTTGTGAGAAAAAGGAAAAATGATTTCATTTTAGTTCAAATATATGTGGATGACATTATTTTTGGTGCTACTAATGAATCCTTGTGCAAGGAATTTTCTAAAGTTATGCAGGATCACTTTGAGATGAGTATGATGGGAGAGCTTACATTCTTTCTCGGGCTCCAAGTCAAGCAAACTAAGGATGGGATCTTCATTTCACAAAGCAAGTATGCGAAGGAATTGGTGAAGAAATTCAAGTTGGAGAATTCTAAGCATGCGCCTACTCCCATGAGTACTAGTGTTAAGCTTGATGCCGATGAGAGTGGAGAAGATGTGGACCAAAAACTATACCGAGGTATGATAGGTAGTCTTCTTTATCTCACCGCTAGTAGACCCGACATCATGTTTAGTGTATGTGCATGTGCACGTTTTCAAGCTTCTCCCAAAGCGTCTCATTTGATTGCGGTTAAAAGAATCATTAAGTATGTTAATGGAACTTTTAACCTTGGTTTGTTTTATCCAAAAAGTACCACTTTTGATTTATATGGTTTTTGTGATGCCGACTTTGCCGGATGTAAGGTAGATCGCAAGAGTACTAGTGGAACATGCCAATTCTTAGGAAATTCCCTTGTTTCTTGGGCTTCCAAGAAACAAAATTGTGTTGCATTGTCCACTACGGAAGCGGAATACATTGCCGCCGGCTTATGTTGTGCTCAAGTTTTATGGATGAAACAAAGTTTAGTTGACTATGATTTGAATTTTCAAAATATTAAAATCTTTTGTGATAACACAAGTGCCATAAATATTTCTAAAAATTCGGTTTTGCATTCTAGAACTAAGCATATTGACGTGCGCCATCATTTCTTACGCGATCATGTAGAGAGACAAGATGTATCCCTAGTATTTGTTGACACCAAATCTCAACTAGCGGATATATTTACTAAGCCTCTTGGAGAGGATGATTTTTGTCGCATAAGAAATGGTTTGGGCTTATGCACTATGTGAAAGTTCTACATTGCTTGCTTGATTAGTTGCATTTTGCATTTGGCATTTCTCTTTACCCCATTTTTGATGGTGACAAAGGGGGAGAGAAATCTCCTCATTTGTTGCATACATTTAGGGGGAGCCCATAGATAGGGGGAGAACCTATCTATAAGCTATTTCATTTTTGCTCTTATATAATGGTTGGTTGTCATCATCAAAAAGGGGGAGATTGTTAGCCCTTATGTTTTGATGATGTTCTTACAACCACCATTATCGGTACTAATGGCTTATTGAGTGTAAATGTAGTAAAATCATTTGTCAAGCTCGTTAGTGCCATTAATGGAGGATGGATGGAATATATGCTACAACGAAGATATCCAAAGGAGGAGGAGGCCAAGAGATGAAGCAACGTTATTTCAAGAACGTCAAATTCGATTAAAAGCTTCATCCGATTCAAGCTATATCAAAGCTCAAGTATATTGCTCTCTATATGAGGATATTAGCTTTCTTTTGTTTTTCTCTCTAGTGCTAGAATGTAGGCAAAGAGTTACTGAGTTTACTTGAAGCTATTGGGAATCACACACACGTTTTTAAACTTGTGCTTTTAAGCGTTTTTCACAAAATACTATTTTTCACAAGTTTGAGTACCTATCTGCAAAATTCTTTTTCCAAGCAGTTTGTTTTTAGTATTAAAAACATTTTACAAAGTTTCAGAATTTTCAGAGGTCAAATGAATATTTTGGAAATATTTCAACTTGGTCAAATAACCTGATTTCAGAATATGTCAGAAATCGGTCGACCGGTCCGGTCGACCGATCCGATGACCTTTCTTCACTATGTCTCCAGAGTGTTGTCGGTCGATCGATACGGTCGACCGAATTTCTCAACCCTTAATCGGTCGACCGTGCCGGTCGACCGATGAGTCTCTGGATGTTTTGTCAAAACTCCTTAGCTGCTGGCGGTCGACCGATTTTTTCGGTCGGTCGACCGAAGGTATTTTTCGGTCGACCGATATTTTCTTCGGTCAACCGATTTTTGCCTCTGTTCAGCCGCGACTTTTTTAAAACGGTCGTTTGCCTCGAACCCTGTGCTTTCACTTGTTAGTGATTGGCACAGTCTGTGATGAGGGTCTGAAGAAGAGATTATTATCTCATTTGGGTAGATTTGTTTTTTGTTTTAAAATGATTTAAACTCTCCTATAAAATCCCCAGACCTCTTCTTCTTCCTCTAAGCCCTAACGTTTGAAAACCAGAGAGCTTTTTCTGTTTCCTGAGAAAATTTTCAAAACTCTGTTTTTCTTTCTGTTTCAAGTGTGTTTCACTTCCCAGCTTCAGTACTCTTCTCTTTGCTATAGGGGCTTGTGTAAAGAGAGGTTCTTGCTTGCTTTTTCTTCTGCTGCTGTGTGGTTGAGATCTGTGGAGATCTACTGTGAGGGAGTGTGATCTGTGAGATCAAACTGTGTAGTGAGAGAGAGATCTTGTGGGATCGCTGTGTAGACGAAGTTCCGGCTTCCAAACCGGATGTGTTAGTGGATTTCTCCTCGAGAGTGGGGAGCGGGGACGTAGGTCAGCGGGCCGAACCTCGTTAACACATCGCGCGTCAAGGATAACGATTCCTAACTCTATCTCTTTCTATTTGACTGCACTTCTGTTTTGTGGTTTGCTTGTGCTGAGTTTTAAATTGCATATTAGAGCCTCTTGACCCTAATCACCCCCCCTCTAGGGTCCAACATTCCGGAGAAGATTGTATCAAACAGAGGCTCAGTTTTCACTTCGCACTTTGGAGGAGCTTCCAGAATTCTTCTGATAGCCAGTTGTATTCTTATGGGTTTCACCAACAAACAGATGGACAAATGGAGAGTCAATTAAGGGTTGGAGGATATGTTGCGGGCTTGTGTTATAGATTTCCAGGGCAGTTGGGAGGACCCCATCTCATTGATTGAATTCACTTATAACAACAGTTACCAAGTAACAATTGGTATGGCACCGTATGAGGCGTTGTACGAGAGGCCTTGTAGATCACCTAGTTGCTGGGCAGAACCAGAGGACAACCTATTGCTTAGACCGGAGTTAGTCAGGTAGACTATAGAAAAGTAGCAATAATTCGGGAGCGTATTTTTCAGTTCAGAGTTGTCAGAAGAGTTATGAAGATCAGAAACGACGACCATTAGAGTTCCAGGTTAGGAACTATGTATTATTGAAAATATCGTCAATGAAGGGAGTTCAGCGATTTGGTAGACTGGGGAAACTTTCCTTGAGGTATATTGGTCCATTCAGGAGAGTGGAGCGCTTTGGAGCTGTTTCATATCGACTAGATCTTCCAGCATCAATGTCGAGTATACACGATATTGTAAAACCCCAAAAATTTGAATATAGTGTGTTAAATAATTATAAATATGTTATATGGTGAAAATAATGTATTTTGATATTTGAGTATGATAGAAATTGATTTGATATCAATTTAATGTATATTTATGAATATATGAGTGTAAATAATCAAAACATGCACAAATGCCAAGAGTGAAAATCTGGGAATTTTGACCAGCTGAGAGTTTCTATGTTTTTCATACTAATTCATTAAGAATATGGAAAAGTGTATAATATCAAAGTTATAGGTCTCTTCAAGAGCTTTCCAACAAATCTTAGATCACCTTATTCCGAGATCTTATGAGAAACTTATAGCCAAAATACCGAAGAGAATGTTCCTAGTCAGACTGAATTTCCAGTTTCGGGTTTCGGGTTTCGGGTTTCGGGTTTGCTGCTATATAAATACATGTTATGTCACGAAAATCACCTCTTTTCTTCTGTTTTACAAACCCTAGAAGCCCCCCTCTTCTCTCCCAAACCCTAGATCCGTTCTTGGTGATTTTTGAGGAGTCTCGAAGGGTTTCAGCGGGATTTGGAGCGATTCTATCGAAGGAGGAGCATGCTCACGCGTGTTCAGGAGTTCTACAATACCCCCTCAGGCGAGTAACATCTCGCCCAATCCTCTCCCATGTTTTTAAAAGTTTACAAATGTTTTTCATGAGTTTTATTAAGCCTAAGACTTATTTTCAAGTATAAATTAATGCTCTTATTAGGGTAAATGCTAGAAATCATGTGTTTCAGATTTGAAAACCTCACCAACGAATTTTTGATAAAAACCCAGATCTGGAGTTTTATTTAAAAAAATAAAAATATGAGTTTTACTTTGATTTAATGCTTTCTTTCATGTATAGGAGTTAAATATGAGTTTTAACCTACAAGAGAATCGTTTCTCATGATAAATATGTTTTTCTCACTGTATCATAGTCTAGAATTGATAGCTATAAAGATGTAGATCAGTGTAATGGAAGGATGGATCGATTTGGCGAATTTAACTTGTGATATATGCAGATTTCAGCCCGTAAGTCGACTCACGACTCATCACGAGTCGACTCATCAGGTTGAGTCGACCCATGACTGTCATGAGTCGACTCACGAAGTCCAGTTGTGTTGTCTTTTTACTTCTGTTGAGTCGACTCGTCAGCATACGAGTCAACCCATAAGTCATAAGTCGACTCATGACTGTCATGAGTCGACTCACAAAGTCCTTTTCTGTTATCAAATGTGTTCTGTTGAATCGACTCATATTTGAGCACGAGTCGACTCATCGCAGTACTTTCTTTCTGTTTCATTCGTGCTTCTGTTTAAATCACCTGTTGGGTATAAATAAGTATATATGCATATAGTGATTATGATTTCACCTGTACGTGTGAGATGACACTTCGAACACGAGTTTAAGTCCGTACAGTAGGGTATGTACGGGAATAACACATGCATACTTTTCTTATACGCAGTCCTCGTGTTGGACTATAATCCATTAAAGTCCTCGTGTTGGACTATAATCCATTAAAGTCCTCGTGTTGGACTATAATCCATTACAGTCATGTTTTAGACTTTTGATAAACCTTGGGCGTGTTACTTATCCCAGTTGGGTTCACGACATTGTATTAGGCCGGGGCATGATAGCTACTTAGGTTGTACATGACATCTATTGTAGCTTTGTCATGTTTACTTTTCATCGGTATAGATGGGTATGTATTTTTTTTCTTTATTTGTTTCTTGTGACCAACCTCGGGTTTAATATTTAGGGATCTACAATTTGAGATACAAGGTATATACATGAGGGTTTCCTTGTTTGGATTATTTCGCTCGACGTACCTATGCTCGTGTTGTATTTCCCTAAGTACTAAAACCCATTAATGTTTGTGTAAATGATTTATATTATTATGTATTAATTGTATTTTTTTTCATGTACAACGAGCCCTATCCCTTGGGGTTGGTTGTGATATTGCTCGCTAGCGCTTTAACACTCGTTGTCCCTCCCCCTTTCAGGTAACGAGCCAGGAGCCCGGAGAATCGCAGGTTGATGGCGATGTACTTTAGCTTCAGCCGTCTATTTAGTTATATTTCCTTTTGAGCTCCACTGTAGATTTTTATATAGACATGTGAGAATCTTATTCTAGAAGTTGTAAAGGCTGTGTGCCTTATTTCCTCTTGTCAGACATTATGTATTTGAGACTTATTGAGAACTCCAGTTCATATATTTCAGACATTTACTTATATTCCAGTATTTTAGAATATCAAAATATTAATTTGATCTCTATTACTTCATCAGTTAATTCTTGTATAATCTTTTACTTGCTTTGTACTACACCTGTTGTTGATTCCACTAGAGAGATAGTAATTGTGATGGTGAAACATGTTATTGTACGGTGTGGGGCATGGCAGGTTTGACCTTTCTGGTTTCACCTCGGACTGCAGCCTTGTGTGAACCCTGGGGCGTCACAGTTGGTATCAGAGCTCTAGTTCCAATATCCTTAGGATCATCCTGTGTCGAGTCGTGGAGCTAGGTTAGAGTTTCTTAGGATTCATGTGTAGAGTCCGCTAAGGATTTCCTAGTATGAGTGAGGACGAAGTACGCATATATCTTAAAATTTTGAGAATATTTTTTTTATAACAACTATTTTTATGTTGATTGAAGGTATTTGCGTGAATACTATGTATTATGAATTCGTATTGTGATGCGTTATATATATATTTTTTATTATCTCACTTACTGTGATAATTAAGCTCTCCTTTTGATACTATAAATATCAAAACGAGGATGTGGTCGAGGTAAAACTCGTACCTGGAGAGCTGGACATGCAGAGCCGAGCCGCAGCAGGTTTCATAGTATTTGATTGACTTTATGGCACTGTTAGCAACAAGATCTTACAACACTCGAGAATCTAGAAGTGTGTCCGTCACCGTCAGCAGTACTACTTTCAGGAGTTCCATCACCGGTTGTACCCGTCGTGAAAGTAAAGAAGCAATACTTATGAAGGCACCACCATCACAATCAGCTGTTGATAGAGCCGCAAAGCAGGAGGTTTAGTTCTGAAAGAATAAGAAAGATATCAGACAATGAGCACAACAGAGTTTCAAGGCGTAGTTAGATGTATGTAAAAATTTCTTGAAAACGTCGACTTAATACCAAGCAGAAGTTAGATGATTTCAGCATTGAGAACATCGCTGGAGAATCGCAACAACATCCAGATTTTTGACAGGGTAGCGATTATCACTAATTTGGGAGAATTCTAGCAGCGGGAGAATGATTTTAACCTAGCAACAATGACAATATAAGAAAGGAGCCAATTTGGGAGAATTCTAGCAGCGGGAGAATGATTTTAACCTAGCAACAATGACAATATAAGAAAGGAGCACAATATGATTCGAAAGCACCGAAGTAGCGCAGAATTTGGAGTATATGTTACAATCACAACAAGATCGAACAAAGAGCAAAAGAATTATCGCAGTACACCAGCAGGGAGCCCGCAAGATAGAGGTCACGGACGATAGTCTCAGAGTCGTAATTACAGCCAGCAGTAGGGAAATAGAGGCATTACGTGTTAATCCGAGGATTAAGGGTCAGCAGGCCGTATGTGCATTATCCAGGAGATTCTTGAAGGACAAATGGTCCCATATATGTTGCATCGCCAGCAGAGTTTATTCAGCAATACCGCGTGATTAGGGTACGGGTGGAGCTTTCTTTGTGATTTCTTTTTCAGCTCGGATCTAATTTAATTTAGAAAATTCGCTTATCTTTCATACCTCCGTTGATAGGCTTCAGCTTGTAACACATTCTTTAGATATTCCGTTGTCAGTATCTGCTCCTCTAGGGGAGGTGTCCACTCTATCTATAGGAGATATGTCATCAGATTAGACGAGTCATGGTTTGTTGTCAATTTGATAGCGTTGTATATGTCCGGGTTCGATGTTATCCTTGGTATGATTTGGTTATCCTCCTACCAGGCTAGTATTGACTGCTTTGCGAAGACAGTCAATTTGTGAGCGTTCGATGGGTCCGAGATGATTGTAGCAACCTCTCTGGGCAACCGTTTTGCGGAGTCATTTCTGGCGTATATCGAGGGGGTGCTGCGACGGGATCTGAGTATTGATTTATTGGAGACTAGAGTTGTCTCAGAGTATCAGGATGTCTTTCAGGATATACCTGGGTTACCTCCTGTGTGAGAGGTCGAGTTTTGTATTGAGTTACAGTCGGGCACAGCCCCGATATCCCGCGCACCCTATCGTATGGCACCAGCTGAGATGAGAGAGTTTCAGACCCATTTGGACGAGTTGTTAGCTCAGGATTTTATTTGTAGGAGTTATTTCTCCGTGGGGCGCACCGGTCCTCTTCGTGAAGAAGGACGGTAATATGAGATTGTGCATTGATTATAGAGAGTCGAACAAGATCACTATCCAGAATAGGTACTCATTTCCAAGGATTGATGACTTGTTCGACTAGTTGCAGAGAGCGTAGTATTTCTCAAAGTTTGATCTTCATTCTGGTTATCATAGTTGCGGGTCCGGGAGATGGATTTTCCCCAAAGCCGTTTTTCCTGATTCGATATGAACCTTTCGAGTTTCTGGTCATACCATTTGGGTTGACTAATGCTCTCGTGGTATTCAAGGATTTGATGAACGGGGTTTTTTTTTCATCCCTTCTTGGACCAGTTTGTAATTTTCTTTATCAATGATATTCTCATTCATTCGAGATCGGAGGCAGAACACAAGCAGCATCTACGGTTAGCTTTGAAGACTCTACAGGAGCATCAGTTTTATGCTAAATTCAGCAAGTGCGAGTTTTGGCTTTCAAGAGTCAGATTTTTCAGCCACGTCATCAGCAGATAGGACATAGCAGTGGATCCGGCTAAGGTTACAACAGTTCTTAATTTGGAACCGCCGAAGATGATGACAGAGATTCGAAGCTTCTTGGGTTAGTCGGTTATTACATGAAGTTCATCCTAGACTTCTTGAAGATTTCGGCGCCACTTACATGCCTTACGAAGAAGGGTGTAAAGTTTATTTGGAACACGGAGTGCCAGAAGGCCTTTGATACTTTAAAGACTAAGTTGACTACAGCGCCGGTTTTGACTATTCCGAGCAGCGACAGGACATACGTTGTTTACACAGATGCATCATTGGCAGGTTTAGGAGGCATCTTGATGCAGACTCAGAGGATAGAAGCATATATCTCATGACAATTTAGGGTGCACGAGCAGAACTACCCCACTCGTGATTTGGTGTTAGCAGCAGTGATATTTGCACTGAAGTCACGAGACATTACTTGTATGGAGTGCAATTTGAGTTGTTCATCGACCACCAGAGTTTGAAGTACCTCTTTTCCCAGAAGGAACTCAACCAGAGACAACGGCAGTGGATTGAGTTTATTGAGGACTATGAATTCGTGATTCAGTACATCCAGGAACAACTAAGATGTACAAGGACTTAAAGAGACACTTTTGGTGGAGTGATAGGCGTAGGAAGATTTCAGAGTATATAACTAAGTGTCGTACCTATCAGCAAGTGAAGGTGGAACATCAAAGACCGGTAGGAACACTTCGGTCTTTATCTATTTCGGAACAAAAGTGGCCGGGCATTTTTATGAACTTTATTGTAGGGTTGCCGAAGTCAAAAAAAAAAATCTGTTTGGGTGATAATGGATAGACTAATAAAGTCAGCACATTTCATTCCAGTGAGGACTACTTATACCGCCGAGGCATATGCGAGGATATTTGTTGGGGAGATAGTTGACTTCATGAAGTTTTAGACACGATTGTATCAGATCGAGACGGATGGTCAGACGAAAAGAGTAAATTAGATGTTGGAGGACATGTTGCGAGCTTATGTCATTGACTTTCAAGGTAGATGGAAGGAATCATATTCTACTGATAGAGTTCACTTATAACAACAATTATCAAGCAATAATTGGTGTGACCCTATACGAAGCATCGTACGGGAGGCATTGCAGATCGCCTGTATGTTGGATAGAGCCGGATGATAGTTTAATGCTTGGGCCAGAGCTTATGAGACAGATTACTGAGAAAGTAACATTGAGCAGAGAACATATTCTAGCCGCTCAGAGTCAGCAAAAGAGCTATGCAGATAAGAGATGAGGACATTTAGAGTTTTAGATTTGAAGAGTTAGTTATGCTGAAAGTATCGTTTATGAAAGACGTTCAACGATTCGGAAGGCGGAGAAAGCTTGAGTTGAGATATATTGGACCGTTTCGGATTTTGGAGCTTATTGGGGCTGTTTCATATAGACTAGACTTTCCAGCATTGATGTCTAGTGTACATAAAGTATTTCATATTTAAATGTTCAAGAAGCAATTACATGATGAAGAGCAGCAGTGAGTGTTGAACACATCAGAGATTTAGCTTTAGGATGATTTGATTTCGATTGAAATCTCAGTTTGTATACTTGCTAGAGAAGACAAGAAATTTAGAAACAAGATATTTTTTTCCCTTGGTGAAAATTCAGTGGAGCCAGAAAGGAGTTGAGGAGGTTTTTCGGGAGCGCGAGGAGGATATACATAGCGACTACCCACAATTGTTTGATCAAGTAAATTAAATTTTTTGTATGACTTGTTTATGACTTATGGTTACCTGTATGGTGATGTTTATACTTAACACTAAAATGAGGGTATTAATACTTATCTCCTAAGTACTTGGAACATATGGTATATATATGAGGGGTTCCTTGTTTGGATTTTTCGCTCGATGTACTGGTTCCATTTAATTAGGAGTTAAGTGGGGATATTTACATTTTTGATGGTTAAGTGTAGACATCGAAGATGATTTTTGGGAGCGCGAAGATTTTATACCGCGCGACTTCCTACACCTGTTGAAGAAGTGGATTGATTTATGTGTGCGATTATTTGTGTGGTTATATTTAGATTTAACCCTAGAATGAGGATATTTTCACTTAATTCTTAATCTTTTGGAACACATGGTATATATATGGGAGGTTCCTTGTTTGGATTTTTCGCCCGACGTACTAGTTCCATTCGATTAAGGGTTGAGTGGGAATATAGTCATCCTAGACAGTTAAATATAAATATCCTTGTATGCTTATCAAGAGTAAATATTCCGAGATGTTTATGTTTATGGTTGCGGGTTGAATTAGACCCTCTACGTGCTTCTCTAGTATTATTAATTTCTTGAGTATAATTTCTGAATTTCGAGGACGAAATTCTTTTAAGGGGGGAAGAATGTAAAACCCCGAAAATTTGAATATAGTGTGTTAAATAATTATAAATATGTTATATGGTGAAAATAATGTATTTTGATATTTTAGTATGATAGAAATTGATTTGAGATCAATTTAATGTATATTTGTGAATATATGAGTGTAAATAATCAAAACATGCACAAAGGCCAAGAGTGAAAATCTGGGAATTTTGACCAGTTGAGAGTTTCTATGTTTTTCATTTTAATTCATTAAGAATCTGGAAAAGTGTATAATACCAAAGTTGTAGGTCTCTTTAAGAGCTTTCCAACAAATCTTAGATCACCTTATTCCGAGATCGTATGAGAAAGTTATAGCCAAAATACCAAAGAGAATGTTCCTAGTCAGACTGAATTTCCAGTTTCGGGTTTCGGGTTTGCTGCTATATAAATACATGTTATGTCACGAAAATCACCTCTTTTCTTCTGTTTTACAAACCCTAGCAGCCCCCCTCTTCTCTCCCAAACCCTAGATCCGTTCTTGGTGATTTTTGAGGAGTCTCGAAGGGTTTCAGCGGGATTTGGAGCGATTCTATCGAAGGAGGAGCATGCTCACGCGTGTTCAGGAGTTCTACAATACCCCCTCAGGCGAGTAACATCTCGCCCAATCCTCTCTCATGTTTTTAAAAGTTTACAAATGTTTTTCATGAGTTTTATTAAGCCTAAGACTTATTTTCAAGTATAAATTAATGCTCTTATTAGGGTAAATGCTAGAAATCATGTGTTTCAGATTTGAAAACCTCACCAACGAATTTTTGATAAAAACCCAGATCTGGTGTTTTATTTAAAAAAAATAAAAATATGAGTTTTACTTTGATTTAATGCTTTCTTTCATGTATAGGAGTTAAATATGAGTTTTAACCTACAAGAGAATCGTTTCTCATGATAAATATGTTTTTCTCACTGTATCATAGTCTAGAATTGATAGCTATAAAGATGTAGATCAGTGTAATGGAAGGATGGATCGATTTGGCGAATTTAACTTGTGATATATGCAGATTTCAGCCCGTAAGTCGACTCACGACTCATCACGAGTCGACTCATCAGGTTGAGTCGACCCATGACTGTCATGAGTCGACTCACGAAGTCTAGTTGTGTTGTCTTTTTGTTTCTGCTGAGTCGACTCGTCAGTATACGAGTCGACCCATAAGTCATGAGTCGACCCATGACTGTCATAAGTCTACTCACAAAGTCCTTTTCTGTTATCAAATGTGTTCTGTTGAGTCGACTCATATTTGAGCACGAGTCGACTCATCGCAGTATTTTCTTTCTGTTTCATTTGTGCTTCTGTTTAAATCACCTGTTGGGTATAAATAAGTATATATGCATATAGTGATTATGATTTCACCTGTACGTGTGAGATGACACTTCGAACACGAGTTTAAGTCCGTACAGTAGGGTATGTACGGGAATAACACATGCATACTTTTATCCATTAAAGTCCTCGTGTTGGACTATAATCCATTAAAGTCCTCGTGTTGGACTATAATCCATTAAAGTCCTCGTGTTGGACTATAATCCATTACAGCCATGTTTTAGACTTTTGATAAACCTTGGGCGTGTTACTTATCCCAGTTGGGTTCACGACATATTGTATTAGGCCGGGGCATGATAGCTACTTAGGTTGTACATGACATCTATTGTAGCTTTGTCATGTTTACTTTTCATCGGTATAGATGGGTATGTATTCTTTTCTTTATTTGTTTCTTGTGACCAACCTCGGGTTTAATATTTAGGGATCTACAATTTGAGATACAAGGTATATACATGAGGGTTTCCTTGTTTGGATTATTTCGCTCGACGTACCTATGCTCGTGTTGTATTTCCCTAAGTACTAAAACCCATTAATGTTTGTGTAAATGATTTATATTATTATGTATTAACGATATTTTCATATACAACGAGCCCTATCCCTTGGGGTTGGTTGTGATGTTGCTCGCTAGCGCTTTGACGCTCGTTGTCCCTCCCCCTTTCAGGTAACGAGCCAGGAGCCCGGAGAATCGCAGGTTGATGGCGATGTACTTTAGCTTCAGCCGTCTATTTAGTTATATTTCCTTTTGAGCTCCACTGTAGATTTTTATATAGACATGTGAGAATCTTATTCTAGAAGTTGTAAAGGTTGTGTGCCTTATTTCCTCTTGTCAGACATTATGTATTTGAGACAGAAGTTGTAAAGGTTGTGTGCCTTATTTCCTCTTGTCAGACATTATGTATTTGAGACTTATTGAGAACTTCGGTTCATATATTTCAGACATTTACTTGTATTCCAGTATTTTAGAATGTCAAAATATTAATTTGATCTCTATTACTTCATCAGTTAATTCTTGTATAATCTTTTACTTGCTTTGTACTACACCTGTTGTTGATTCCACTAGAGAGATAGTAATTGTGATGGTGAAACATGTTATTGCACGGTGTGGTGCATGGCAGGTTTGACATCTCTGGTTTCACCTCGGACTGCAGCCTTGTGTGAACCCAGGGGCGTCACAGATATCTTCCATGTTTCGATACTTAAGAAGCATCTATGTGACGAGGAGCAACAGTGAATGTTAGACACGCCAGAGGTTGAGATTCTTGATGATATAACTATTATTGCAATTCATGTGTCTATTCTTGCTAATGAGGACAAGAGACTTAGAAACAAAATGATATCTTTAGTTAAAGTTCAATGAAATCGGAAAGGAGCTGAGAAAGTTTCTTGGGGGGCATGATGAGGATATGCATCACGATGACTTGCACCTATTTACTTGCACTTATTTGAGCAAGTAAATTGTTTGGATATGATTTGTCTATGTTTATGATTATCTATATGCTCATATTTATATTTAATGCTAGAATGGTGGCAGTGTTACATTAAACGCTGGGCGCTCCTAGGCACCGGACTTGGCACCCAACGCTTAGACGCCTAGGCGGACGCCTAAGCGGTTTCTGGGCGGTTTTTTTTCTTTTTTCTATTTTTAATTGCGATACTTGAAGATAAATATATATATATATATATATACTCAATCAAAAATGCTCACTGACTTTGTTTTTCTTTTTTTACAGATTATACTTAGTTAAGTAGCAAGCTGCAAGGATGAAGGATCAATCAAATTTCCCAACACAACTACCAAATTAAATATCGATAATTCATTCATTAAATATGTATATTCATATTGTATTCCTATTTTCAAAATTGTGAAGTGTGAAGTGTGGAGTGTGAACAGAAGAAAAAATTAAAGAAAAAAAGAAGTGTGAACAGCAAAAAGGGATTAACCAGAAGCAGGTACCTAGTTTTTAACTCAATATCTGCACTGAGCAAAAAGGGAACCTTTTCTAACATTTAAAAGAGGTAAAACTATCTTTCCCCATATATTCAAAGATACACGAATCATGATATTGGACTCAAAAGGGAACAAGCTGCTGATAAACCCAAAAAACTTGACCAATGAATTCAGTGAGCATCCCAAAAAAACAGAAGCAACAAACTAACATGGCTAATGAATTCGGTGAGCTAATTTGATATGTTAGAGCTAGTATTTAGCTTTTCTTAACAGACTTATTTACATTATGCCTTTCCATCAAACACATCATAAGTTTCAAGTTATTAATCTTTCTTGATTTGCTCATTTACACCATTATTTAATGTTTATTCTGTTCATCTTAATTACACGGATGATCTAAAAACACCAAAACCATATTAATGTAAGTTGTTAACCTTTAAACCAAAAAACTTGAAATCAAAGGTCATCACTGAAGTTTGAAATAGTAAAATGATAAATAAAATGAGGTTGAAGACGAGCTCAGAGGTTGAAGACAAAGCTCGGAGGTTGAAGACGAAGCTCCGACGAGTTCGAAGACGAGGTTGAAGCTCGGAGGTTGAAGACGAAACTTCGACGAGTTCGAAACGAGGTTGAAGCTCGGATGTTGAAGATCGAAGACGAGGTTGAAGACGAGCTCGAGCTTCAACGAAGATGAAGACAGTTCGACGAGGTTGAAGATGAGTTTGGTCGATGGAAATTTCTTGCGGCGTCGGGTGAGTGAGAAATGAGAATTAGGGTTACATAGGTTTTGGATTTGGGTTTGGTTTTTTGGTTTTTGGGTTTGGGTTTGGGGACTGGGGCTTTAAGCATTTTTTTTTCTTTTAAAGTGGAACGGGCCGCTTAAGTGGCCCGCTTAGCTTTGGGCGGCCGCCTAGGCGCTCCCAGCGCCTAAAGGTACGCCCTGGGCACCGCCTCCGCCTAGGCGGGCGCCTAGGCGGCCGCCCAGGGCGTTTTTTACAACACTGAATGGTGGTATTAGCACTTAGTTCCTAATTATTCGGAACATATGGTATATATATGGGGGGTTCCTTGTTTGGATTTTCGTCCGACGTACTTGTTCCGTTTAGTTAGAGGTTAAGTGGGAGTATTTGCATTCTAGATAGTTAAGTATAGATATCGAGGAAGATTCTTAGGAACGCGAAGATGTTATGCATCGCGACTACCCGCACCTGTTTGAACAGGTAAGTTGATTGATTTTGATTGATGTTCATGATTACCCATATGGTCATATTTATATTTAACGCTAGAATGATGTGTTAACACTTAACTTCTAATCATTCGAAACACATGGTATATATATGGAGGGTTCCTTGTTTGGATTTTTCGTCCGACATACTAGTTTCGTTTAGTTAGGGGTTAAGTAGGATTATTCGCATTTTAGAGTGTTAAGTGTAAATATTTTAATGTTTTATATCTGAAGATTTATGGTAATGTACTATTAACCTCTACGATACGTTTGCGGAATTTCGGGGACGAAATTCTTTTAAGGGGGGAGAATGTAAAACCCCAAATTTTTTTTGAACATTTTGTAATAAATAATAAATATGTTTTATTATAAAAAAATATTTATTAATGTTTTAGTATGCCAAGAATTGATTTAAGATCAATACAATGTATATATGTGAATATAGAAGTGATATCATGCACACGTGCACGAGCCTGAATCTGGAAAAAACGACTAGTTAAAAGTATATGCATTTTACACACTGAAACAGTTAGAATCTGAAAATTTTAAAATACGAAAGTTGTAGGTATCTTCAAGAGCTTTCCAACAAACTTATATCACCTCATTCTAAGGTCGGACACATATATATATATATATATATATACACACACACACACACACACACACACACTTATGTTTTCACAAAAATTATCACTCTTACATCAGAGTTTCAAACCCTAGCAGTCCCAATTCCTCTCTCTAGAGTCCTAACCCTAAAATTGATAATTTTGAGAGCTTTGTGAAGCAAATATCGACATAAGGGCGAGATCATCGACGTGTAGCAAGGAAAAAACGGGTTGTTTGCACTTCTAGTTGCTTGTTGTTTATCTCAGAGGCTTAGAACGATATTTGAGGTAAGATTATCTTCATCCAAACCTATCTCCATAGTTGAATAACTAGTGTAGATGATTAATATGATGTTGAATATGTGTTTTCATGCTTTAATCTTAACATGAGGTGTTAAAAGTCAAATTTTTGATAGTAAACCTTAAAACAAATGCTAGATGAATAATCTTTTCTAGCTGTTTATAATAGTGTCATAATCATGATCATTAGGGTTTTTTATAATTTTATTCATATATGAGAAATTTAAGTGATGTACTATATATATGTTTTTCTGCAGAAAACTACACTACTTGTATAATCTTTAAATTAAGAGTTTAAGATAGCAAACAAACTCCAAATTTAGCCAAACTAGTTTTATATGAAAGATATATATATATATCTAGTTTCTAAAATAGAAAACCATTCTTAAAAAGACTTTGTATAGAGAAAGATATGTTATGTTTACTAATAACATATCCTGCAGAAAAATGGATGCACATATATAATATTTAACTGGAGATTTGGGATAACAAATGAACTCCAAACTGAGCCAGACTTATGTCTTTTGAAAGATGTATGAATCTAGTTTTCAAAACAGAAAACCATTTGTAAAAATAATTTTCCTAGAGAAAGATATACTTATTTTACTAACAGATGTTCTGTCTGTTTTTCCTGCTCGTTTTGTGGAGCTGTGTTGCGCCGTTTTGAGGTACATTCGCGGAGTTTTGAGCCGCTTGATGTAACACGTATAGTCATGAATATGTTTTGTTATACATTTAAGAATCCCAAAGGGATTATGATGAATTTTTATTTGATCATATTTGAATTGGATATAGTTTATATACATGTTGGATGTCAATGATGAGCACAGCTCAGTACTATTTGGGATAGTACGTCGACACACCAGATATACACAGTTTATACATGAGGTGGATATCGTTGATGAGCTCAGTTTAGTACTACATGAGGTAGTGCGTCGATATTCCACATATACAAACCATTGAGTCGGATTTTAGGAGGCTTGATCTAGCCGTCCGTCCCGCACTCATGTTACGCACTGAGATCGCGATGAGACTGATGAGCCGTGTACACTGTTAAGGATACCTACAGGGTAGTCCGTTGCACTGAGACAATTATTTGATAGCCTAATGATAATCATATTTTATTATAATTTTATACCCTCATTATCTATTTTATATAAATAAATATGTCACTAATAATTGTTTTACCTTTAATTACAGGTTAATCAAAAATAAAAAGCCCAATATCTCTTGTCTCAACAAAGCCCATGAATTAATGAAGAATATATGCAAATACATGAAAGAGCCCAAGCCCAAGTCCAAAAGACCAAAGCCAAAGCCAAATGAAAGAGGAAATCAGCGAATTGCAAAAGGAGGGATATAAGTATCGATGCCAGCATCGATGCCAGCATCGATACCCGTATCAATACCAGCATCGATGCTGGTATCGATACCTATGTCGTTCTGTTACAGATCAATGACTGAAATTTGCTTGTTTTGGATAAGATTTCAATCCAATGGCTCTCATTCACTGATATTTACTATAAATAGGGGTAGAGAGTGACAGGTTGAGGGTGTGAAAATTTTTATAACTTCATTTGAAGAGGAGGACTATTCTTAATTGAGAAGGCCTTTCAAATTTATAACTTTTGTTACAATTAATAAAATAATTTTTTCACCACTTTAAAATTTTCTTCTCTTTGTTGGATGATGAAGATGGAGATGAAGATTAATTTGGAGGTTTGTTTTCTCTTTTATTTTTCTTTTATTGTTTATTAGTTTAGATTTATTTACATGCTTGTAGATAGATTTTATTTTCTTGTTTAAGTAGCCAAGAGGCTAGAATCTTCTTGCCTTAGATTTATTTCATGCTTATAGATGAGATTTATTTCATACTTATAGAGTAGATTTATTTTCTTATCTTTAATTCTTGCAATTCATTTTATAGTTTAGATTTTGTAATTTATTTTGTAGTTAGATTTTAATTTCTTATACTATTCATCTTGAGGCTAGAACCCTCTTGGGTTTAGTTTTTCTTTTTGTTCATTTTAATTTTCTTTAATTCGTCTTTAGGTTAGAACCCTCTAGGGAATCACACTTTTCTAAGAAATAGATTCAATTCTAGATTATTCATATCTTTAATTGAATCCGCCATCTTTACTTTCTTAAATTTTATTTTCATTCTTGATTTTTATTTGTTTATCGATTTTATTCATTCTTCTTTCTTTCCTTGTTGATCACATTTATTTTTACTCACATCCACTCTCAAACACATTGATTTACACAATATCACTTTCACTCTCATTATCTCTCCACAATCACACTTATTCTTCACTCCTATTTATCACGCACACGACATAAGAACCGATTTATATTTTCTCCTACAAAATACATTCCTCGTGAGATCGATAACTTTTTATACTATAACTTGACACGGTTGTGCACTTGTAATATTTTTGGTACATGTTTATACAGCATCAAGTTTTTAGCGCTGTTGCCGAGGAGGGTGCTTAAGTAGGATTTTATTTAATTTGGTTCTTTAACTTGTGTGTTTTTTGTGAAGGAACCGCTTGGAGCTTGAAAATCTTGGATTGAAGATTAAAATCTTGGAGAATTACTTTCGGGTAAGTCTTCTTTCTAGCGTTTTCAATTCCACCCTTTTTAGTTAGCTTCACAATTAGAGACAATTAGGATTAAAAAAAAAAGATTTTATTTTTGTTGACCGTAATAAAATTCACCTTTCACTTGGACATTAACTAACAAGATAATAAATTCAAACAAGAGCTCTCTTCTCATATTTGATTGTTGTTGACCATAATTTAAAAAAAAAAGATTTTTTCCATCCTTTTTAGTCGCTTTTAATTTCTAGGGTTGCAATTCATATAGTTAGTAGGAATTCACCAAAGTAATTTGAGCATCTTGATTTGGCACACAGCTAAAAATATTTTTAAGGACAAAACCCCATAATCAAGATAAGGTGAGGGATTTCATCACCCTTTTCTTAGCTCAAAAAGCACTAATTCCTCACTACACCACCCAAGCCTAATAAAACTCATCAGACGTTAGCCCTAAGGATTCGAGCTCAATAAGGAATAAAGAATCCTTAAGTGAACCGGTTTAAATTTTCTTGGATTAGTTGGTTGCATAAAGCGCTCCGCAAGGAATGAGGTACTTAATTGATCTTTGATCACCCTCTAGTACTATCCTTACCTGGCTAACTATCCGGGTAAAACTGTACTTAATTGATCTTTGATCACCCTCTAGTACTATCCTTACCTGGCTAACTATCCGGGTAAAACTTTAATCTTTTCACTTTAGGAGTTTTTGGTTAGAAGCTAGTCTAGTTGAGTTAGGCTTAACCCTAGAGTTATAGTGATTAAAAAGTGATTGATTTGATTTGTTTTAGTTAGGATTTTTCTTTTTCATACAAAAAACTAATTTTCTTTCTTTCCTTTAAAAAATTGTCTTGGTGTATGCAAACTTGGGTTAGGGATAATTCTCATCGTTTAATTCGTTTTGAATCAATTATAAAAATAACATATCCTAATCCACCCATTCTTCAAGATATGTGCTATCCCAAATTTTTAGAACTCAACCATGAATCTTGGGGTTAAGGAAAATGCTACAGAAAAAATTACTTGTTAGAAAACAAAAATTCACAGTACAAGAGTCTAAGTTTATTAAGAAATGCAAAATGCATGACACCAATAATACCTACCTTACTGTGTTATAAGAATTACTGAACACCCCGAAATGCTTAGAATTTCACATTATTGATTATATCATTCTGAATTTATTTAAAATATGGGGAAGAATTTTTAACAATAAGGTAGGATTCAATGTAGAATACGAGCTCTTCATGTTGAACACTTCATGCTACATTGTTTGTTTTGTTTATTTCAGAATAACAAAAAGAATTTATTCTTCTCTCATTTGAGGTTGTAAAAAAAAGAAAAAAAGGAAAAGAAGAAGAAAAAAAGAAAAAAAAGAAGAATAAATTTCTGATTCTATCCTCCTCAGACCAAAGATAATTACAGATTTTTATCAGCCGACCAAATGTAAGTGTTTTACTTTTATCTCCTTTACTTTATGCATCATATAGTTTGCATTGAGGACAATACAAAATTTTGGTATGGGGGTGAGAATTAGTTATTTTTTCTCTTTATTTTATATTTTTAGTTACGTTTTTGTCATTTTTCCCTTTTTCTAAAAAAAAATTATCGTCGCTTGCCAAATTTATAGAGTTATGTAATAATTAATTTATTTGATAAATTTTAAATTTTCTAATATCTAGTTTGTTATTTACTCAAGTTTACCTTTTATGATAACTCTAAATAAATTTCTTAAAAAATGATTTTCAAAGTAGTATATTTTATTTAAGCCTTAAATTAGATTTTTATTTAAAATAATGAAATTTATGTATGCTTAGCTTAGAGTTAAAAATAAATTTTCAAAGTGTCTTGACTTACATATTTTTTTGAATATATATACATATAAAAAAATTTGCAAAAGAAGAGTGCGAAAAATGGACACCAAAAGAAGAAAAAAAAGAAAGAAAAAAGAAAAAAAAGAAAAAAAAAACTCTTAAATTCAAGGTGATTCTATCTTATAAAGCCTAAGCTGACCGAGTAATTATGCCCAATGAGTATTTCCATACTTAATGACCTAAGCCCAATTGGGTTAGGATCTATTGGTCCAAAACTCGTTAAATGGTCACTTAAAAAGCCCGTTAAAGTAGAAAAAATCACTAAGGAATAAAAAAAATATAATATAAAAAAATAAAAAAATAAAAATACTAATAACTGTTTCATATATATAGTTATATTTGTATATATGGTCTTGGAAAATATTTTAGATGAAGCAACTTGAATATTATTTTAAACAAAGAGTTAATATGTTCTTTTCAAAAATTTTAAATTAAATTTCTAAGTTTGGCTTGGTTTTGTGTTGCTATAATGAGAAGATTTTCTAGGAAATTTATCTTAGAGTTATATATAAAAATATTTTCTTGAGTAATAACTAGCTTCAATTATCAAGTAAATTTAGTTATTTACTAACTTTTTTAATTTGGCAAGATGACCGAATTTTATGGGTATATTCACTGCAAACCCTCACGAGACTACAACTCGTCCACTAGGGTAACCTAGGGGTTTAAAGGCTTGTTGTATGCGCTAAATAAACCACGATTTCTGCGAAAGTGAGTTAGGTTTTCTTTCATTTTTCTTTCATTGCTAGAGGACTAGCAAAAGTTTAGGTGTTGGGGTATTTAATAATCACATTTTATTATAATTTTATACCCTTATTATATAATTTATATGAATAAATATACTAATTGTTTTTATCTTTAATTACAGGTTAATCAAAAATAAAAAACCTAATATCTCTTCACTCAACAAAGCCCATGAATTAATGAAGAATATATGCAAATACATGAAAGAGCCCAAGCCCAAGACCAAAAGACCAAAGCCAAAGTCAAATGAAAGAGGAAATCAACGGATTGCAAAAGGAGGGATATGGGTATCGATGCCAGCATCGATAACCGTATCGATACCAGCATTGATGCTGGTATCGATACCTATGTCGTTCTGTTACAGATCAATGGCTGGAATTTACTTGTTTTGGATAACATCACCTGGAATAGTCATCAACGAACGTGACGAACCAATATCGACCACCAAGTGACGCAGTCTTGGTAGGACCCCAAACGTCTGTGTGCACGTAGTCCATGATGCCTCTTGTCCTATGAATGACCGTTCCGAACTTCACCTTCGTCTTCTTACCAAGAACACAGTGCTTACATAACTCAAATTTTCCACTCTTGACTCCCTTAAATAGCCCATGCTTGCACGAATGCTGCAGTGACTTCTCGTCTGTGTGCCTAAACCTATAATGACAAAGCCTACTCATGTCCGCTTCTATAATAGCAAAAGCCACCTAGCCAATCTCGATGCTCCCCTTCAGATAATACAAGTTTCGACTGCGAACTCCCTTCATTACCACTAAAGATCCCTTAGTAACCTTTGCTACAGCGTCCTCAAAGGTCACCTTGAATCCCTTCGTCTCCAAAGCTCCAACTGAGATAAGATTTTTCTTCAGCTGAGGAATGAATCTCACCTCTGAATCATTCACGGACTACTCCATCGTGCATCTGAATCATCACAGTACCTATCCCACAAATGTCACATGATTAATCATTTCCCATGACAACAACACCCCAATCGAGTCTCTCGAACGATGCAAACCAATCTCGCCTAGGGATCACATGATAAGTAACGCCGGAATCAAGCATCCAATTTGATACATATGCATGGTTCACCTCCAGAGTAATCAATAGAGAAAAGCTCGAATCATCGGAATCATCGTCTTTCGTAATATTCACCCCATTGGTCTTCGGGCCCTTTTTCTTGCTATTCTCCTTCTCTTTGATCTTTGGATAATCTCTTTTCCAATGTCTCTGCTCCTTGCAGAATCCATATTGGTTCTTTCCTAGCTGGTGACGACATTTTGACTTTGACCTTCCTCTATTATCAGCTTTCGGATATGAGCTTCTACCTCTCGTCGATAAGGCCTCACCTGAAGTACTAGCACGAGAAGTCTCCTTGTCCTTCCTCCTCAAATCATAATTCGTTAATGCATTAGTAACTTCACTATAGCTGATAGAAGATCTCCCGTTCAACAAAGTGAGCACAAATGTGTCATACTTCTCATCTGGTAAGGAACCCAATAAGATAATAGCCTTGTACTCATCCGATATCTTCTTATTAACATTCACCAAGTCCGACAACAACTTAGTGTAGTTGTTCACATGAGCTGCAAGCGAGGTGCCTTTGGACATCTAAAATATGAATAACCTACACAGTAAGTGCAACCGGTTCTCAACACTCTTCGTAAGGTACTTATTATTGAGAATTTCTCACATTTTCATTGCAGACGTCACCCCAATCACATTATACTTCAGCTCCTGTTTCAAACAGAACCCGATCACCCCACAAGCGTTCCTATTCATCTTTACTCATATTGCCTCTTCATATTTAGGTGGTCTCTCATGGATAAGCGCATCCTGTATGTCGCTCATCCACAAACTAAAGTTGATTTTACCGTCATACTTCACCACACTAATTTTGATGTTCTGAAAACCAACTTGAATTGTACTCGCAACGACTTGCTGCTTTCACCTTCTTCTCCCATTGCAAACTAACTCCAGTTGTAGAGAAAAAACCAAACTTTGATAGAAATTAAGAATTACCCAACCGAACCCTAGATCAGATTCCAAATAGATCTCTTATCCACACGAGGAAAGCAAAATCTCCAACGACAACTCCTAATGCTATCTCCACCGAAGCCTAAAACTCCAAAAACCAAGATTCACATAAGAATCTTCCTCCACCTAATTCCAAAACCCTAAATCTAAAACCTGGACTCTGATACCACTTGTTGTGCGCAACGAAAATTTTGGGAGCACGTCGGTAGCACAACAAGAGAGTTAGCTCGCAATAAAAATTCCCGTTTCACTAAGGAAACAAGAACCAAAAGCAAAATATCTCAACAAAGTGGAATATCAGCTCTTCCTCTCATTAGTTCTAGGACTGACTTGTCGAGGGAACCTAAATATGCTATACAAATCACACAAATAGCGAGACAAACTAATTTTACGTGGTTCGACAAATAGCCTACGTCCCAGGACAAGGAGGGGGGAGATCTACTATTAGAGGGAGAGAATACAACTAGGATACACAATCTCACAATCTAAACCCTCAAATAATCTCTCAAAACCCTCACAATCTCTCTCTCAAAAGGATATTCAAAACCCTTAAAGAACGGCTAACTTCTGCCGCTACCTTCTGCAATTTTCTGCACCCACACAAAGCCCAAAAAAGCTTCTGACAACCACAGCCGAAAACAAAACCTCCTTCACACTGTCGTTTTCCCCTCAGCCTTGCTCACATCCCGAAACCCTAGGCGTTATTTTTATAGCAGCGGAATTGGGTGTTCAATCAGTCTCGTACCTGCTCCGCTTCACGAGTTCGGGTGGGCCACATTCACACGCAAAGAAACGAAAAATGGGAAAAGGTTGTGGCCCCTACTCACATTACAAAACATGGCAGCTTCTTTGTTTTTTACGTACTGTCAAGGTAGTTTCTTGGTTATTACTTTTTTCATTAGGGGAAGGAAATTAAAACTAGATTCATTGTTGATTTCATAAGGGCACTAAAAGTACTACTTAACTCGGTAAATACTTGGCTGGCAGGTAAGAGTATTTTTAACATTTGCTATTATGTTCTAATTCTGTACCCTCTTATTATTCATCACATAATTCTCAAAATATATTTCTACAGAATATAATGCAAATCTTTGAGGTGAACGCTTTCCTGGCTTCACACTGTAAGATGCTTATAATGCGTGATAGTTTTGAGGAAAATTTATGCATGATAACGTGCTAGTTCGAAGGAAAATTACGGCTGCTAATGCTGATGCATAAACCTACTTGTAAATTTCATACAAACTGCGCTACACAAGCCACATCCATTACTGTACAACTTAAGCCATCAAAATTACGGCAAACTAAATTCTTTTTTCCAAATAAACATCTAAATTCAGTCTAATATTTTCCAATGCAAAATTGACAAGAAGCATTCAACTAGTTTCAATACATGAAGCAATACCACTATAGGGTACTATGACGCAATATACAACCATACTTTTCAAGCAATAAATATATTGGATAACATAAATTAATAATTCAAATAACATGAATTGTAAGTTAACAAGGATTCCTAGTGCATACACATGTAAAAATTTTCTTCCTAAGTTCAAGAATATGTTATATATTTTGAACTATATCCAAGACTATCATCACAAAATACACATTTATTAGAAGACTGCCCATATCATACTGTCAGTTAAGACACAGTATGCGGATGGATTACAGCAGATTTCATCAAAATAACAAGTTCACACTTTACAGAAGATACGAAGAATGATAAACAAACTTCCAAAGAGGTACAATGATGAATATTAACAATATAGCAAGCTACATTTTGAAGATCCTATTGAATATAGAGTATAGAAAAGACTCAATAATATGCAAAGTAGCAAAACCCAATATAAACACAATTATAACTGAATACACTATTGTTTAGTTTTCATCTAAGGTTGGGATGTTAACTGAGTCATATATAACCAACCATTTTGAGGGTTAATGCAAAAAAGTGGGCTGGGATCTTACCCTGAGACCCCATCCTTACTCGAATAAACACACGCATGCACGCGAGAGCACACTCTCCTATAACAGGTGCAGAACCAAATATACTAACGCAGAGCACAAAAGTTCACTACAATAATAAGGCTCAATCTCCAACAAAGACATCGTACAATAAGTCACAGTACACATCAACAGAATAAAATCAGGAGCAAGTGACTTGTACAATAAGTCATAGGACAGATTAACAGGATACCATCAAGAGTATGTGACCACTAGTTTGAATAGATGAAAGCAAAAATACCATCATAAAGTACTATGAAGCAAAATGCAACCCTCTACTTCTCGCAATAAATAGATTGGATAACATAAGTTTATAATGCAAACAACAGAAAATTGAAGTCAATAAGTATGCCTAGTGCATTAGACATGTAAAGTTTTCAATTCAATCAGTTTGTAAGATCAAAAGAAACCAATTTGAAAATATGCTACATACTCACATGTTTGAGATATATTAACTTATATGCAAGACAAATAATCAGAGAATCCATTTTTGGTTAGAAGACTACCCGTGCCATATTGTCAGTCACGACACAGTATAAAGATAACTATAAAAGAACATCAGCATAACAAACCTTATAGAAGATAAGAAAAGTGATAAACAAATCTCCACAGGTGTACAAAATGAGTATTTAAAATTAGCTAGCTATATCCTGAAGATTTATATCGAATATAAAGTACAGAAAAAAACTCAATAAAATCGAAAGTAGCATAACCTAATATAAACACCATTATAACAGAATACTCTGTTGTTCAGTTTTCATCCTATGGATGACGATGTTGCTGAGTCATAAGTAGGCAATCATTTGGGTGTTAATGCAGAAGGTAGGGTAGGGCGGGGTCTTACACTGAGACCCCATCCTTGTTCTTAAAAAAAATTAATGCAGACCAAATCTACTAATGAGGACCACAACAGACATACACAACAGAAGTGCACAACAATAAGGTTCAAACTCCAACATAAACATTGTACAGTAAGTCATAATGCATATTAACATGATAATATCAAGAGTAAGTGACAAACTTGCATTAAATGCTTAGTTATTCTTGCTGTATGGCACAGTTAAGAGCATAAAAAATTGCATGACGGCAAGATATCTTAAGACTACTTGCAAGAGCTACACTTAAATAATCAGAAAGATAGACGACTAATTTCTCTTATCAAATAAGTTATCACTATCAAACTCCCGGAATTCCAACGAGTCTCTCTGTTTTTAGTTTCAGCATCCTCGACTCTGGTTCTTAAGGTCTTTAACTTTTTCCTCTAAATGCAGTCCAGTAAAAATGCCTAACTAAACTAGAGAACCAAACTCATATGTGAACTTGATTTCTTCTAGTCTAGATTCAGAAGTAATTCTAGAACTGATACAAGAAGCGCTAGAAATCATTACGAAATTATACATCCTATAGGATATATGATATCCCTCTCTGTGATCTAGGAACAGACTCCCAAGGTCATCCCATAACCAAAGACGCCATGTCTGCTCTCATGTCTCTTGAAAAATACAATTTGGGTTCTTCAGATTTGGAGAAGAAAGGGTTATACATAGAGATGGAAGAAAGGAGAAAATTGTGCATATGCTTCGTGAAAAGCTGAAGTTTGTGGGTATTCCAAAATCTAAGTTTTCAACCTAAGACAGATCAACATGAAACATTATATAGCAAAGAATTGAACAATAACACTTTTAACTAACATCTAAAAGTGGGGGAGAAAAGAGCTCGAAACTCTAATATGATACAAACTACTAGACTCAAATATATACAAATTAAAAAGTTCTCTAACACTAATATTTACATAAGCTATCGATCTATCCCTTCATATACTATCTACTATATGAAGAAATATGTCAAAATAAAATGCTATGCTGTTCTAGACATGAAGAGAAGCACCTAGCATCTAGGCTTCCTACATCTGCTGCGGCAATCACATAGATGAAATGTCTTGAATACGAGATCGGTTAAGCTAACACCTAAGTGGATTCCTATGCCCTTTTACAACATTAATGATGATCTCCCTCGTGTGTTGCTTCTAGAAGGTGTCACCGTCAGGTCCTAAGCTGACACCTAAGTGGATTCCTAGGCCCTTTTACAACATTAATGATTATCTCTCTCGCGTGTTGCATCTAGAAGGTGTCACCGTCAGGTCCTTTTTTTGTGGAGGGGGGGGGCAACCCTTTACTTATAGAATGTACTGTATATTTCAGTGCGCAGGCAGCAGATTATGTGGTCATTTCCAAAACAAAAACGCTTACGTTTGCATTTTTGTGTGGCATGAATCTCCATTGGAATGGTTCAACAAATCTCCGATTGATAGATATCTCATATGAACATACCCTGTTTTGCTTCAGCCAGATGTCTGTACTCTCCTGCATTTTCAAAATTAGGTTGAGAGTCAAGATGCAAACTGAAAACCTACAATTCCATTGAATCACAACCTTCAAATTTGACTTTGGGCCCCCTTTCTATAGGATTTTGCTATCAAATACCAAGCCAATAATCTTGCAAGAGTTGCCCTTATTATTCGGACTTCCATACACGACTTAAATTAACTCTGCTGCCTCACTGAGATTCTAAGCTGATGCTCATTGATTCTAGAGTCCATTCGTTTTGATATGTTGGTTATATTTGCTATCTTTCTTAAAGGATTGTCAATCCCAGTGTAATTAACACCAGCAGTGCTCTTGCTTGAACTACACCATCTCCTACTCTTACCATCAGAATAATAAGCTCAAACCTGAAAGTATTTGCTTCTCTGCTGGTCTTTCTTTACTCAATGATGCACCACTGGGGGAAGCTGGAGTTCGCATTTGCCTATCGACTTGGGATCTGATGAGATGTTGCAGTAGCTTTCACACTAAGTGCATCCGTATGAGGTTAGGTTCTCGATTCATCCGTCCTCTTTTCACAATCAGTATTGAATCAGAGACTCCAAACTCTGCAGTATGATGAATTTCAGGTAAAAGTCACAGTCCACAGAATTGAGCTTGTGCATATTTTGTCCTGTGTAATATAAATATAGATGTGTTTTTATTTCAAAACATGACACATACAAGATGGAAAAGATCTAACTTATTAGTAGTAGTTCATAAAGATTGACTATCAGTCAGTAGGACTATGAAATTATAGCCTGCACACAGGATACACTATTATATTTACAGCATGAGCATGCTCAATAAAGATGAAGGACATCAAGATAATTCATTGGTCTTTGCTCAAGAGAATTTCACACACACATTCACACAAGTGCGCACCACACAGTTACACAAGCTCGAAAAAGATGAAGGACATCAAGATCAGGCTATGGTCTTTGCTCAAGAGCATTTCACACAAAAAAGACGGACTTCAAGATCAGGCTATGGTCTTTTTGCTCAAGAGCATTTCACACAGCCATCCACCCCACCCACCCCCACCCATCCACCCACACAAAAAACAAGAAGAAAGGTGATAAGACCAATTAAGGCAACTTAAAGAATATGGAAATCAAACTCTGCCAATCAAATGATCACCAATGAATATGGATTATAAACATGACCAATAATTTCAAATATTGATAGGGAATCGAGTGATTTGCATCAGATAATTACTTATGATATGGTCATAGTTCTGAGCTATATGTAAACGATCCTTTTAAATCATAGTTCTTAAGGCTGAAACGAACAACACCCTTATCCAACAACTTACTAAGATGGATGTGAACTGTAGGGACACATATGCAAGAAATGTATGACACTATGACTAGTGTTTTAAATTAAACATGCATTGTATAATTGAGAACACGTCTAATAAATATGTGCATATATTAAATAATTAAAAGAGTGACCAAGAAGTGTCGGGTAAACCAGTACGACACGTATCGGGTAGTGGTATAACTCCATAAAGAAGTACTCAGATAACATAGCATCTCGTTGTTCTTCAAAGTCTAAAAGGACAACACAATAAACCATCAGACTTGGGATTCAAAAAGATGAATTTTTGAGTGATTAAAACTCCATAATTAAAATGATTTAGTAGGAAAAAAATATGGATATGGTAATTATAGACCTAGAAAAAGTAGAACTTCTTATAAAAAGTATACCAAATATGACCTTATAGTTATTATTAATTCAAAGGTTAAAAAAATATTTTGAAGGTAAGGATGACTATACGAGGAACTATACAAGTATTCAAGAATTTAATAGAACTTTTTCTTTTATCAAGATTACATCGTCAAGAAAGATATCTACAAAATCAAGAAATTCAAAAGAAAGGAAAATAAAATAAATAATTATAGAGTATTTTAAGAAATTCAAAAACTTGACAAGGATACAATCAAAGCACCACTTTGTTTTCTTCTAAAAGATTAGTAGAGAACATGGTTTCATGCTTTCTTAAATCTTCAAAATCTATAAGTGGATCTTACAACCCAATTTTTTTTTCAAATCTTCCAGATAAAAGTAGCACAGAATGTAACATTACTGGAACAAAAAAAATTACAAAGCACCAATGTAATCAAATATTCCTGTTTTACATATCATTTTTGTGTTTCTCAAGAAACAAATATAGAAATTTCCAAATTCTAAAACTGCTCTAAATTAAGAGTCAAAGTCTACGAAAATTAAAGAAAAAATAATTAGAACAAGAAATTTCTAGTTCAAAGATTACAACAAAATGACACTGTTTAAAAAAACAATGATCTCCATAAGAAGCAAAAATAGCTGAAAAGTCAGATAAAAATTTGTATGGGCCTATAAGTAATGAAGTTGAACAAAATCTAGTACTCCACTTGACATAATTTTAACACAGAAATAAGCATAAACTGGTAGAACTAGTGTTAAAGTTTTTATGACAAAAGCCAGTGAGTGATATCCAATGATAATAAGGTTAAAGTGAAAGCTGATGATATGAAGATGTCTAAAGTGCATGCCCTCACGATGCAACTTAGTATTAAGTGCAACTGCATATTGATAAAATGGTGTTACACACTGCGAATGAATGCAGAAACAATGGACGACGATACCGCTTAATACAGAACTACACAGTAAATATTTAGTGCAGAAACAATGGACAACGATGAATGAAGTTCGAGAAATAGAAGTTTGATGTGTAAAAACTATTAGACAAGATAGATAAATGCAGAGGTCGAATAGGGGGAAGTAGGGGTGCAAAATAATCTATATATATCTGATCTGATCTACAACAGTAACCCCAAACAAATGAGAATATGGTTTCACATTTTTGGTTTGATACAAATATCGCTTCAATTTTCGGATACGGTCCGCCTATTTAAATTCAGATATGGATCAGATATATATTTAGATATGAATTTAGTCACCGACATAGTTACAAATATGAATATTATTAAAAAATTTATTATCTTGATATCAATTGCATGAGATTTGAAATGTCGTTATATGTTTTTGGTTTACTAGATCATGCTTTTACTGAGGTAACAATTATACATTTTAAACTTATTTATAGTCAATTTTAAGTTATACTATAATTTAATTTATTGTTTATCAATGGATATAATAAAATGGGAGGCCTAGAAGAAAAATTTGCAGCACTTTATGTTGTAATTCTTATCTCGTACTTTTTCTAATCAATTGCTTGCAATTCTTAGTTTTGTGAGGTTTGCTTAGATTAGTGTGGTTGAAATTTCATGAGATCTTACTGTATAAAACAAATTTTTTAACTGATAACTTTTATTGTCCAATTAACATGATATTTTATGTTATACGACTGATATTCGAATCATATCCGTTTTCCAAATATCTGATTTGCATACGTGATGGTATCCATATCCGCTTCCTTAATATCCAAACCATATCCGTTTCCACTTAATGTGGATATGGTTGACTTTTTCTTATCGAAGAATATTTATATATGTATCCATGTCTGTTTTTTAGGAAGTGGATATGGATATGATAAGTGCCATATCCAAATCGAGTTCACCCCTAAGAGAAAATCATCCATATCAAGTTCAAATGACAAATAATATGAAGGCAGAAAATGATCGTTGATACGGAAAATTTTGGATAATAATGTTTAACAGCAATAATATGTGCCTACGAGACTAATGTAGGGGGTAATATGTGAAACTATAAGAATGGAACGAAAAGCGAGCTGAGAAAATAACTTTTATTTTTCAAGAAATTTCAAACCAATCTTTAAACTCTGACAAAAAATTTTATAACTACAATATTACTATAATTAAAAAGCAAAATGAAAAAAAGTATAGTTTTGGATTCAAAATTCCACAAATTTCTGAAATTCCAAAAAGCTCTAAGGTTGAATTGTTTTTGCTTGAAATAGAGAGAAAAGATTTCATTACTAGGAAAATTTAAAAAAAGTGATAGACCAAATCTTTAAAAAGCATCACATTATACAAAAACTATAAAGCTTTTTATCCGTAACGCTTGGGGTCAGCTACATGTGAGTGGGTCCCACGCGTAAAAGTTAGCAGACCCACGCACAATTGAGACACACCCACGTTCAGCAGCTTCATTTCCGCGTGGGAGGCCTAAGCATGTGGGGGCCACCCATATTGATATGATATAATATAGTTTTTTGTAGCAGTTCCTAGGGTTATGTGCAAGAAAGAAAAAAGAACGGCTGAGTTTTCTCTTTTGGCTACGGCAAGAAGAAAAAACGCAGAAGGGGAAAAGTGACGGCGTAGTGAAAACACAGAGGAGAAAAAGAGGTGATTTTGAGCAGCCGTTTTTTAGGATTTGTGCATCCTATTGTGAGAGTTTTGAGAAGATTGTTTGAGGGTTTAATTTGTATGATTGTAAATCCTATTTGTATTCTCTCTCTAATAGTAGATCTTCCCCTTCTTGCCCCGTGGACGCAGACTACTTGTTGAACCATGTAAAAATAATTTGTCTTACTGTGATTTGTAATAGTTTTTAGGTTTGCTCGATAAATCAGTCCTAGAACTGATGAGAGTAAGAATGTATATCCCACTTTGTTGAGATATATTACTTTCAGTGCTTGTTTCCTTTGAGATTTAGTTGTGATCTTACTCTCTTGTTGTGCAGCAGAGGTGATGCCGAAATTTTCGCTACGCACTACAAGTGGTATCAGAGCTACAGGTTAGGCTTGGAGCTTGTTTGAAGGATTCCCTGAAGGATTCCTATTTGAAGAGTTAGATCGACAACATGGATGAAACAAGCACATCAGGATCGTCCCTTTCGAAGGCGATACAGAGTCTGAGCATCAATAATACAAAGATTAATGTTCCGAAGTTCGACGGCAAGATCAATTTCGGATTGTGGAGGTGTCAGGTGATGGATGATTTGGATGCACAGAATTTGGAGGAGACTCTTGAGTTACAAGAGAAATCCAAAGACATGGAGGACAAGATTTGAAAGAAGATGAACAGTAGGGCTTGTGGAGTTATTCGGTCATGTTTGACGTCGGATCTTATTTATGATGTTATGAACGAGACGTCGACGAAGAGATTGTGAGAAACGCTCAATGAGAAGTATCTTACTAAGAACATTGAGAATCAACTTTAATTGAAGAAGAGGTTTTACCAGTTCAAGATGAAGAGGAGAGTTTCCATTAGGGAGCATGTAAATAACTTCACGAAGCTACTTTCAGATATGGCCAATGTGTAGATCATGATTGAGGATGAAGACAAGGCGAAGCTACTTTTGTGTTCGTTGCCGGAGGATGATTATGGTACGTTTGTTTTTACTATGATCAATGAAAGAACTATTGTTAGTTATAAGGAGGTGATCTCAGCGTTGATAAATTATGGGTTAAGGAAGAGTGATGATGAACCCTCCGAGAAGGCATCGGAAGATACATTAGCAGTTCGAGGCCGTGATTCAAACCGCTGTCAGTTCAACCGTTCAAAATCGAAGAATAGAGGTGGCCATAAGAGTATTTGTAGGAATCAATATCGCTTTTGTAAAGAAGAAGGATATTGGAAGATAGACTGCCCAAAGTTGAAGGATAAAACCGAGAAGAATAAAGAAAAAGCAGTACAAGCTTCGGAAGTGAATGTTGTCAAGGCTAATGACGACAATTCAGATACGGATTCTTCAGGCTTTTCATCCACAGCATTACCGTTAGTTTGTTACGCTGACTCTACGGAGTGAATGATGGATTCTGGTGCTATAAACCACATTTACCCTAGAAGGGATTGGTTCTCCAGCTTTAAGGAGTTGAAAAGAGAGAATGTCGTGCTTATGGGTAATGATCACGTATGCTCTATTGGTGGTATTGGTACAGTTCGGATTCGTATGTGTGACAGGGTGACTCGAGAGCTGAAGGAAGTAAGGTTCGTACCGCAGTTGACGAAGAATATTATTTTACTTGAAACTTTAAAGACAGCTGGCTATCGGGTGATATTAAAGAATGCAACTCTGAAGGTCATGAAGGGATCCATGGCGGTGATGCGAGGTGTTAGGGAAAATAACTTATACTATTTGAATGACAAGACAGTTACAAGGGGTCTGACAGCTTTTATCACTATAGAAGAGGATACTACCAGTTTATGACATATGCGTTTAGGACACACTGGTGATAAATCTCTATAGGCATTGGCGAAACATGGGCTATTGAAAGGTGCAAAGACATGTAAGATGGAGCTGTGTGAGCATTGTGTACTTGGGAAGAAGACGAGAGTAAAGTTTGGCACCGCTATTCACAATACCCAAGGTATATGAGCATTGTGTACTTGGGAAGAAGACGAGAGTAAAGTTTGGCACCGCTATTCACAATACCCAAGGTATATTGGACTACATTCACACAGATGTTTGGGAGAGTAAAGTTTGGCACCGCTATTCACAATACCCAAGGTATATTGGACTACATTCACACAGATGTTTGGGGTCATTCTAAGCACACATCATTTGGTGAGGCCAACTATTTTATCACTTTCATTGATGATTATTCCAAGAAAAATTAGGTATACCCTATGAAACATAAACATGAGGTCCTGGATATTTTGTGGAGTGGAAGAAGAAAGTGCAGCTACAGACAGGTAGAAAAGTGAAGACTCTTCGTTCGGACAATGAAGGAGAGTATAAGAGTGATCCATTTCTGCAGTTTTACCGGGATCACGACGTTAGGCGACACTTCACAGTTCGTGAGACACCGCAACGGAGCAGGGTGGCTGAGAGATTAAATCGTACCTTGTTGGAGAAGGTGCAATGTAGGATGACGCAGAGTGGATTGCCAAGATCCTTTTGGACCGAGACGTTGGTTTATACGACCATCTCGTGAATATATTATCGTGCAGTGTGATACAGGGGAAGACTCTTACAAAGAGTTGGTCTGGTTCGGTGTCTAGTGACTATGAGTCGCTTTGGATATTTGGATGTCCAGCTTATTACTATGTCAGTGATGGTAAATTGAATCCGAGGACAAAGAAAACAGTCTTTGTAGGCTTTAGAGAATGAGTAAAAGACTTTAAATTATGGGATCCACAAGACAAGATAGTTATTAGCAGAAATGTTACATTCGACGAGACGTACATAATGAGGCCTCAAGTCCCTCAGCAGGTTGAGGGAGACCAAACAAAAAGGATATCGTAGCAGGTGGGGGATGATGTGACTTCACCCATTTCAAATAGCATTGTATCCATTGAGGATCCTACAGAGGTGACATTGGGAGGAGATGGAATGACAGCTGGGCATATAGAGGATACAGTGGATAGTGAGACTCAGAAGCATGATCATATTCAGGAGTCCATTGCAGTAAACAGACCCAAAAGAGTGATTCGTCGGTCATCTAGATATAATGATGTCACGATTGCATATACCTTATCAGTAAAACTCGTTGATGATTTGATTCCTTCTACATTCAAGGAGGAAGAGTCAAGCTCTAATTCGATCAGATGGAGGGAAGATATGGAGGAGGAGATGCGATCTCTTTAGAAGAATGATACTTGGAAACTTGCAAAGCTATCGAAGGGTAAGAAGGCTATTGGATGCAAGTGTGTGTATGTAAACAAAGAGAGATTTTCTATTGGGGACATTTGGTACAAAGCCAGATGGTTGCCAAGGGTTATGCACAGCTTAAGGGCGTTGATTACAACGAGATATTCTCACCTGTTGTAAAGCATTCGTCGATTAGGATTCTGTTGGCATTGATGACACAGCTGGATTTGAATTTGATCCAGATGGATGTGTAGACAACCTGTCTACATGAAGATTTAGAAGGAGATCTACATGACACAACATATGGGGTTCAAAACTGTAGGAAAGGAAGAATTGGTGTGCAAGCTGAAGAAGTCTCTTTACGGATTGAAGCAATCGTCGCGACAATGGTACAAGAGATTCGACGGCTTTATGATTGGCCGAGGGTACACAAGGAGCCCATTTGACCCATGTATTTACATGCACAAGCTATAATATGGTGAGTACATCTATTTGTTATTATATGTTGATCATAAGCTTATTACCTCTAGGAATTCTTCGGCTATTCGAAAGTTTAAAAAAAAGCTGTCATCCGAGTTTGAGATGAAAGATCTTGGAGAGACGAAGAAGTTATTGAGTATGAAGATCGAGAGAAACATGACGAAGAGAAAATTGAAGTTAACACAGAGGAGTTATCTGCAAAAGATGTTGAAGAAATTCAGCTTTGATGGCAATGCAAAGGCAGTAAACACTCCATTGGCTCCCCACTTTAAGTTTTCAGCTTTGATGTCACCTGTTTTAGTTAATGACAGAGATTACATATCGAATGTTCCATATACTAGTGCGGTGGGTAGCTTGATGTATGCTATGGTGTGTATGATGCCAGACTTATTACAGACTGTGAGCATGGTATCCAAGTACATGCACAACCCCGGGAAGGGTCATTAGGAGATCGTGAAGTAGATTCTACGGTATATCAAAGGTACCGTGGATATTGATTTAATTTTTCAGAAGAATAAGAAGACAGGACAAGATTATATTGGCTATGTGGATTCAGATTATGCGGGAAATCTTGACAAGCACTGGTCTACTTCAGGATATGTGTTTACATTGACAGGAGCATCGGTATGTTAGAGATGTACACTTCAGTCTACAGTGGCTCTCTCTACTACAGAGACGAAGTATATGACGGTGACTGAAACTGTAAATTCTCCAAGAATCCATGCATTATTGGAGAACTTGGGGATATCACAGGAAACCATTCGGGTATATTGTGATAGTATGTCGGCTATTTATTTGGCGAAGAACCAGGTCTATCATGCACGCACGAAGCACATTGATGTCAGATTCCACTTCGTTCGTTATGTCTTAGAGGATGGAGATGTCATATTGGAGAAGATCCACACAAAGGATAGCCATGCGGATATATTGACCAAAGTTGTTTTAGGTGTTAAGTTTGGTCATTGTTTGAAGCTTTTGAACATTTTTTGGTGTTGAGGACTTTAGAGGCCATTTGGATGAACTATATAAGGTTTGATTCCTTGGGCAAGAGGAAACGTAGGTAGTCTTTATGATGCAGCCGGTTTGGATTACTTGATTTTGATGAGGGTGAGATTATTTGGACTCTCGTTCGGATTACCGACTTGTTATGGATTGAGTCCGTTGTCGTGAATTAACTTTACGGTATACTGAACACAATAAGTGGGACATTTGGTTGCTTTGGTGTCGACTCGGTTTTAAAAGAAACTTCACCGAGGTGGAGAATTGTGAGTGGGTCCCACGCGCAAAAGTTAGCAAGCCCCGCGCAATTGAGACACACCCACATGGAAGGCTAAGCACGTGGGGCCCACCCGAATTGATATGCTATATATATATCTTTTTGTAGCAGTACCTAGGGTTGTGCGCAAGGAAGAAAAAAGAACGGCTGAGTTTTCTCTTTTGGTTGCGGCAAGAAGAAAAAACACAGAAGGGGAAAAGTGACGGCATGGTGAAAACACAGAGGAAAAGAGGTGATTTTGAGCAGCCGTTTTTTAGGATTTGTGCATCCTTTTGTGTGAGTTTTGAGAAGATTGTTTAGGGTTTAATTTGTGTGATTGTAAAATCTATTTGTATTCTTTCTAATAGTTTTTCTTGCTGTGATTTGTAATAGCTTGTTAGTTCCCTCGACAAGTCAGTCCTAGAACTGATGAGAGGAAGAGTGTATATCCCACTTTGTTGAGACATATTACTTTCGGTTATTGTTTCCTTTGTGAAACAGGGATTTATTATGCAGCAAAGGTGCTGCCGAAATTTTCGTTGCGCACAGCACTACATGAATCCTATTCTTTCAATTCCGTTCAATATTCGGCCATTTCTTCTGTTAAGTCAACTATTATCATATCCTTTTATCCCTTTTAATTGCTTCTATCCAAGTTTCCTTAACCTCTAGATTTCTTTCCCCATTAACTATAACATTATCATTTTTTCCTAACCGATACGTTAAGAGTTCTCCATTGTACCATGACCAAACCACCTTAGTTAATTCTCTTTTTTTATCCTTCAATAGGAGCACATCGCATTATACTAGAAAGTAAAAAAATAAGCAATCTATTTACAAGTTTGATAAATTATAACCTACAGAACATAAGTTTGTTGAGAATAAAAAACATATGGATAACATTAAAAATTTTGATGCTTTAGAATTAAAAAGTTAGGAAGAATTTTGATAAAATTCAGAACTGCAAAACTGGAAAGAAAAACAAAGAGCAAAAACTACATTTGGTTTATAAAATTTTCTAATCCATTAGAGAAAATTTCAATCAATATATCAAATTTTTTGATAAAAATGTCATATTAGTGTAATTTAAAAAGTACAATAAAAATAAAGCTTAGACTTCAAAAAATCCCACAAACTTCTCAAAATTTCAAAGAGCTCTAGGAAATTTATGAAGAAAGAGTTTAGTACTAGGAAATTTAATTAAAACAGTTAACGAAATAACTATATATAGTTTCAAAAGTTTAGCTATAATTTTGTGAGAAGAGGAAAAATTAAATTAAAAAATTTTACCGAGTAATTTAATAGGTCCCACATTTTCATAAGCATAGGGCACAAGAAAATAATTTCACATACTTTTAGATTCAGAGAAGAAACTTCAGATTCATATTATCCAAGAGAATAGAAGAAAATAATTTCACATACTTTTAGATTCAGAGAAGAAACTTCAGATTCATATTATCCAAGAGAATAGAAAAGTTCAAATGTGAATACCTCAATATTAAATTAGAGTCAATCCGGTTCTAACCCGAGGCTATAAGGAAGAGTTGAGGAAGCCCCTTAGTACAAACTCAAAGGAGTGCCAATAAGTGAACATATACAACCTCAATAAATGCTTACACTGAACAAACTGCAATAAGGATAACTCAAAAAATGCACATTATAATAAGAAATTAATATTTAGAGTGCACGAGATGAATAAATGAGAGTAGAATTGATGTGCCCATTGTATCAAATTCAGATTAAGCTTACCTCTAAGTAAGTCCAACTGGATGTAAGATGTCACCCAAAAGACTGTAGAGTAACAAGCCTAGAAAAGAGGAGCTCACACAAGGTAAGCATCTAAAGTGCATGTGAATCACTAACGGGTAATGATAGTAAAATTAATGTGGCACAATGTATCAATTAGTCAATTAAGGAGATCCACAGTTAGTTAAGTAGTTAGTGGTGGTTAATTAAGCTTGATTGCAAATCGATTCGACAAATTTCAATGAGTAAGATAAGTTAAATATACTGCCGCCAAGTCTAAGCAATTGAATATGCTCCTGAATGAGGTTCAGAAAATATCTTATGATAGTGATAAGATGGAAATATATAATCTCATAATTTAACTTAGAATAACTGAGAGGAAACTTATGTAGTGAAACCCTTAGGGGGGTTAGTCATCTAGAACTTAAAACTGGAACTGGGATAATTTGTGGGATAAATTTTTAAGGTGTTAGTCACATAGAACTAGGAAATGAGATATTTTTTTATAGTGTTAGTCAAGTAGAACTTTTGTAGAACTAGAACTGTATTATTTTTTTGGTGCGTTAGTCAAGTAGAATTTTACTAGAATTAGAATTGGGATAATTGTTCATAATTATCCTACAAATTATACTACCTATATATATAACCATAAGTTCTCCTCTCTCAAATTATCCCACATATTAGAAAGAATACAATTAGGAAAAAAAAGTGAAACGCCGCCTCCCTCCCTCTTGGTTAGTTTCTCCGCCTAGAAAATTTCTCTGCCATGAAGTCAATCATCTGTTCATTTTTCTGTCTTTACTTTGTTTTTGTGATGATTAGATCTTTTATTATTATCTTCAAGATGTATTACTTTATTGATAGCTTTTTGACGTTAAATTACTTTATTATTATTTGTTTGATCTAAGTTTTCTCTCCACAACAGTGGTTTAGGTTAAGAATATAATGTTGGTGGGTTAGTGCTAAAGATATGCGGGCTATTTATGTTTTTTTAATAAGTTAGAAAGCAACTTTGCGATCACATTGATGATTAGATGTTGAATGGTTAATGGTGATATCTATTATTATTAAATCGGCTCAGTAAATTGATTGAGATATTTATAGTTCATCTGTCAATCATCTGTTTAGCGGCCATTGATGATTCATGTGTACATTTCATTTATTTGCTGATATGGTTTCAGTGATCATGATGAGATTAGTCCAAAGGGTTAATGGCTGAAAAATACTTATTTTTCTTTCTTTATGATGTTATAAGATTTGAACTTCGACATTTATGATCCTCCGCTAGAAGCTCCACGAAATGTTGCTGATGCAGACGATGACTCCGATAAAGAAGACGAGTTACAAACTCAACTAGCAGCTATAGAAGCTTGGAGAAATTCTATGGCAGATGTCATGTGGGATGATAGAAACCATGTGGGATGATGGAAGTCGAGTCACTCTAGGGATTTAGATTTTTATTTATTTGTAAATTATTTTATTATTTGAGATGAATAGTGATGCTTTATTGCATTATATTTTATAGTTATTACTAGAATTTTCTTATCAATATTATATTATTTTTAATATATAATTATTAACAATAGTAATTTATACTCACCATTACCCTCACCAAATTATCCTACCAAATTATGCAACTTTATAATATTATCCATCATTATCCTAGCAAATTATCCTACCAAATTATCCCACTTTAAAAATTACCCATCATTGTTTCATTAAATTATCCCAGTGTTAAAAAATTATCCCATTTTACCAATTATACCAGTTCTACTTAAAAAGTTCTATGTGACTAACCCCCCTTAGTATCAAATTTTGGTGGGTAATGATAAGCAGGAAATATATAATCTTAATAACCTTAAGGGCTTAGATGGGGCTACAGGATCTAAATCAATATTGAAGTGCATGCAAAAATTGGGGCATGACCCTCTACAAGTCTCTGGATCAACAACTAGGTCGCGGATAAATATCTGTAAGACTCTAGAATTGGCATCAGTTTCAGTTAGTAACTGAAAGTAGGTACTATAGACTATCTGGAAATCTATAAGAAATGATCTGATGTTGGATCACGTTAAGCTGTATTTTAAACATTCATAAAAGGATAAATAGATGAAACACATTTGCAAGTTTCCGGTGAGTATGAATAGGGCAACTGATATCAACATGCCTAACGAGACTAATATTATTGAGGACTGACTTCTCAAATGTGTGAGATCACCCGAGGGTAGAATTAATGAAGCACTTGATATCAGTTCACATAACTTGGGAAACCGATAACATGTGACAACTTGAGTTGATGCAAGTTATGATGATTAATGAGAAGTATGTAATATACAAGTCAATTTTGATGCTTTAAAGAAATACATTATTTAGAACGTAATTATAGAAGACCTTTCTCAGAAATAAAAGGAACAAGTCAAAAACAAGTTAAAAACGAACTCCGTAATTAAAAGGAACAAGATAAAAACACCATATTTTGTTCCAGTTTTTCAAAATTATTGAAATCAATTGGAAATTTCATAGATCAACAGGTTTTAAAAAATTCTAAAAAAAATTAATAAATGAAAAAAATTACTTTCAAAAATTAAAAAGACAAGACTTCAATTGAAATTTTAAGAGATGACTGTTCTTTCACAGAATTTTTTTGGAACTTCGAAAACATTAAGGTAGTGCTTGAAGCAATAACATAAAAGGCCTACGAGGAACCTTAAAACAAAATGATACACCAACTAATATAGAGTTTTAAAATTCTCATAAAGATTTTACTATTTTGAAAAATTGAGAAAACTATATGGGTATTTTGATTCAAAAAAATTAGAAACCTTTTACAAAGTGTAGTGTATATTTATTACTAGAAAAAAAATAAAAATGAAACAAACCAGGTATTTATAGTTTCAAATTTTGAGTTACGTATGTGCGTGTGTGTATGGAAAAAGAGTGTTAAGTTAAAACTAAGACAATACACCAACCAGTTTAACAATTCAAAATTTGTCAAAAATATTACATTCATTTGAAAGTAAATAAAACATATGCAAACCTCAGATTAAATTTCAAAATTCACAAAACAAGTCAGGATCATTGATACTATTTCCTAAAAAACTTGAAACTATTTGATAATGGCAACACAAACTATTTTATAAGTTCGATAAGGTTGCTGAAAATAACAGGTAGTAGAAAAAGAAATACCAAAGATCAAAAGAGTATTAAAAACAATTAAATAATTTCAAATTCAAGAACTTGGGGATTTTAAAAAAATTATATCAATCATAAATGAATAAATGAGTAAATGACTGGAAATACAAATTTTGAAACATTTAAAGGGAAAATCAGATGCAATTTACAAATCTGAAATGTTAAAGGACACTTTTTTCTTTTCGAGAAAAAAATCCTTGAGAAAAAGATGAAATTCTACAAGGCAATTTAAAAGAATCTATTAATGGCAAAATTTTATAAGCCATCTTGAGAAAAAGATGAAATTCTACAAGGCAATTTAAAAGAATCTATTAATGGCAAAATTTTATAAGCCAAAGGATGTCATACAAGATGTCATAGGAGGCAATTTAAAAGAATCTATTAATGGCAAAATTTTATAAGCCAAAGGATGTCATACAAGATGTCATAGGACGGGGGAATGGAAAAGTCAACTTGTATCAAGCTTTCTTATAATTAGTAACAAGTAACCAATACACTTCTCCCAGCAGGCCCATAGAAGGATTGACAATATAAAAGAATCTATCGATGGCAAAAATTTATAAGCCAAAGGATGTTATACAAGATGTCATAGGACAGTAGTATTGGAAAAGTCACTTGTATCAAGCTTTCTTATAATTATTACTAAGTAACCAATACACTCTCCCAGTAGGCCTATAGAAGGAAATTGATAAATTTAGAGGTACATAAAATGCAGGTCATCTATTCGAGATAGAAGATTTAATGAAGCTCAACAAATAGGTTTTGTTAAGAAATGATATGTACGGAACATACTGGAACATACTTTCTGTTAAGTTCAAAATATTGGTCGATAATGGACACAATCTCAACAAGCCTAAAAAGATAGTTGGTGACACAGAATAAATATCTCATATGCATGCATCAAATTAGTAAAGGTCATAAGTGAACCAAAAATTGGAAAGGTTCATGAGCATAAATTTGGAGAAGTAACCAGTCCATAGACAAAGAGATGGATGGTAATTTTGAATGAAGATTAAAATTGATCTCAACAAGCCTAAAGAGATAGCCGGTGCGACAGAATAAACATCTTATATGAACGCATCAAATTCACGGAAGGTCATCAATGAAAATCAGAAATATAATCAGTTAATATACACAGCAAATAGGTGCAAAGGAGATTGATGGTAATATTGAATCAAAGATTAAAATTGTCCTGCAAATAGCCCAAAACATTTTACACAGTTAAGAATTTGTACCAAGCTTTCAGTTCAAGATATTGGTTGATAATATACGATCTCAACAAACATAAAGAGATAGCTGGTGATACTGAATAAGTACCTCATATTTAAAAAAGGTAATCAGTCAATATATAAAAGATGGATGGTAATATGTAACTAAGATTAAAACTCATCTCAACAAGCCTAAAGAGATGGCTGGTGAAATAGAAGAAATATCTCATATGAACCTTATATTGGAAAAATAATCAGTCAATATACACTGCCAATAGGTGCAAAGGAAATGGATAATAATATTGAAACAAGATTAAAATTATCCTGGGAATAACCCGGAACTATTTTGAAATGAGATTAAAATTCTCCTGGCATAAGTATTTCATATATGGAAAGGTAATCAGTCAAAATACAAAAGATGGATGGTAATATTACCTTTCCAAAATAAATATTTGTCGAACACAAGGGTCATAAAATAAAAAAATGAAAACATGTTAAAATGATGTTTGAAATTATGTAGAACTTACTTTAAAACTTCAAACCATTGAAAAGTTCTCAAGATTAAGACTTTCGGAATATGATAAAATAGTGTCAAAATGAAAAATATATTTGAAAGTACAGTCATGGCACTAAGTTCACATGAACAAAGCCCAGAGCATAAGAAGCAACTAAGTAGAAATAAACAAAACAAAATCAAATTACAGCATTTCCAAAGCATAAATGTCTCAATACGACATGTTTGAAAAACTCGAGTTATAAAAACTTGAGAAGTTTTAGAAATTAGGAAGTTTGAAAATCATTTGAATATTAAAGCAAAATTTTAAAAATCATGGTAAAGGAACCATTTGAGATTTAGAAAATCGAAAATATAGTAAAATGTAATGAAGATTTGAAAATTTGAAAATGAAGAAAAAAAGATCTTTGAATACTTGAAAGCTTTACAAACATGAAAACGTGTGAAAAACTTGAGTTATAAATTTTTTAAAAGATTAAGAAATGGGAAAGTTTGAAATTAAAAATTAAAGTGAAATGTAATTTATAGAACCATTTGATATTAAAATGTTAAAAAATATAGTAACTTACCGAATTGAAATGAAAATGTTTACATATATAGTAAACTGTAAAAAAAATATCATAAAATATCACTGAGGTAAGGCGAATCGTTTGAATTTTTCTTTAAAGGGTTGAAAAGTACAAAATTACAGTAAAAAAATCTTCCAAAACTAATATTATAAAATTCAAGGCTAATAAAATCAAAATAAAAATATGTGAAATGGTGTTTGAATACATGTAAATATATTTAAAACTTAAAACTATTGAGAACTTTAAAAGATTATTAAGACTTTTAGAATATGAGAAGTTGAGAACAAAGCATAATACTGTTAAAGTGAAAAATAGACTTGAAAACTTGAAAGCATGAAAAGCTGAAAACTCAAAGAAACTAGAGTTATAAAAACTTTGAAAAGTTAGAGAAATTGAAAAGTTTGAAAATCATTCGAAAATTAAAGCGAAATTTAAAAACTATGGTAAATGAAGAATTTGAGATTAAAATAATCAAAAATTATAGGAAATGTCATTAAGGTTAGAAAACTTGAAAGCGAAAAAAGATCTTTGAAAACTTAAAAGCTTTAAAACCGTGAAATAGTTTGATAAACTTGAGTTCTGAAATTTTGAAAAGATAAAGAAATTGGGAAGTTTGAAATTGGAAGTGAAACGTAAGTTAATACAGATTTGAGATGAAAATATTCAAATATATAGCAAAATGTAACCTAAATTAATAACATCATTAACGCAAATTGTTTGAAAAAACTTCTTAAAAGGGTTGAAAATTACATAAATATAGTAAAAACTTTTCCAAAATAAACATTAATATAGTAGAATCCAAGGATAATTAAATAAAATAAAAACATGTGAAAATGGTGTTCAAAATCACGTAAAATTTATTTCAAAATGTAAAACTCGTTTTAAATCTTCAAGATTAAGACTTTAGAATATGGGACTAAAAAAATATTTTAAAGAGAAAAATAGATTTGAAAGGTGAAAGCTTGAAACCCTGAAAAATCAAGTTAACTTGAATTAAAAGCAAAATTTAAAAACTATGGTAAAACAACCATTTGAGATTAAAATAATCGAAAATATGGTAAAATGTCATTAATGTTTGAAAAACTTAAAAGTGTAATGGAACTTTATAAGTCTGAAAAATCAAGTTATGAAATGTTGAAAAGGTTAAGAAATTAGAAAGTTTGAATTTTTTTTAAATTGAAGTAATATGTAAATTATAAAACCATTTGATATTAAAATTTTGAAAACCATAGAAAATTCCCAATTTGAGAAGAAAACATTGAAATAAATAGCATTTTACTTGCAAGTAATACAGTAAAACGCCACTAAGGCTAAAATCTCACTATGGCGAATTGTTCAAAATTATTTTTTCAAAAGATTTGAAAAAGTACCAAAATATAGTAAAATGTCACCCAAAATAAATATTTATGGAATCCAAGGCTAATAAAATGTAATGAAAACATGTGAAAATGAAGTTTGAAGTTATGTACAAGTTATTTCAAAACTTAACATCGTTCAAAAAAATTCAAGATTAAGACTTTCAGAATATGTGAACTTAAGCAAAACACTGTTAAAAGTGAAAAATAGAGTTGAAAACTTGAAAGCTTGAAAAAACCTGAAAGCTCTAACAAACTTGAGTGTTGAAATCTGGAAATGATTGAAATTTATTTGAAAATAAAAGCCAAATTTTAAAAACTACTGTAATTGAAACATTTGAGATTAAAACAATCAAATATATAGTAAAATGTCATTAAGGTCTGAAAACTTGAAATGAAAAAAAAAAGATCTTTGAAAACTAGAAAGCTTTAAAATCGTGAAAGAGTCTGAAAAGCTTGAGTTATGAAAATTTGAAAAGATTAAGAAACCAAACAGTTTGAAAATTAAAGTGAAATGTAACATATAGAACCCCATTTGTTATTAACATTTTAAAAACCATAGTAAATTACCAATTAGGGATCAAACATTCAAATATATATGTTATACTACAAAACTTAGTCCCGCATCGGATATTGATTGAGAGAATGAATGGTTTATAAGTGCAACATTAACTAGCCAATTTTGGAAATGGATTGAGCCAAACTATATTTTGCATTAGTAGGCGCCACGACTTACATCGCGCTAACTAGCTCGCAAGCCCATTGCTTGACAAAAAGTATCAAAACAGTTATCTAGTTGAAAGTGTGGAGCTAAGTGCTATGTCGGGTTAAGTACTACATCGTGAGTATGGTTAAAGCCACATCTAGAGCCGCCCATAGGAGCAATCTCTAGAGTCCACTCTGCATGGTGGTGATACTAGGATGTATCATGCCGTGAAAATTTGAACAACAATGGATTAAGTGCAACATAACTAGTCAATTTTAGTAGTGGATTAAGCCGAACCATGTGTTGACTCAGTGGGATCCACAGCTTATATCGCGCCTAAGTTACCTGGGTATTGCTAAAATGGAGCTGGACCAGTACCTATACGGGACGTGTCGTACCCGCACCTATACTCAACACTTCGTGTACACTCCTTAAATATATGCACATATTTATTCACACCACTCAATTATACAACGTATGTTTAATTTAAGACGCTCGTCATAAACTTTTTGGATATATATCATACACTTCACATCCATTTTCGTAACTTGTTAGATAAAACTTGAGTTCATTTCAGCCTCAAGAACTGCAATGTAAAAGGGTCGTTTACATAGCTCAGGACTATGATTATATCCTATGAGTTTCAGTAATGTTCCCATACCCCACCTTTCACAAATTTGTTCTCATACCCGCACCCGTACCTACACCCATATCGGTGCAACTTAGCATTGTACCAATAGGCACACACTTCCGGGGTGTGACAATAGGGAAAATTGTAAAAAACATCGTAAAATGTCAACAAAGCAAAAGCATCATTAAGGCGAATTGTTTGGAAATTTTTCTTAAAAGGTTAAAAGTACAAAATTATAGTAAAATGTCTTCAAAAATAAATATCTATAGAATCCAAGGCTAATAAAATGAAAATAAAAACATGTAAAAATGGTGATTGCAGTTATGTAAAAGTTATTTTAAAACATAAAATAATTAAGAAGATTTTAAGATTAATACTTTTAGAGTATGAAAACTAAGCAAAATAATAAAGTGAAATATATTTGAAAGCTATTGAGCTTGAAAACTTGAAAATTCTGAAAAACTTGAACTATGAAACTTGAAAACTTTAAGAAATTGTAAAGTTTGAAATCATTTGAAAACTAATGCGAAGTTTTAAGAGCTATGGCAATAACCATTGGAAATTAAAATAATTGATAGTATAGTAAAATGTTTTAAGTCTCAAATTTTGAAAACATTAAAGTGAAAAAATTCTTCAAAAACAAGAAAGCTTTAAAAAGTTGAGAAATCAAAAAGTTTAAAGAAAGTGAAAATATGTGAAATGGACAATGTTTTACAACTTGGAAAGTACGAAAACTTAGAAAAGATTAAGAATTTTTTTTAAATAAGCATGATTAAAAAACTTAAAAAGTTATGAAAACCTTTAAAAAGTTCAAAAAAGAACAAAAACTTGAGTTTGAGAAGTTGTAAAGCTTGAAATTACAGTGCTTGTACGGCTGTTTTTTTATCCCTTACTTTAGCCCAATCCTGCGAAATAGAAGAACCGTTCATGAAAAAGTGTGACCCGAAGCCGCACTTTTCACTTGAGTATCATTCCTTCTAACCCGATCCAAGCCTAACTTCACATCTTTCATTTATTCCAAGTCAGTTGTTCACCCTTTCTTTGCCCCGGAGAAAGGGCATGGTGATGCAATTTCATAGATCTAACAAAAGCTCTGAAATCTCAACAAAAGTTTGAAAATTCAAAAAGTTTTGAAAATTAAAGTGTGAGAAATTGGAGATTTTAAAACGTCTAATAAATTGGAACATTTGCATGCTCCAAGCGAAATATAAAACAAGTCAACAATATTAAAGTGAAAAAAAAGATACTTGAAAAACTTAAATAGTTATTTTCAATTTGGAAATGTGGAAAGTTAGAGAATTAAAGTGTACGAAATTGGAATGTTCGAAAGCTAAATGAATTGTAAAACAAGCCGACTATGTTAAAGTGAAAAAAAGATATTTGAAAACCTTACAAAGTCATGAAAATCTAAAAAAGGTGTAAGAAATTGAAAAAAATTGAAAATTAAAGTGAAATGTCGAAAAAGTTTGAGAAATTAGAAAGAATGAAGAAAAAGAAAATATGTGAAAATGGAAAGAGTTGGAGATATTGTAAAGTTTGGAAAAAATATAAATATGTAAAAATGGTATATGAAAAAATGGAAAAATTCGTTTAATTAGTTAAAACTATTGAAAACTTAGAAAAGACTAAGACTTTTTTAAAAAAATATGAAAGCACCAGAAACTAGAAAGTTTAAAACTTTTACAGAAATGTAAAAAGAATTTGAGTATATCGAAGTTTGGAAACATAAAAAAAAACATTTTGAGAAAACATTTAAAGTTATGAACAATTAAAAATTAAAAATTAAAAATATAAAAATGTTGAAAATATGTAAAAAGGGAAAAATGTCTGCGAAATTGAAAAAATTAAAAATTAAAAATATAAAAATGTTGAAAATATGTAAAAAGGGAAAAATGTCTGCGAAATTGAAAAGTTTGAAGACACGATAGTTGAGAAATTGGAAAGTTTGCAATGTAAATCTAAAAATGGTTATTGAGAAAAGTTTGAAGACACGATAGTTGAGAAATTGGAAAGTTTGCAATGTAAATCTAAAAATGGTTATTGAAAATGTGCGGAACCTGTTTTGATTATTTAAACCGTTAAAACCTTATGAAGATTAACACTATTTCTCTAAAATATGAAAACTAGAAAATAGTTTTAAAGTTCGCAAAGCTTGAAAATTAAAGTATGATAAATTTGAATGTCTGAAACATTTGAAAGCTACGCGAAATACATGACAAGTCAACTATATTAAAGAGAAAAAAAGGTATTTGAAAACCTTTTTAAGTTTTGAAAATTTATAAAAAGTTTAAAAATGTGGTAAGTTTGAAAATTAAAGTGAAATGTTGAAAAAGTTGAGAAATCAGAAAGTTTGAAGAAAGTAAAACTATGTAAAAATGGAAAGAGTTCGACAAATTGGAAAGTTTGAATATGGATAAAAGATTAAGAATTTTTAAAAAATTACAGAAATGTGAAAAAGATCTTGAGAATTTGTAAAGCTTTAAAATTAAAGTGAAATGTCAAAAAAGTTTGAAATTTTGGAATTGTAAAGCATTAAAATTAAAGTGAAATGTCAAAAATGTTTGAAAATTTGAAATTGTAAAGCATTAAAATTAAAGTGAAAAATAAAAAAATTTGAAAATTTGGAAATTTTGAAAATTAAAGTATGTGAAATTGGAATGTTTGAAAAGTATAAGAAATTGGAACCTTTGAGAGCTTGGCAACATGTAAAACAAGTCAACTAATTTTGAAAATTAAAGAGAAAAGATAAAAAAGTCTAACAGATCAAAAAATTTAAAAGTTAAACTATGAGAAATTAGAACATTCGGAAAGTATAAGAAATCAGAACGCTTGAAAACTAAGAGAAATGTAAAACAAGTCAACTATGTTAAAGTACAAAAAGAAAAAAATATTTGCAAACCTTATAACCTTATGAAAACTTGAAAAACATTTAAGAAATTGGAAAGTTTTAAAAATTAAAATGATATGTCAAAAAAGTGAAAAACTTTAAAAATTATAAAAATTAAAGTATGATACATCAGAACATTTGAAAAGTATGAGAAATTAGAATGTTTGTATGAGAAAGTGGAACATTTAAAAGCTAAGTGAAATGTTTAACAAGTCAACCACATAAAAGTGAAAACAAAATACAACAGCAGCAGCAACAACAACAACAAAGCCTCTATCGCAAGAAGTTGGAGAAAAAATTGAAAAAGTTTGAAAATTATTGTGAAATATCAAAAGAGTTTGTGAAATTGGACGTTTAGAAAGTTGAAAAGAAGTTTTATAGTTTAAACCGATGAAAACTTTTCAAGATTACTTCATTTTCTATAAAACATGAAACTTGAAAACAATTTGAAATTTTGGAAAGTTTGAAAACTAAAGCAAAAGAAATAGGAACGTTTGAAAAGTATGCGAAATTGGAATGTTTGAAAGGTAAGCTAAGATGCAAAACAAGTTAACTATGTTAAAGTGGGGAAAAGAAGATATTGAGGAGCCTTATAGAATTATGAAAACTAGAAAAAAGTTCAAGAAATTGGAAAGTTGGAAAATTAAAGTAGAATGTCAATGAAGAAAGTGAAAACATGTGAAAATGAAAAGAATTTGACAAATTGGAAAGTTCGAAAGCTTAGAAAAGACTAAGTAATTTTAAAGATATTACGAAAACTTAAAAAGGGTTTGAGAAACTTTGGAAAGAAGTTAGAGAAAACATTTAAAGTTGTGAAAACTTGAAAAATCTTGAAATGTAAAAATTTTAAAATGTCAAAAGGCTTAAAAAATTAAAAAGTTTGAAAAAAATGTAAATATGTAATAAAAAACAGAAAAGAGTTTGGAAAAATGGATGTTTAAAATATTTGAAAATATGTAAAAATGGGAAGACTTTGAAAAATTGAAAAGTTTGAAATGTAAATATCTAAAATAGCCTATGAAAAAGTGGGAAACCTACTTGTATAATTTCAACTGTTGAAATCATTTGAATATTAAAACTTTTTTCTATAAAATAATAAAAACCTACTTGTATAATTTCAACTGTTGAAATCATTTGAATATTAAAACTTTTTTCTATAAAATAATAAAAACCTGAAAACAATTTGAAATTTTGGAAAGTTCGAAAATTAAACCATGAGAAATGGGAACCTTTGAGAGCTAAGTGAAAATGCGAAACAAGACTACTATGTTCATGTGAAAGATAAAGGTATTTGAAAACCTCATAAAAATTTGAGAACTTTAAAGAAACTTGAGAAATTAAAAAGTGAAATGTCGAAAAAAGTTGAGAAATCAGAAAGTTTGAACAAAGTGAAAATATGTGAAAATGGAAAGAGTTTGACAAATTGGAATGTTTGAAAACTTAGAAAAGTTTAAGACTTTTTCCAAAATATTATGAGAAGTTAGAAAATCTGAAAGAAAATATAAATAAATAAAATGGTATTTGAAAATACACAACAAATTAAGACTTTTTTGAAGAAATATGAAACATGAAAAGTAATTAAGGAATTGGAAGTTTGGAAAGTATAAGGAAATGTTAAAGGAGTTTGAAAAAATGGATGCTTCAAAACTTTTAAATAAAAGTTTTGAGACAACATGCAAAAAGTTAAGAACACTTGCAAAAGTTTGAAAATTCAAAAATTATAAAGTTGAAAATATCAAAAAGCTATAGATATTGGAAATTTTGAAAAAAAATGTAATTGTTTTAAATCGTGTTTTGATTAGACCAAAGCTTAAGAAAACTCCTTATGAACTCTTTTATGGAAAAACTCCTTTCATTGGTTATTTTCGTATCTTTGGTTGTAAATGTTTCATTTTAAATACAAAAGATCACCATGATAAATTTGACTCAAAAATCAATGTTGGTATTTTCTTGGGCTATGCACCGCGAAGTAAGGCTTATAGGGTCTTCAATAAACGAAGTCTCGTTGTTGAAGAATCTATAAACGTTACTTTTGATGAAACTAATGTTGGTTCTTAAGTTTTTCTACCTAGGAAAGATGATGATGATGATGTTAAGGGAGGATTGGACTTATTGCAAATCAATGATACTCCTTCTATAGAAGCTCAAAAGGATGTGGATAGCTCAAATGACAATGAACAAATTGAACCTCCTAAAACTTGGAAATTCACATCAAATCATCCAAAGGAACAAATTATTAGAAGCCCTTCAAAAAGAGTTATTACTCGCTCAAAAGCCTTGAGTGAGTGTGGTAATGTTGCATTTCTATCTCAACTAGAACCTAAAAAGATTAATGATGCTTTAAATGATGAATTTTGGGTTTTGGCTATGCATGAAGATAAACAATTTTCAAAGAAATGATGTTTGGAAGTTAGTTCCTAGACCTAACAATTAGAAACAAACTTGATGAACATGATATTGTTACTAGGAATAAAGCTCGTTTGGTTGCCCAATGATACAATCAAGAGGAGGGCATAGACTATGATGAAACATTTGCACCGGTTGCAAGGTTGGAATCTATTAGGATGTTTTTAGCATTTGCCAGCTTTAAAAATTTTAAACTATTTCAAATGGATGTTAAAAGTGCATTCTTAAATGATTTTATAGAAGAGGAAGTGTATGTTGAGCAACCCCCCGGCTTTATAGATCATGCTTTCCCTAATCATGTTTAACGGGTTCAAAAAGCTTTATATGGGTTGAAACAAGCTCCTAGAGCTTGGTATGCTTGCCTCTCTAGTTTTCTTGTTGAAAATGGTTTTTCTAAAGGAACAATTAATAACACTCTTTTTTTGCGAAAAGAAAAAATGATTTCATTTTAGTTCAAATATATGTGGATGACATTATTTTCGGTGCTACTAATGAATCCTTGTGCAAGGAATTTTCTAAAGTTATGCAGGATCACTTTGAGATGAGTATGATGGGAGAGCTTACATTAAAGGATGGGATATTTATTTCTCAAAGCAAGTATGCTAAGGAATTGGTGAAGAAATTCAATTTGGAGAATTCTAAGCATGCGCCTACTCCCATGAGTACTAGTGTTAAGCTTGATGCGGATGAGAGTGGTGAAGACGTGGACCAAAAATTATAAGCATGCGCCTACTCCCATAAGTAGTCTTCTTTATCTTACCGCTAGTAGACCCGATATTATGTTTAATGTGTGTGCATGTGCACGTTTTCAAGCATCTCCTAAAGCATCTCATTTAATTGCGGTTAAAAGGATCATTAAATATGTTAATGGTACTTTTAATCTTGGTTTATTTTATCCAAGAAGCACCTCTTTTGATTTATATGGTTTTTGTGATGCCGACTTTGCCGGATGTAAGGTAGATCGCAAGAGTACTAGTGGAACATGCCAATTCTTAGGAAATTCACTTGTTTCTTGGGCTTCCAAGAAACAAAATTGTGTTGCATTGTCCACTACGGAAGCGGAATACATTGCCGCCGGCTTATGTTGTGCTATAAATATAGTCAACTAAGCTTAGTTGACTATGATTTGAGTTTTCAAAATATTAAAATCTTTTGTGATAACACAAGTGCTATAAATATTTTTAAAAATTCGATTTTGCATTCTAGAACCAAGCATATTGATGTGCGCCATCATTTCTTACGCGATCATGTAGAGAGACAAGATGTATCCCTAGTATTTGTTAACACAAAATCTCAATTAGCGGATATATTTACTAAGCCTCTTGGAGAGGATGATTTTTGTCGCATAAGAAATAGTTTGGGCTTATGCACTATGTGAAAGTTCTACATTGTTTGCTTGTTTAGTTACATTTTATATTTCTCTTTACCCCATTTTTTATGGTGACAAAGGGGGAGAGAAATCTCCTTATTTGTTGTATAGACTTAGGGGGAGCTCATAGATAAGAGGAGCACATATCTATAAGCTATTTTATTTTTGCTCTTATAATGGTTGGTTGTCATCATCAAAAAGGGGAAGATTGTTAGCCCTTATGTTTTGATGATGTTTACAACCACCATTAACGGTACTAATGGCTTATTGAGTGCAAATATAGTAAATTTATTTATCAAGCTTGTTAGTGCCATTTATGAAGGATTGGATGGAATATACGCTACAACGATGATATCCAAAGGAGGAGGAGGCATAGCGATGAAGCAATGTTATTTCAAGAACAACAAATTCATATAAAAGCTTCATCCAAACTCAAGTTATATCAAGACTCAAAGATTACATTCTATGTGAGGATATTAGCTAGTTTTTATTCTCTCTAGTATTAGAATGTAGGCAACGAGTTATTGAATTCACTTGAAGCTATTGGGACTCACACACACATTTTCATACTTAAGCTTTTAAGCGTTTTTCGCAAAATACTATTTTTCACAAGTATGAGGACCTATCTGCAAAATTCTTTTTCTAAACAGTTTGTTTTTAATATTAAAAATATTTTACAAAGTTTCATAATTTTCAGAGGTCATATAAATATTTTCTAAATATTTTAGTTTGAGTCAAAACACTATTCTGGAGCATATCAGAATGCGGTCGACCACACCGGTCGACCGCACTTAAGGTCTTTCGTCACTGGGCTCCAGAGAGGTCGTCGGTCGACCGGTGCGGTCGACCGAAATCTCGATTTTTATATCGGTCGACCGCACCGGTCGACCGATGATGGCTCTGCTTGTTTTCTAAGTTTTCAAAGCTGCTGCGGGCGGCCAGTATTTTTGGTCGGTCGACCGAATTCATCTTTTCGGTCGACCGAACATTTTGGCGGTCGACCGATGGTTTAATCGGTCAACCGTGACTTTTTCTCAAACGGTCGTTTGCCTTGTTTACTGTGCTTTCACTTAACTGTGTTTGGCACAGTCTGTGGCAATAGTCTTTAATCTTTTCTATTTAAACCCAGACTTCTTCTTCTTCCTGTTGCCCTAACTTCTGCTGAAAAACCAGAGAGACGCTGTCTTCTGAGAAAAATTTTCAAACTCTGTTTCTGTAGTTTTTTCACTGTGTTTCTTGTGTGAGTTCACTTCCCAGCTTCAGTACTCTTTCTCTTTGCCATAGGGACTTGTAAAGAGAAAGTCTTGCATCATTTCTACTGCTGTGTGAGTGTGATCTTGTGTAGATCAACTGTGAGGGTGTGGGATCTGTTGAGATCAACTGTATAGCGAGAGATTGAGAGGGAATCACTGTGTAGACGAAGTTCCGGCTTCCAAACCGGGTGTGTTGTGGATTTCTTCTCGAGAGTTGGGAGCGGGGACGTAGGTCAGCGGACCGAACCTCGTTAACACATCGCGCATCAAAGGATAACAATTCCTAACCCTATCTCTTTTACTTTAATCGCATTAGAATATTGTGGTTTGCTTGTGTTTAATTTTTATTACATATTAGAGCCTCTTGACCCTAATCACCCCCCCTCTAGGGTTCAACACCCTTGAGAGGGTGATGTAATTAGTATTGATAGATTTGATTGGAATACTCATAACACCAAGATGCATATTCTTTTCGGAAACCCAACTCTTAGAAATTCCAAAGTTAAGCGTGCTTAGCCTGAAGAAATTCTAGGATGGGTGACCCCCTAGGAAGTTTTCCAGGGAGTGCGTGAGTGAGGACAAAAACGTGCTGAAATGACATGTGGTGGTTTGTGTTTTCCTGGGAGTGCGTGAGTGAGGACAAAACCGTGCTGAAAAGACATGTGGTGATTTGTGAGGCCAGTTTATCAGATCTAATAGCGTACCGACTCCGGGATTCTGGGGCGGGGCGTTACATTACAGAAGATAAGAAGCATGATAAACAAACTTCCAGAGATGTACAATGATGAATATTAACTATACAGCAAGCTGCATTTTGAAGATCCATATTGAATATAGAGTATAGAAAAGACTCAATAATATGCAAAGTAGCAAAACCCAATATAAACACAATTATAACTGAATACACTGTTGTTCGGTTTCATCTAAGGTTGGGGATGTTAACTGAGTCATATATAACCAACCATTTTGAGGGTTAATGCAAAAAAGAGGGCTGGGATCTAACCCTGAGACCCCATCCTTACTCTATTAAACACACGCATGCACGCGAGAGCACACCCTCCTATAACAGGCGCAGAACCAAATATACTAATGCAGAGCACAAAAGTTCACAACAATAATAAGGCTCAAACTCCAACAAAGACATTGTACAATAAGTCACAGTACACATCAACAAAATACAATCAGGAGTAAGTGACATTGTACAATAAGTCATAATACAGATTAACAGGATACCACCAAGAGTATGTGACCACTAGTTTGAATAGATGAAAGCAAAAATACCATCATAAAGTACTATGAAGCAAAATGCAACCCTCTCCTTCTCGCAATAAATAGATTGGATAACATAAGTTTATAATGCAAACAGAAAATTAAAGTCAATAAGTATGCCTAGTGCATTAGACATGTAAAGTTTTCAATTCAATCAGTTTGTAAGATCAAAAGAAACCAATTTGAATATGCTACATACATGTTTGAGATATATTAACTTATATCCAAGACAAATCATCAGAGAATCCATTTTTGGTTAGAAGACTACCCGTGCCATATTGTCAGTCACGACACAGTATAAAGATAACTATAAAAAGAACATCAGCATAACAAAACTTATAGAAGATAAGAAAAGTGAACAAATCTCCACGGGTGTACAAAATGAGTATTAAAAATATAGCTAGCTATATTCCGAAGATTTATATCGAATATAAAGTACAGGAAAAAACTCAACAATATCCAAAGTAACATAACCTAATATAAACACCATTATAACAGAATACTCTGTTGTTCAGTTTTCATCATATGGATGGGGATGTTTACTGAGTCAAACGTAGGCAATCATTTGGGTGTTAATGCAGAAGGTAGTGTAGGGTGGGGTCTTACACTGAGACCCCATCCGTGTTCTTAAAAAAATTAATGCAGACCAAATCTACTAATGCGGACCACAACAGACATACACAACAGAAGTGCACAACAATAAGGTTCAAACTCCAACATAAACATTGTACAGCAAGTCATAATGCATATTAACAGGATAATATCAAGAGTAAGTGACAAACTTGCATTAATTGCTTAATTATTCTTGTTGTATGGCACAGTTAAGAGCATAACAAATTGAATGATGGCAAGATATCTTAAGACTACATGCAAGAGCTACACTTAAATAATCAGAAAGATAGGCGATTAATTTCTCTTATCAAATATCAAATAAGTTATCACTATCAAACTCCCGGAATTCCAACGAATCTCTCTGTTTTTAGTTTCAACATCCTCGACTCTGGTTCTTAAGGTTTTTAACTTTTTCCTCTAAATGCAGTCCAGTAAAAATACCTAACTAAACTAGAGAACCAAACTCATATGTTAACTTGATTTCTTCTAGTCTAGATTTAGAAGTAATTCTAGAACTGATACAAGAAGCGCTAGAAATCATTACAAAATTATACAGCCTATAGGCTATATGATATCCCTCTATGTGATCTAAGAACAGACTCCCAAGGTCATCCCTTAACCAAAGACACCATGCCTGCTCTCATGTCTCTTGAAAAATACGATTTGTGCTCTTCAGATTTGGAGAAGAAAGGGTTATATACATAGAGATGAAAGAAAGGAGAAACTTGTGCACATGCTTTGTGAAAAATTGAAGTTGTGGGTATTCCAAAATCTAAGTTTTCAACCTAAGACAGATCAACATGAAACATTATATAGCAAAGAATTGAACAATAACACTTTTAACTAACATCTAAATGTGGGGGAAAAAAGAGCTTGAAACTCCAATATGATACAAACTACTAGACCCAAATATATACAAATTAAAAAGTTCTCTAACACTAATATTGGCATAAGCTATCGATCAATCCTTCATATACTATCTACTATATAAAGCAATATGTCAAAAGAAAATGCTATGCTGTTCTAGGCATGAAGAAAAGCACCTAGCATCTAGGCTTCCTACGTCTGCTGCGGCAATCACATAGCTGAAATGTGTTGAATACTAGATGGGTTAAGCTGACACCTAAGTGGATTCCTAGGCCCTTTTACAACATTAATGATTATCTCTCTAACGTGTTGCATCTAGAAGGTGTCACCGTCAGGTCCTTTTTTTGTGGAGGGGGGGGGCAACCCTTTACTTATAGAATGTACTGTATATTTCAGTGCGCAGGCAGCAGATTATGTGGTCATTTCCAAAACAAAAACGCTTACGTATGCATTTTTGTGTGGCATGAATCCCCATTGAAATGGTTCAACAAATCTCTGATTGATGGATATCTCATATGAACATACCCTGTTTTGCTTCAGCCAGATGTCTGCACTTTCCTGCATTTTCAAAATTAGGTTGGCATAATATTATGAGATGCCAGGTTGGAGTACCTGAGAGTCAAGATGCAAACTGAAAACCTACAATTCCATTGAATCACAACCTTCAAATTTGACTTTGGGCCTCCTTTCTATAGGATCTTGGCATCAAATACCAAGCCAATAATCTTGCAAGAGATCACCTTATTATTCGGTTCCATACACGACTTAAATTAACTCTGCTGCCTCACTGAGATTCTAAGCTGATGCTCATTGATTCTAGAGTCCATTCGTTTTGATATGTTGGTTATATTTGCTATCTTTCTTAAAGGATTGTCAATCCCAGTGTAATTAACACCAGCAGTGCTCTTGCTTGAACTACACCATCTCCTACTCTTACCATCAGAATAATAAGCTCAAACCTGAAAGTATTTGCTTCTTTGCTGTCTTTCTTTACTCAATGATGCACCACTGGGGGAAGCTGGAGTTCGCATTTGCCTATCGGCTTGGGATCTGATGAGATGTTGCAGTAGCTTTCACACTAAGTGCATCCGTATGAGGTTAGGTTCTCGATTCATCCGTCCTCTTTTCACAATCAGTATTGAATCAGAGACTCCAAACTCTGCAGTATGATGAATTTCAGGTGAAAGTCACAGTCCACAGAATTGAGCTTGTGCATATTTTGTCCTGTGTAATATAACTATAGATGTGTTTTTATTTCAAAACATGACACATACAAGATGGAAAAGATCTTAACTTATTAGTAGTAGTTCATAAAGATTGACTATCAGTCAGTAGGACTACGAAATTATATAGCCTGCACACAGGATACACTACTATATTTACAGCATGACTATGCTCAAAAAAGATGAAGGAATCAAGATAATTCACCGGTCTTTGCTAAAGAGCATTTCACACACACACACACACACACACATACACACACACACACACACACAGTTGCACAAGCTCGAAAAAGATGAAGGATGTCAATATCAGGCTATGTTCTTTGCTCAAGAGCATTTCACACAAAAAAGACGGACTTCAAGATCAGGCTATGGTCTTTGCTCAAGAGCATTTCACCCACCCATCCACCCTACCCACCCATCCACCCATACACAAAAAACAAGAAGAAAGGTGATAAGAGCAATTAAGGCAACTTAAAGAACATGGAAATCAAACTCTGCCAATCAAATGATCACCAATGAATATGGATTATAAACATGACCAATAATTTCAAATATTGATAGGGAATCGAGTGATTTGCATCAGATAGTTACGTATGGTATGGTATGGTCATAGTTCTGAGTTATATGTAAACGATCCTTTTAAATCATAGTTCTTAATGCTGAAATAAACTACACCCTTATCCAACAACTTACTAAGATGGATGTGAATTGTAGGGTACATATGCAAGAAATGTATGACGAGTGTTTTAAATTAAATATGCATTGTATAATTGACTACATGTCAATGCATAATTGAGTACATGTCTGTATAAATATATGCATATATTAAAAGAGTGTCCAAGAAGTGTCGGGTAAATGAGTACCACACGTATCAAGTACTGTACAACTCCATATAGAAGTACTCAGAGAATCAAGATAATTCACTGGTCTTTGCTAAAGAGCATTTCACACACACATTCACATACGCACGCGCGCAGACACACAGTTACACAAGATCGAAAAAGATGAAGGATGTCAATATCAGGCTATGTTCTTTGCTCAAGAGCATTTCACACAAAAAAGACGCACTTCAAGATCAGGCAATGGTCTTTGCTCAAGAGCATTTCACACAGCCATCCACCCCACCCACCCATCCACCCATACACAAAAAACAAGAAGAAAGGTGATAAGAGCAATTAAGGCAACTTAAAGAATATGGAAATCAAACTCTGCCAATCAAATGATCACCAATGAATATGGATTATAAACATGACCAATAATTTCAAATATTGATAGGGAATCGAGTGATTTGCATCAGATAGTTACGTATGGTATGGTATGGTCATAGTTCTGAGTTATATGTAAACGATCATTTTAAATCATAGTTCTTAAGGCTGAAATGAACTACACCCTTATCCAACAACTTACTAAGATGGATGTGAATTGTAGGATACATATGCAAGAAATGTATGATGAGTGTTTTAAATTAAATATGCATTGTATAATTGAGTACATGTCCATGCATAATTGAGTACATGTCTGAATAAATATATGCATTTATTAAAAGAGTGTCCAAGAAGTGTCGGGTAAATGAGTACGACACGTATCAGGTACTGTACAACTCCATATAGAAGTACTCAGATAACATAGCATCTCGTTGTTCTTCAAAGTCTAAAAGGACAACACAAGAAACTATCAGACTTGGGATTCAAAAAAAATGAAGTTTTGAGTGATTAGAACCCCATAATTAATACGAGTAGGAAAAAATATGGATATGGTAATTATAGACCTAGAAAAAGTAGAACTTCTTATAAAAAGTACACCAAATATGATCTTATAGTTATTATTAATTCAAAGGTTACAAAAATATTTTGATGGTCTAGGATGACTATACGAGGAACTATACAAGTATTCAAGAATTTAAGTGAACTTTTTCTTTTATCAATATTACAACGTCAAGAAAGATATCTACAAAATCAAGAAATTTAAAAGAAAGGAAAATAAAATAAATAATTATAGAGTATTTCAAGAAATTCAAAAACTTGACAAGGATACAATCAAAGCACCACTTTATTTTCTTCTAAAAGATTAGTAGAGAACATGGTTTCATGCTTTCTTAAATCTTCAAAATCTATAAGTAAATCTTACAACCCAATTTTTTTCTTCAAATCTTCCAGATAAAAGTAGCACGGAATGTAACATTACTGGAACAAAAAAAAATACAAAGCACCAATGTAATTAAATATTCCTGTTTTACATATCATTTTTGTGTTTCTCAAGAAACATATTTAGAAATTTCCAAATTCTAAAACTGTTCTATATTAAGAGTCAAAGTCTACGAAAATTAAAGCAAAAAGAATTAGAACAAGAAATTTCTAGTTCAAAGATTACAACAAAATGACACTGTTTAAAAAAACAATAATCTCCATAAGAAGCAAAAATAGCTGAAAAGTCAAATGAAAATTTGTACGGGCCCTAGAACTAATGAAGTTGAACAAAATCTAGTACTCCACATGACATAACTTTAGAAGATTAAAACTTTCTCTACAAAATATGAAAACTTGAAAATAGTTTGAAATTAGAAAGCATGAACAAATTGAAAATATGTGAAAGTGTAAAGAGTTTAAGAAATTGGAAATTTGAAAAAAAAAATGTAAGTACGTAAAATGGTATTGGAAATTGCTAAAAAGTTAGTTTAATTCTTAAAACTATTGAAAACTTTGAAAAAAAATGAAAAGTAAAAACATAAAAAGGTAAGATGTCACCAACGCTAAAATGTCATTAAGGCGAATCGTTTGAAAAAACTTTTTAAAAGGTTTGAAAAGTCAAAATTTTGCATTTTGAAAAAAATGTAGTTTACAAATTTGTAAAAAAATATTTTAATCTTAAGCAAAACAGCTACCCTAAGATTTTACTATAGCTGCACTAATTATGTGTGCTAAAAAAGCCAACAAGCAGTTATCAACTTTGCATCATAAAGAATAGGTTATTAAATTAAAATACATAACCCATAAGGCCACAATGACGTGCTCACAGAAGCAGCACAATGTGATGGCTAACCAAAGTTTTTTAATCTCAAGCAAAACAACCATCCAAGATTTTACTTAAGTTGCACTAATTACGCTTGCTAAGAAAACCAACAAACAATTAACAAGTTTGCATCAGAAAGAATAAGCGAGTTAATTAAATACATTGCCAAGGAAGGTTTTTACATCTAAAGATGACAAGTTCAAGAAATTTGATGACAGTATGTTTCTAGCTATCAACATCAGAACATGATTTCAACAGAACTGAACAAAAATAAAAAAGTTATCTTCAATTAAAGGGTCAAGATGTTACCTTTCCCAACTTTGATTTTCTTCGAAGTACTTCCCCACCATGGATCCAGCGATGGGAACTTGAGGATGGGAGAATTTACCTGCATTGATCGATCAAGGATGTAAGCCGCAGAAATTTCCAATGTACACATAAATAGTAAAAAAATAAGATCGTTACCTTGAAATCGCTTGAGATCAGCTCCTCTCTCACCATGGATCGTCGAATCTTTGACGATTTAGGGCAGAAAACCCTCGATAGGCTCCTCTTCCGCCATAGATCGTCGAATCTTTGACGATTTAGGACAGAAAACCCTCTGCTTGAGATAGGCTCCTCTTCCGCCATGGATCGTCGAATCTTTGACGATTTAGGGCAGAAAACCCTCTGCTTGAGATAGGCTCCTCTTCCGCCTTGGATCGTCGAATCTTTAACGATTTAGGGCAGAAACCCTGGATCTCCACGAGAATTGAGAAGATAGGGGCACCGAAAAGCTAGAGTTTTTTTTTTCTTGGGAAGAATTTGGAAGAAGAAAAGGGAGAGGAGAGAAGAGGCTCGCTTAGGGTTTCGGTTTTGGGGGAAGACGAGAGATACGAAGGCCCCGCTAATCCATTTAAGCCGGTTTAAGTCGGCGTCAAGATTAAGCTAAGTAACGGTCATAATTAGGGTAAGTTTTCTTCTTGATTAAGTCTTAAGTTAAACCTAACTACATTTGGACGTGATTGTCGGCTGTCAAAGTTTATTCTCACTGATACGTGGGCCCATGTATTTGCAATAGGAAAGCGCACTATTTCAAAGTTTATATCTTACTGACACATGGGCCCACGTATTTGCAATAATAAAGGGCACTTGACTGGCATCTTATATATTTATGTGATTGACATGCAAGAAAATGGTAGAAATTAAGAGTTATGAATTAGAATAAAACTAAAATAGCTGCTCTTTCTGGAATGCATATCAAAAAGTCTATTAATTAAGTAATCAAATACTAATGAGAATTTCCACTTTTCAAATACATGTCATCTCCTTGTTCTCTACTACAATCAGTTTTTTTAAAAATTGAGAAAAAGTTTTTCAAAAAAAGAATATCTATATACAGTAAAAAATTTTAAAAATGTAAACAATTGAAAGTGATAATAGAAAATTAATCCAACAATGCTTCCGTAATTCCATATAATTCTAACAAAAAAAAGTATTTATATACATTCACATGAATCATTCATGACTCCATATTGAAATATGTATAATAACGTGACAAATTAAGGAAACCTTTTTGCCTGTTATGCCAACGCACACCCTTATCGTTTGCAACTTACAAATTGTGCTAATACTATTACATAAATCTGTATCTTGCTAATGCTAAGGGAAATTGGAAAGTTTGGAGGGCACATGGATGTAGAAGACGCAGGAGCCCACAAGAAGGCGGCCACAGAAGCAGCAGCAGTAGAAGTCAGTAGAGGAGACGACCGAGGCTCGAACCTGACCTCTTTGTCGTCCTCCTCTTCAGGACAGCTAGCCCAACTATCTTGGACCGAGCCCTCACTTGTTCCTTGGGCCTATTCCTCACCCTCCTTGTCTCCATTGTTGACATCCAGGACCAGCTATCCTCTTCTCTTCTCTATCTAACGCAAAGCGTCAAAGCAATTGGCGACTCGTGAGGAATAATAGAACTATCTAGGATCGATCTTAAGCTCGGCCGCCAGCTGTATCATGAGGTAGTCAAAGCCAGCCTTGCAGGCCAGGGCCACCTTGATCTTCCAGAGAGTGTCGTTACGGTAATTTTCAACAACCTCAACTAGCAGGCCTTGGACTCTAAAGTGGTTGAGGCGACTCTACAACACATGTATCTTGGCGAGAGATGACTCTCATTGTCTCTCAACTGGGGTTGTGTCCTTCCTTAACCTCTCATGTGCAACCTTCTCCTTCTTTAGTCAGTTCTGCAGGGCCTCAGCGTTTTGACGAGCTAGTTGAGTCCGTTTAAAAAGCATCAATGCTCTCCCACCTCTTGACCTTGGTCTCTTCCTTCAGGTACCTTATCACGTCATCCCGATCACAAAGCTTGTGCTCGAGATTGTAAAATCTCGTAAATTGTAAAATATTATGAAAAATAATATTAGATGAGTTTTTATTATGATAAATATTATTTATTGGTAAATGAGCATGTTAGTAATCGATTTGAGATCGAATAAGTGCGTATATAAGAGTAAACGAGTAAAAACATGCACACACATGCACAAAACTATAAACAATTTTGTGTTCTGGTCAGTCGACCGACCAAGCTGATTGGTCGACCGATGATGCCTAATCGGTCGACTGATGCCTTGTGCTCAATCGACTGACGGGGCCATTTCCAGAATCCTAGTTTGAGTCGAATTTCGGGTCTTTTTGAATTGGTTCGGTTTTGTTAGTATATATACGGATATAATTCACGAAAATCTCTCTTTTACATCATATTTCTGAACCCTAGCAGCCACCCTCTCCCCTCAAAAACCCTAGAGCATATTTTGGTGAATTTTAAAGCTTTGTGAAGCAAATACCGAGAAGAGGGCGAGATTGTTGGCGTTTGGCGAGGGAGGACCTGTTTTCTTGCACCTGATGCGGCATAATTATGTACCAAAATTGCAAGTGCACAATTTATCAAGTTATAGTATAAAAAATATCGATCCCACGAGGAAGGTGATTTTAAGAGATTATTAGAAATATTTCTTATGTTTTGTGCATGACAATTAGGAATAAAGAATAAGTGTGATTTTGTTGAGTGCTTGTTATGAATATATGCAAAAGATAATAAATTAAATTTTAGAAGAGAGAAGGAAGAATTAAAGAATAAATGAAATCACAAGGCAAGAAATATGAATTAATAAAATCAAGAAATAAAACCAAAAATGAAAAGAAAAAAAAAGTTAAGATGAAGGATTCAAAAGAGGTAAGAACTTTAGAATATAATCCATTAGCCAATTTCAATTACAAAATATAAACTATTCTCTTTTTATAATATTTCAACTTAGATTTATTAAGCATAGATTATCAAACCATTTAAGGAAAGTGTAACCTATCAAATTATCATCTAAGTTAAAATTACTATTCATGATAAGGACAACAACATGATAATAATCCTAGAATTCATAAGCATAACCTATCAAACCATTTAAGGAAAGCATAGATTATCAAATTCTTCTTCTACCGATTAGTTCTCTAGTTGATTATCCTAAACATGAACATTTTACGTACAAGAGAATAATTCATACAATATAAAAGAAATTAGACTAGTTTCATACAATTCTAAGATTCCTACAAGAATTAAATTCACATCTTAAGAAATAAAAGCAAGAAGAAAACTAATTACAAAATTAAAAAGAAAAGAAAAATCTAAACTATGAACAAGAAATAAATCTAATTACAAAGAAAACAAAAATCTAAACTACAAAATAAATTGCAGAAATTAAATGCAAGAAAAATAAATCTACTCTACAAATTAAAGTGCAAAAAGAAAATAAAAATGACAAGAAAGTAAATCTACACTACAAGCATGAATTTAAATCTAACTAATAAGCAATAATAAAGAAATTACTAAAAAGAAATAAAAGAGAAAAGAAATGCAAACCTTCAAATTGCTCTTCATCTCCATCCTCATCATTCAACAAGAGGAGAAAGAACAAATTTAAAGAGAAAAAAATTATTTTTATTAATTGCAACTAAAGTTACAATTTTTGGAAGGCCTTCTCAATTAAGAGTAGCCCTCCTCTCCAAAAGGAGTTTACAAAATTTTCACACCTCTAACCCCTCACTCTCTACCCCTATTTATAGTAATCTTCAATGAATATGAGCCCTTGGATTTGTCTTGAGCTCCAAGCAACAATCTTCACCTTTGATTTATTTGATTTTCAAAAGAAAATCCAATTCTTGAGCCCATTTAAAGTCCGGTCCAAAATGTAGCATAGCCGGCCCACTTTGATTCCATTTGATTTTTATTTTCAAAACTAAATCATTTCGGCCCAATGCATAAATCCCTTTGCTTTTAAAAATCAAATCCGGCCCAATGAACTCCGGTCTCCTATGCAAATCTGATGAACACTGCAGCAATTTTGAAAGTTCGGTTTTGATTCTTTTAGCAAGTCCGGTTTTGGGCCTTCATGCTTCATTTATTCAAAAATCCAAGATTGGGCCTTCATGCTTCATTTCCAGGTCCGGTCCATGTGATTTTCACTTGAGAAATCAAATTCAAGCCCACGGTCTTGCAACATATTTGGTTATGTGGACTTTGCATTCAAGTCCATCTCATTCCACTATTTGCATCCAAGCTCATTTGAGAATAAAGAGGATTTTGCTTCTTTTGGACATTTTGGCTTTTGGCTTCAATTGATCATTTTCTTCACTTGCTTGATGGGCTTCATGCTACAAAATAGAGAAGAGAGATTTTTGAGGGGTTTTTATATTTAATAATATTTATTTATATTTTCATTCATTTATATATAAACTAATCTAAAAACAATTATTAATGGTATATTTATTCATGTAAAATAGATAATGAGGATATAAAATTATAATAAAAATATGATTATCAGCACCCTTTGGTTTTTCAGCAGCATTTTGAGGCGAGTTTCATCTCCTCCATGTAGGCGTTAAAAATTGCATATGGATTCCCACACGCAGCTCAAGACAAAGAGAACATGATGAATGACATCGTCCGAGTCAAAGAAGTTTATTTGACGACGATGAAACGCATGAAGCGAATCGGTAAAAGCTCACAAGTCAATAAATTGACGAAACACACATAAAAGGGAAAGCAAGTGAGCCGAAGGAAATACAAACAGCCAAAAGAATAAAAAAGACATAACAACTGGCCAGAAGACTCGCACCCATGCGAGTCACCAAATGGTGACTCACGCAGCTCCGAGTCACCACGACTATTTGGGCCTCCCAAATTCCCAAAACGAGGATTTTGATGTTTTATTAGAATAATTTCATCCCAGGACCTCCCCAACTGTTCTGAAGCTATCATAAAGGGCGTCTGGTGGTTATCAACTGCAGATGACGTCAAAACACTTGATCTTATCAGAAAACACGGTGACAAAAGCCTATAAATAGAAGCCCAGGGTCTTCAATTGAGAGGATCTGAAATCTGAGGGCGAGGTGTTGTCTAATTGAACAGTAGATCATGAATTTCAGAGGAGAATTAGCAGATCTTGGCGAACTTTTTCATAAAGAAAAAAGCTTTTGAAAGATTTGAGATTCTCTCCCCCTCTTTCCTCCGGGTCAAACCTGTTTTTGACCTCGAGAAGAGCCACAATCTCGCTTGGTCGTGATTATCGATGCTGTGATTGTTTCCTTCGTGAAACAAGAGCATAATTAAACTTGTCAACCGAATCTGATCCGTGGCGGTCCACGGACTAATGCGTCCTCGGCACAGGCAAAGATCCCACACAAAGCAACAGGAGATAAACTACTGCTGTGTTTTATTTGATAAAGTTGTCATCTTTAATTTTTATTGTAAGAAGATCTTATAAAAAGATCGACTTTTATTTCAGTTTGAACTTGTAATCGATAAACGGTGTAACATGTTTGACATCAATGAAAACGACAACTTTTGACAAAAACAAACTAGCGACCATAGTAGGAGCCAACAGCCTAACTGCCAAGGCTGTCGTATCGCAGCCAACGATCAAGATCCCGGTGAACGAAGAAGTCGAATACGAATTTGACCAGCAGAAGTTCGAGCAGTATATATCCTCCTCCTCCTCCTGATCCACCTCTCTTCGCAAGGGAAGGAGTGCCTCCTCCTCCAGGAAGATCCGCTGGTCTTCAGATCTGAAGACCTAAGAAGACGATCTCTCCGCGGCCGCTGCTGCAGTTGCACCTCGTAATGATCCGCCGGCGTCCAATGAGACCAGATCTGCAGATCTGAACTCCTCCATAATCAAGGAGTTAACTGCTAAAGGCGCGCTAACTCTATCAAGGAGAGCACGTCAAAGGCAATGCCAACGCCTCGCGCGTCAATTCGCCAAGGCTTTGGATCAGGTGGACGGACTCCGTTACCAAGCGGATCTGGAGTTCAGAAAGCGCCAAGTGGCTAAACCATCTCCACAGCAAGCTTCACGAACCTCCTCCCAACCACCTACTAATGAATGAGTTCATGTCAAACGGAACCGTTCTACTCTTGAGAAGCGCATTCAGAAGCGTCGCGCACTTCTTGCGCATGCCCAGATCCTTGTGCGAAAACACAAGAAATGCAAAAGGAAGAGGCGGTTAAGAGATTGTCGAGAGCCGAACAAATTTGGATGCCAAAGGCCAAATCAACGCCTAAGGCCAAAGCAAGCAACATTGCTCCCCAGCCTTCGTCAACTTCGGATCCCACTCCTATTGCTCCCACACATTCGGTGAAGCCTAACGACAGCATGGATCTCTCCAAATTTGGAATTCTGTTGAAGGATCGCCTGGGTCCTTTACACGAAGATCAAAGCAAAGCGCCTGTTAAGGAACGCTTGGGACCGTTGAAGGAACCCCGAGCGACCATCCAGACTAAGGGTCGTACACGACCTCCTAACAAGTTGATTCTCATAATTACCCAGGGGGTAGGGGGAAGGGGGGTGCTTGCACAAAACCAGGAGCCCGTTAAAATTTTACCCTCACACGGATGTGATTCCAAACGTGTGACTCCTGCTAAAGCCAATAAAACACTACCTATTCAGAAGAAGACGTGCCGAACAAACAACATCGTTCCACTTGAGGAATCAAACCAACAACCGATAGGTTACTCTGACCGTAACGTCGATGAGTTGTATTATCTAGCTAGGGGTACGAATAAAACTCGAAAGAGAAGTACCCGAGAAGCGGACTCTCACTGTCCGTGTACCAAACTTATCAGGGCGATATTATCAGCGTGTAGCTGCCCCAAGACCGCTCCACAGAGGGTCTCAGTATTTGAAAGGATCTCTACCAGAACGTCCAAGTCCAAACCAAGGTGTTTCTATAGAAAAAGATCAACCACGCAAGATGATGAACTCCCAAAGGTCACCATCAATATGGTCGATAAGGAGAAGTCAACGCGAAGTTTCAATCCCTGACATTTTTCGGACAAATCCCAACGTATAACTCGGTTACGCACAGGAACTACTAGGCGTAGGGACTATCAGAGGATAAATAGCAGATTATCCTCGGATGATGAAGCATCAGATGCAAACTCTGTCATCGCTTCTGACAATACGGTGTCCAGCATAGGACAATCCCGCGAGACGTTAATACCAAGCAAATGACCAAAATCATCGAGGACGCTTTGGCTAAGCAAAAAGATAATTTTAAGTTCGAATTGGAAATGGCCATGATACGGATGAAGGAAGAGCATGACCAACAAATTCGGGTCTGTCCAATCAATTCGATGAATCCAGTCGTCGCAATGATGCTAACCGAACAGGTAGCGATTCGGATGTGGATGAACATCTCAATGCTGATAACTCTCCCATTGACCAGAACGCTGGGGGTGGCCCCACTAAAGACAACAACACTAGGGGTGGTCCCACCAAAGATGATAATGCCGGGGGTGACCGTATTGTTCCTCTCATAAATCGTCCAAAATATGATACAGACGAGGACGAAAAGATGAAAGAGCTCGAGAGCAAAATTAACGCTCTAATGTCTGCTCGAGAGGTGAAGAAGACCGGGATTCCGTGTCCTTACCCAAGAGAGTGGGATTTGATCCCGTATCCGGCAAAGTTCAACCTGATCAACTTCACGCCGTTCGATGGTAAGAGCTCGCCCACTCAACATTTGATCTATTTCAAATCCCATTTGTGCATGATTTCTGGCTACGAAGCCTTGATGGTTCGGTCATTCGTTGGCACTCTTCGTGGGTCTGCCTTCGATTGGTACCGCTCATTTCAAGTCGGGAAGTATCAACAGCTGGGACGATACGAAGAGCTCATTCCTCGATAATTTCTTTGACAATGACGTCGAGATATCCATCAGGACACTCTTTGAGGAGAAACAGGGAGACGAAGAGACGGTCGACGACTTTGTCAAGCGCTTCCGGAATAAGACGATGAAAGTTATGGGAGTAGCACCATCCAACATCTGGAAAGAGTTGAAAGTGCGCAAAGAGCAGGCCGAACGCTTCCTCCGAAGGAAGTAGGCCGAGTGGAGCCAACCGACGGCTAATCCTCCGAACTCGAACATCGCCTCTCGTGGTAAGGGCAATGCACCTATAGCAGTTGTTGACGTTAATCAGACGTCGCAACAACAACCCCAAAGACAGCAAAAGACTTCGGATCCAAAACTCCAAAAGGAGTACTCCTTCAAGGACGAAGACGTTCCAGCCATTTTCGAGTCCCTCCTTGAAAATAACAAGATCAAGCTACCACCTATCGCAAATTAGGAGGAAGCTGATAATACTGTGGATCCAAAGTACTGTGCGTACCACAGGAGGATCATTCATCCCACCAAGGCTTTCTTCGCTCTCAAGAATAGCATCCAAACCTTGGTTGAAGTCGGCGTCATAACGCTCAATTAAGTCGAATGAAGACTCCGACAAGTATAAGAGTATAAACTGCTCCTTCCGACACTCCAAAGAGTATACGAGTATAAACTGCTTCTCAATCCTCCAACCGGTATATGAGGTTAAACTGCTCCTCAGTACTGCAATAGGTATATGAGTCTAAATTGTTTCCTACCTTCGACGATAAGTTCCTGGAGAATTTTATACATAATATTCTTAAGGATAACCTGATCACGCAACTGAGTTCAATATTAGACCCAGTCTTGCAAGAAGCTGGGGGTGGATGATCCATGTAACGGGAAGTTCCCGAAAGAATTCTGTATAGTGTATTCTTAGGGATAACCCGGTCACTACAAGAAGGTCAAGAATAAGAAACTCTAATTCAAACTCCCGCTACGTCTGTGCACTCAACATTCTCATTGTTAGAGTCCGGACATAGTATTCAAAATTTTAATCTCCTGATCATTGACAATTATCAAACCCCTCCGTGTTATGTATTTGTCACTTAACACCAGGAACTCCCTTTGAGTGATTTGTATGAGTCAACACTCCTACTGTAATTTGTACTTCCACTCTTCCCATTCACTTGGTCAAACCTTCCTATAGTTAGGGCCACAACCAAAATCCCCTCTCGATTCCTCTAATGAGCGAGAGGTCCACGAATCGAGCGATCAAACATTCCTATAGTTAGGATCATCTCAAACCTCCCACTTGGTTAAACCTTCCTACAGTTAGGGCCAAAACCAAAATCCTCTCTTGATTCCTTCCATGAATGAGAGGTCCACTTTCAAATCAAGTGATCAAATCTTCCTACAGTTAGGGTCATCTCAAACTCCCGCTTGGTCAAACCTTCCTACAGTTAGGGCCATAATCAAAATTCACTCTCGATAAACGAGAAATTTACCTTTAGTTTGGTAATCAAACCTTCCAACGGTTACGATTATCCGAATCTTTTCGATTCTCGGAGTGGAGATCCCACTCTTAGTTTCATTCTTCAGATTCTCGAGGTGGAAATCCCACTTCGAGTCTCCTTTGTAATTGAAAATATAATATAAAATTCTCCCTTTCTAGTATTAGGTTTGTCTTTGCCCCAAGAGAAGACATCACCTTTTTAACTCTCATAATCCGTACTTAACACGCGCGGGGAATTTTATCCCGAAGCCTAAGTAGGGATAAGTCAGTGCCTAACACACGTTGCCGGTTAGTCTTTAACCGTAAAAAGGAAAAAAGCCCACATATTCGATATTGTGGCAGGTTGTTATTAATAACACCGTAATTCGTGTCTTACACGCACGAGGAATTTTATCCTGAATCCTAAGTAGGGATAAGCCAACGCCTAACACGCATTGCCGTTTAGTCTTTTACCGATTGAAGACGACACCAGAATACCAATCTGGGACATTTTATCCCGAAGCCTAAGTAGGGATAAGTCGGTGTCTAACACGCGTTGTCGGTAGGTTCTTGACCGTAAAAAGAACAAAAGCCCACATATTCGATATTATGGGAAGTTGTTATTAATAACACCGTAATTCGTGCCTTACACGCGCGAGGAATTTTATCCTGAATCCTAAGTAGGGATAAGCTAACGCCTAACACGCGTTGCCGGTTTAGTCTTTCACCGATTGAAGAAGACACCAGAATCCAAATCTGGAGAATTTTATCTCGAAACCTAAGCAGGGATAAGTCAGCGCCTAACACGTGTTGCCGGTTAGCCATTGACCGTAAAAAGGACAAAATCCCACATATTCGATATTGTGGTAGGTTGTTATTAATAACACCATAATCTGTACCTTACACGCACGGACAACTTTACCTCGACTCCTAAATATAGATAAGTCAACGCTTAACACGCATTGTCGGTTTAGTCTTTCGCCAAGTGAAAAAGACATCAGAATCCGAGTCTGGAGACTTTTATCCCGAATCCTAAAAACGGATAAGTCAACGCCTAACACGCATTGTCGGGTAGTCTATTCCCGTGAGAAAGACAAAGTCTACGTATTCAATATCGTAGCACTAAAAGAGTTAACTCTTTTAGCACAACGTTACATGTGGAACAGACTTAAACAATCCGCATGCAAGCCCGATTCAAATGGTAATCAGTAAAGACACGTCAAATCCATTGATGGTTGAGGATTTGCCAAAAATCCTGAGTCTGCATCTGATACATGCGGTCGGGTTGTCTATTCTCGTGAGAAAGACGAAGTCTACGTATTCAATATCGTAGCACTAAAAGAGTTAACTCTTTTAGCACAACATCACATGCGGAACGGACTTAAACAATTCGCATGCTAGCCTGACTCAAACGGTAGTCGATAAAGGCTCATCAAACCCGTTGATGACTGAGGGTTTGCCAAAAATTCTATGAATATGAGTCATTGACGCATCAGCCCCATTAGTAGGTATCGTGACTCAAGCATCCAACAACTTCGGGATAAAATCCATATCTGCCGACAAATCAGCTTTAACAGTTGGTCCTGCAGCCCTAACTATTGGGACCACCATGTTCCAATACCTTAAGAGCTTAAACTGTGTATACTCCAGCAAACATACGAGTATAAACTGTGTTAACAGTGAATGACGCTTAACCCTAGGTCAATGTTAGTCAACGTGCTGAGATGAAAAGTCAACACCGGTCAACACGTAACCCTAGGTCAACGCCACTCAACGCGTTGCGACGAAAAGTCAACGCCGGGCAATCCGAAACCCTAGGTCAACGACCAGGCGATCCAAAACCCTAGGTCAACGTCGGTCAACGCGTAACCCTAGGTCAATGCAGGTCAACGCGTTGTGACGAAAAGTTAACGCCGGGCGATCCGAAACAACACCGTTCAACGCGTAGCCCTAAGCCAATATATTATGGCAGAGGTAGCCAGTTCAAAGTCAACTCGACAGCACGAGCCAAAATTAACTCACCAGTTTTGATTCAAGACTTCGACGACGGCCAGATGATAAATGCAACGCTGGGAGAACTTCAGCTATTCGTCAAAATATCGAATAGACTGAAAATCAAAGGAGTCAAGAATCAAATCTAACTACAGGTCCTTTTATACCGATTGAAGGTTGGACCCAAGGTTTTAAATGTCGGTTATTGGGGATCTATCGGACGGTCAAAATTCTTATCGGATAGCAGAAATCGGGGATATATCGGGGATAAAAAGTATTTATCGAAGTAATATACTAGCAAATAATAAACAAACATAAGCTTGAAAAATAATATAATGTTAGTCAAAATGGAATAACAAACTAGCAAATAATAAGATAACATCAAGAATGAAGAACCATCTACGCATCTACATAATTATTGTTTAATCATGAGATTCATAAACTAACTTACTAAGTTGATATTTAGTAGTTATGAGCCATTATCAATATCCATAAACAAACATAAGCTAATCACCAATCAACCAAGTTCCAAAAGCAACAAATAGTTCATAAGTTGTAAACATTCAAAGAACAAATCCAAAAGAAAGTAAAAGCTCCCAAATCCTACTTATCGGCTGATAAAGCCGATATTTAGAGCCTACTTATCGGTCGATAAGTACCTTTATCGCCGATAACTCGTCGATAAACCTCAAAAAACGATAACCGATTAAAAATCCTACTTATCCTAGCGGGAAGCTCCCAAATCCGATAACTCGGCGATAATATCGGATTATCGGTCGATATTTAAAACCATGGACCGATCACATCCAAAGTATTTCAGGTTCCTCTATAAAAGAATGAGGCTAGAACACTTTGGAAGGGGTATCTGTAGGCGTCTAAAATTGCCTACAGTCCCTCACACGCAGCTCAAGGCATAGAGAAGACAATGAACGTCGCTATACGAATCACAGAAGAACATTTAATGACGACAAGTGCATGAAGTGAGTTAACGAACCATGCAAAGCGACGGAACTTCGGAATAACGGAAACACGAATGGATCGGGAGTTACGCGTCGCTTACGAAAGACGAAGCGCCCCTCATGTCCCATTTACTCCACATATGATTCAATCATGGGAGCTCATAGATCTCCTTGTCATCTTTCCAACACATATTGAATTGCACAATTCTGACTTCGGATGACAAAAATACGATGAAAACAGACGAATGCGCGGAACAATGCTCCAAGCCTCAAGGAGACGCCCATAGGTGTCTCGAACCTTGTAAAGCTGTTTAGACTGTGATTCGCTTTGAATCGGAAGAAGCTCAAAAGATGAAAGTTATAGACCTCCTTGTTAGCTTTCCAACTCATCTTGGATCAACTCATTTAGAGATCATATGAGAGAAATAAAGCAAAAATACCAACTGCCTTAGAATACGAGACAGTGTTGGTGTCTCGGAGAAGAATGGAGATTTTGGCCATTATTCGATTCGAATATGAAAAAAAGCTCAAGAGATAAAAGTTGTAGATATCTTCATCAGCTTTCCAACGCATCTTGAATGATATTATTTGGAGGTCATATAAGGAAGTTAGGATCAAAATACCCGAGACACCCACTGGTGTCTCGGCCAGGCCGAGACACCCATGGGTGTCCGCAGCCCCAAAAACCGATTTTTAGTAGTTTTAAGTTGTTTTTTGATGATAATCGCGTAGATTTGTTATATCTGATAAAATATCATCCAAGAACGTGGTTAAGTGGTTACAACTGAGGATAAGAGTGAATCAACCGTTCTTATCCGAAAATAGAGCTCCTGAAGCCTATAAATACAGCCCCAGGGCCTTTATTTTTTCAGATCTGGAATTCTCGAGTGTTGGCCAAGCCCTGCCAAACTAAGGACTGAAGAGCCACAAATTTTAGAGAGGAGGAGAAGATATCATCGAATTCTTCGGCATAAAGAAGAGGAGTTCGTCAGATCTGCAGCCCGGGTGCTCCTCCGACGTATAGGACGAGGTCTTTCTTCTTCTTCTCTCTCTTCTTCGGAAGCTGCACCTGGGATTTCAACCCACATCTTGTTAGGATAAGTGCATATAACTCGCACTCTTGGCTTCCTCGGAGTCGGCAAAGGTTTAGGTAAGCTAGAGCGGCGGGCATGAGCAGTCAACACTAACTCAAATAATTCTAAAGAGAGAGGATCCGACAGACCTGTTTCCAGCTCCTCGTGGTCACTGCCGGCTTTAGTCTCCTGCCCACCCGCAATCTCAGTTTCTGAGATCTTGTCACTAGAAATAGAGGAAGCTTCTTTTTGCCTCCCCTGGTCAGAAACACACGCATGCTCTTTTCCTCTTCTTTTTTGGAATTCAGCCTCATACACCATCCAACTGGCAATCCGAGCGGCCTCTTCGGCCGCTAACTCCGCAATCGGTCGGGCGATCATAGATTCGTTCACCGCCAGAAGGCACCGATATTGTAGGAACGTCAGCTCTAATTTATGCTCAGCACCGGGAAGTTTGAACTTGGCACCAGTGCAGCCGGTTATGCTCCAGAACCAGGCCCTAGCCCCATCTATTAAACCACCACGAGTTTAGATTTGTTGATTCGGATTCCCAATGTAAATCTGATCGTACCCAAGCTGTTGGGCGAATCGACATGGCAGGTATGGCTCTATATAACAACGGTTTTGTACCCGAAAGATCATGTAGCCTGGCCGAATGTTGATCAACCAATCAAAACAACCAGTATCAAGAACAGTCTGATGTGTCCAAAACCTCTCCATGTCAACCAATGAGTCACCGTGTTGACCCAAAAACTGCGGGAAGCAGGTCGAGAGAGCCTAACACTTCTGATTCTGAAGCTGTCTTTTAATTTCTGCGAACCCTCGGCCTTTCCGTTTATAATTTTCTATTAATTGGAGAAAGGGAACTGATGGATCTGCAGAAGTTGGGGCCGACATCATATCTGATCGATGTAGTACGAATCAGGCCATCAAATAGGTATAGGGGAGCTCTGCTTTTGTGAGAGGAATCTGGGCTGACGGCTGACTTCCCCCTTGAGTGAACACACCCACGATCTAATGAAGCCCTCGGTAAATATCTGCGACCATCACTGGAACAAGAGATAAATTCTTTCGATGAGCAAGTAAGACTGCAGGATAAAGGACTTCCAGAGGCAGAGCGTCTGTGGATTGGAATGGCACCACACATTTTTTTAACCAAAGAGCGAGGTAGCCGACAAGCAACGTCATGGGCTGGATTGGCTTCACCGCTTGCCATAAATATGTGTGAAACTTGGTTCCAACAGGAAAGCCACCTTCAACGCCAGCTGTAGTAAAGGACTGAGCGTTGGACTTTTGAATTAGCTCATTCACTTCTGAAGGAGTCAACGGTTTCAGTCCACATATCGCCTCACCCAGACTGCTATCCAGATTCTTGAACAAATAATCCACAAACTTCTTCTGACTTATTTGTGGTCGCGTCTTCTTGGATAGCGGATCAGCACCGGACAAGACTATGTGGTAGTGGCAGGTGAGATCCCAGAAAGTGTCATAGCGATCAGACGTCCACAACTTCAGTTGCCGCAGATCCCGGTCAGAAGGAAAATATTCTTGATAGATCATACTACCCATTGGGAGGCCTGACACCTTATGCATCTCTGCAACGCCAACCCTAACTCTCCATGCTTGGTTAAGAATGTGTTGGTGTCAGGATTGTAAATCTCCAATAGTGTTAGGAAGTGGGGAATACTTATTGTTAGTCCATAAATAGTGGCGCGTACCGCTCATATAAACCACTCCTGTAAGGACCATGAATTTTAATACTAGTTAAAATAATTTTTTTAGTATTTAAAATATTTAATTATGATTTTTAAAAGAGTATTTGTATTTTTCTTGAATTTCTACAATTTTTTATGATTTAAAGTCTAAGTTTTATTTTAAAATATTTAATTATGATTTTTAAAAGAGTATTTGTATTTTTCTTGAATTTCTACAATTTTTTATGATTTAAAGTCTAAGTTTTATATTTATTTAAATGATATTAATATTTATAAATTAATTTTAATGTAGTAAAAATTTATGGAATTTATCTATTGCGTTATCGATATTGTTACATGTTATTTTGAATAATATGTTGTATTATTTTTATTATTACGTATATTTTCATATAATACGTTGTATTATTAATTATGTATTATTTGTATAATTTACCGTATTATTTCTACTATTACATATTATCTGTCGTGTTAGTATAACTTGTACGTTTTACTGTGTATATAATTATCCCATAATTGTTTGATTTTAAATACAAGTAAATATATTTTATTTATTAATTATTCTCGTTTAATTGTATAATATGAGTATATTTCGACTATTTCGTATCAATTGTTGTATTAACTCAACATGTACGTTTTTATTTGTAGATAATTATTCTATAATTAGTTTAATTTTTAAATATCGTAATTATTTTATTTTAATTATTTTTCCTAGCCCTAACCCTAATATATATATTCTCCCCCCAAAACCCATCACCTCCATTGTTCTCTCTCTCTCAAACAATAAATCATCTGAAATCCCCCACCTCCTCTCTCCTCTCTCTAGAGGCGACGACCCCAACACCACAACGGCGCCATCTCCTCCGCGCCCGCCTCCTTGGCCGAGACCTAACGGCGCCCGCCTCCTTGGCCGTGACCCCAACGCCGCTCCGCGTTCGCCTCCTTGGCCGCGACCCCAAAGCTGCCATCTCCTCCGCGCTCGCCTCCTTGGCCGTGACCCCAACGCCGCTCCGCTCCCGCCTCCTTGGCCGCGACCCCAAAGCCGCTCCGCTCCCACCTCCTTGGCGACTCTCGGCCATCTCCGGTGTAGCTCTCCTCTCGGCCATCTCCGCGCCCCTGTTATCTCGCCTCACCCCCGCGAGATCTCCGACGCCATCGCTTTAAGTCTCGGCCATCTCCGACGCCGCCGCTCTCCCGTGATCTCTCATCTCCCCCGCGGGATCACCGTCGCCGCCCCGACAACTCCGCCGCTGCCCCGACAACTCCCTCTCTCATAAGTATTTTGATCGTTGGTGGAGATCACAGGCTCAAGGTGTAAATTTTCCCTTCATTTTCTCTTAAATTATTATGTTGCATGCTAAGTGTTTGTGTTAATGTCTGTGAGAGGTTTTCCATATCAAACATGTTGTGTATCGCTTGCTAGGATATTTATGCTTAATTGGTGAAGTTGCATGTTCGGTGTTTATATTAATGTCTTGCAAAGTTTGGATACGGTAATTTTTTTCAACATAGAGAAATTGGATTTTGGTATCAAATTGTATGTTAAATTGTTGACTTACATAGCTAGGAGGCATGCTTTTTTGTTATTGTATTTAATTTGGAAATTTCTTTGGTCATGAATATATAATTCAGTGGTCAATTTCAATTGAATAAATCAAGCACAATTGTTCATATACTTGTAATACCCAAAACCCCTTTCTATGGTTTCGAGCTACTACAATGAGTTTTAGCTTCTACACATGCTTTTATTTGCTCGCCTATTTCAGGAAATGGTTGATCATGGGCTTCGTTAATTTTCTTCTTTTCATTTCGTCAAGTGTCTTGCTAGCCAATCCTATTTTCTATTGATGAGATAGGGATCAGTTGGGAGATATTAATTTTGATTTGAAAGTGTCGCAGCCTCCTTCCTCGGACACCGCCTCGAATGAGCAACAATGGAAGCCTCTTCTTCTCATGAAGTTATCTTGTCGGAGGCCGCTTCCTCGAGCGAGCGACAATTGCCGATAACAGTGCCTCTAATTGAGAAGGTAATAGATTTTACATGTGCTTAATTTTATTGTGGTTTAGAACTTTTTGGTTGATGTTTACTTGGAGGAAAGATTGGTTTTGAATGAATTTATGCCCAAATGATATATGTCAGCAAATATTAGTTAGATTTTATGTCGGAATAATATATGTTGGCAAATATTAGCGAATTGTGAATATTTTGTGTATGTAAGTAAACTTCTAGGATAGATTTATTTTTATTTTTAAATTCATGGCTAATAAATTCATATGATGTTTTAATACTACAGAATTGTCGAATGGAGGATGACCAAATTAGTGATGATGATATTCCATTTGAAGGGAAGGAATTTCAGACGGACAATGATGCATACAACTACTACAATGCATATGCAAAGAAGATTGGGTTTGGAATTCGCAAAGCTACTTTTGAAAAATCAAAGAAAGCTTCAGGAGAGATCCTTTCGAGGACTTTTGTTTGTGATAAAGCGGGGAGAAAGACAGCATCGACTAAAAATGCAAGTGGATTGATTATCAATCGTCGTCCGGAAACTAAAGTTGGTTGTGGTGCAAAACTGAAGATTAGGCTTACTTCTTCAAAAGCTTGGAAGGTTACTAAGTTCATTTCTGAGCATGTTCATCCTTTAACAAGCCCTAATAAAGTAATGCATCATCATTCTCATAAGCAACGACATCGATCGAAGCATTGCACTAGTCTCATTGAGATGTTGCATGAAGAGGGAATGAGACCATCTAATATTAAAAAGGTGCTTAATGTTGGATATCAAGGACAAGATGTAGAACAAGTCACCACACAACAGATGATTGATCATATCAGAAAGACAAGGCAAAGTAACATTGGCTGTGAATGCTTACACATCATTAGACATTTCCAAGACAGAAAGGAATCAGATCTAGATTTCTATTTTGCTATGGAGGTCGATCACTTTGGTACACTGAGAAGTGTGTTTTGGGCCGATGGTAGAGCTAGAGCCTCTTATTTAAGTCTTGGAGATGTGGTTGTGTTTGATACCACATACAAGACTAATCAATTGAGTATGCCATTTGCTCCATTTACAGGAGTAAACCACCACTGCCAATCCACCCTCTTCGGTTGTGCATTGCTTGCCGATGAGCGAGAGGAAACCTTCGAGTAGTTGTTTTCGCAATGGCTCAAGTGTATGCATGGGGTAGCACTAAAGGCTATCATAACTGATCAGGATGCACAGATGAAAAAAGCTATTAAGATCATTTTGCCAAATACCCGTCATCGCTTTTGTTCTTGGCATGTTAGAAAGCATATTGCCGAGCAACAAGTAAAGTTGAAGAGCCAATACGGGGATGAGATGCCTACATATTTCAACAATTGGTATTCTGCTAGAAGTATAAGCAAATGCGAAGAGCGTTGGGAAGTCATGGAGGAGGAAACCACTTTTGGGGGTTTTGGTGTTAGACATGTTATGTTAATTTTTTGGACTATGATTTAAGATGAATAGAAGTTGGTTTAAATTTTTGTGCAATCAAATGGTAGTTGTTGTTGAATTTGGCTTGAAAAAAAATGCTTAAATGGTCTAATTGTACATTTTTGTGAGGTGGCTTCATTTCAAAGTTACCATAGGGTCCTGACAGAGGATAGAATGCGCCCGCCTCCTTGGCTGTGACCCAACGCCGCCATCTCCTTGGCTTCGTTTCAAAGATGATATGTTTGTTGCTAATTTTTATTTGCTTCGTTTCAAAGATGATGTGTTTGTTTCTAATTTTTATTTACATGGCCAGAATGCTCAGTTACCTGCTGTTGCTGCTACTATATTGAATGGAGATCAACAAAATTATTAAAATCTAAGCTGAAGAAAAGTAATTCATCATTGTACGCCACAATGCACATTATATAAGTTGCATGTTTCTTCAATCTAAACTTGATCTCATAGTGTCTTCCATTTCATGAAAGTTTCACTCCACAATGCTCCAAAAGGAAATGTCAGTTTCTCATATTACATGTTACTTGGACGAACTTTTTTTACAAATATTCATTTTATATCATTTTGTAGAGTATATATATACACATTTTGTAGAGTTTATATACATACACCTGTTGGCCTTCTTGTTTTGATAATGATTTACAAACAATTTACTACTAATGTTGTTTGTCTAGTGTTTGTGTATTCCTATGTTTTGTAGACAAACAACGTTGTTGGAGGATGGATGGAATTGCGCTTCAACGATCATATCCAAAGGAGGTTGGCGGAATGTCGGTGAAGCCTTGCAAATTCAAAGTTAAAGATCAAGTTCAAGCTTCACCGCATGTGTACCAAGTTGAGCTACAATGAAGATCAAGATCAAGCTTGGGTATATTTAGTATAGGTTTATATTATGTGTGTTATATACTCTAAGCTCAATATTATATTCACACACACATTTATTAGTTTCTTAGTATATATATATATAGTTATATACATATACATCTTGGTTTTTAGTTTTATCCACAAACAAAGTTTTTACAAATAAATTCCAAAAAATGTGTATACATGCTTGTTTTCTATGTGGATAAGTTGTTTTGGTTTAATTTCATAGATATGAAACAAATATATTTTCATATACATACTCATACGTTTTACTTTCTATTGTATTTGTGAAAATATTGTTTTCTTGGTTTATAGACTTAACAATAATCATATACATCTTTTATTAAGTCTACAAAATCATTTTGTAATGTTTCAAAACATGGTTAAGCTAAAATGTCAAGATTCATATGTTTACATTTTCATGTTTTGGACTATTTTGTAAAATGATGGTATTTCTCATTTGGGAAGTCTTTTTAGAAAACCAGTTTTTGTAGCATGTGTATTATCATGTCTACAATCATTCCCCAAAGTTTTACATTTTTCTGAATTTATTTGATATTTTTAAACAGGGTTTTAAAATCAGCAAAACAGTTTTTGAATATGTCAGATTTCGGTCGACCGAACATGAGTTCATATTCTCACTGGGCGACAGAGAGTCTGTCGGTCGACCGGTCCGGTCGACCGAAAAACTCCATCGGTCGACCACACCGGTCGACCGACGATGATCCAGAAAGTTTTCTTCGTGGTTTTGCTCTCATCGGTCGACCGACGGGATTTTCGGTCGACCGACAATATGACCGTTGTCTTTTAACGGCTCTTTCTCTGAGCTGTTTGCTGGGGTTTTTGGTCATTTCGTTTTGGGGTTTTTGGCTGAGCTTTGAGTGGGTATATATACCCCATTGCTGATGTCTTTTCAAATTAACCAAGAGAGTTTTTAATCAAGTTTAATAAAGTTTTTAACAAGGGTTTTAGTTTGGTTTAAGTGTGTTTAAAAAGCTTTTAAGCAAATTGAGAGTTTGTTTTGGTGAATCAAATTCCACAAGAGCTTGAGGAGATTATCTATTGAAGTTTGAGCTTCCAACTATCATCCCTCCATCTCTTGTTATCAAATTGAGAAGTTTTCTAAACTCAAACTCTAGCTTTACATTTATATACTTGATTGATTATCATTGTTCTTAAGCTAGATTTCATACTTGAGTTTAGTTGATTTGATCTTATTTACTCATTGTTACACACACACCCACATTGAGCTTATTGTATCTTTCATTGCATAGTATAGTTGGGTGGTGAGAGATTGTAACTTTGAGTTGTGCTTTCATTGTGTTCTCATCTATTGTAGAGAACAAATTTATATTTGTTACATTGTGAGTGTTGTAAGGTTTTCGGTGAGCTAGAAACCGAGTGTGTAGTGAGGTTTTCGGTGAGCTAGAAACCGAGTGTGAGGAGTGACGTTGATCGGTGAGCGTTGAAAACCGATACTGTGAGGTGTAAACGTTATTCGGGTGAACGTAGAAAACCCGGTTGATAGTGGATTTCTCCCCGGGAGTGGGGAGCGGAGACGTAGGACGGAAGGTCCGAACTCCGTGATCATATCTTGTGTTTGAGTGTGCTTTGGCGTTTATTTATACTTGTGTTTATATTTCTTATCGCCATTGTCATTAGCTCATTATTTATATCATCCACTATCTTGTTTAGATTGTTTACCCCTTGTGTTAGTTTACATATCCTATACATATATCATATTGTATATCTCTTTGATAGGATATATCATCTTGTGTTAGTTTATATATCCTTACATATATCATATTGTATATTTTCTTGGTAGGATATATTATCTTGTGTTAGTTTATATATCCTTGCATATATCATATAGTATACCTCTTTGCTAGGATATATCACCTTGTGTATATTGTATATTCTTGCACTTAACTCTTTGTATATCTATCTTGCAAGAATATATTTGTTAACTAGTTTTAATTGGCATAAAATCGGATTAGATTAGCATAAGACCCTAATCACCCCCCCTCTAGGGTCTAACAATTGGTATCAGAGCTTGGTGCTCTTTGATTTAAGGTCTAATCGCCTTGAGTTAAAGATCCAAGTTAGCTTATTGTGCTAATCTAATTTTGAGCTTTATTTGTATCTTGCTTGCCTTTTATATTATGGATATGCATGGTTTAGGTTATGCCATTAATATTGCTCCTAGATTAGATAATTTCCCCTATGCCCAATGGTGTGTTAGATTTAAACTTTTTGTTCAATCTAAACACTTTGATTTATGGGAAATTATAGATGATGCTTATATTGTGCCCACTTTGGAGAAATCCAAATGGAATAAGAATGATCATCGTATGTTTACAATGAACAATATTTTGTTAGAATATTTGCTAAATGCTTTTAACTCATCTATGTCTAACAAGTTTGTTCATGTTGATAGTGCTTACACCTTATGGAAATTAATTGAAGCACATCAAGGGGACTTGGAGGCGATCCAACAAGCCTTGGCGGATCCGGCTTCAAGTTCATGTGGAGCATCATGCACACGGCCACTAGGCGATAGCCCTAGTGAGGTTTGCGAGTTCGAAACCATAAATGATTTACCTAATGATGAACTTGCTTGTGCTAGTGAAAAATTATTGCATGCCTTTAACAAATTACAAAATGATTTTATTGATTTAAAAAGCAAGCATGAAGATTTAAAATCCGATCATGAGAAGTTAGCTTCCAAATTTGATATCATTTCTCAAGAAAGTATTGCTCTTCAAGAAAACAATGATATGTTAAATTTGGAAAATAAAAATTTAAAATTGGATATCGCTAACTTGACTCATGACAAAAATAATGTCATGTTAGAAGTAGAGAACATACAAAATGATACCGCTTCCTTTATAAATGACTATTTATGTTCTACTTCTAAAAATGCATATGTGCCTAAAAATGAAGATTTGAATCTTATAAAAAATAGTATTTCATCTTTAGATTCAACTTTAAAAATATGCATTAATAATCATAAGAGGCTTATGGATATGTGTGCCAAGTCTAAGGCATCATCCACTCACTATGCACACATATATAGCAAAGTTTACAAATGCTCTATTTACGGTCGTAAAGGCCACCTTGCTAAATTTTGCTATGATGCACACAAACCTAAGATTGCTAATACTCCATGTGCATCTCATAAGGCTTCTTCTTCATCACATGTACACACACATGCACCCATTGTTCATCATAAGCATGCTAATGTGTATCATTGTGATTTTTGTGGTAGAGTTGGTCACTTAGC